>NC_138776.1:44080551-44555551 GCF_965119305.1 Pelophylax lessonae
TGTGTGTGTGTGTGTGTGTGTGTGTGTATATATATATATATATATATTCGGCTCAATGTTTGCAGCAATAGTCTGGTTGATGCTCCTGATAGTTTATCACGGTAATTGTTTAAAAACAACCAACGTGTTTCAGGATTTCAAGGGCCTTCCTCGGGATGAGCTAAAAAAGGACGTCTGGTCCAAAAATGTTTTCTTGATTGTGTTTGTTTTTTTTTTGTTTGTTTGGTTTTTTTTGGGTGGGGGGGGGGGTATATATTTTTTTCTATTTTTTGAAATCTAGGAGTTAAACATTGATAATAGCCTACAGCACCTGTCATTCTCAGGTGGTCTCTAATCCCAGTACCATCCAGACCCAACTCTGGTGAGCCTCTGAGATCCGACACGTTGAGGGTGGTGTGGCCCTTAGGCTGCCAAACCAGCGACCACTGTGCACCTTCTGAGGTTTTCAAAATTTACCTGCAGTATTTCCAACAAATGTTTCTTCTCTTACATTCATTGAAGGACTCAGTCTGGTGGTGAAGAATCTTGCCATGCTGTGGCCTTCAATAAACTTGGAGAAAGGGTTTTTTTTTGTTGAGTAGAAGAAGATTCTGTTTTTGCCCGGTCCTGGTCTTTTCCAGCATAGCCCTTATGAAGGGGGAGGGGGGTTGGAAACCCCCAAAAGTGTCCAATGTTTTTATACAATTTTTTAAATGCAACGAATAAACTTTATCTGGAGCATCAACCGTACTTTGGCACTCTTTTTCTACATACCTTGTCCTGGTGTCACCTTCACAACTGTCAAATACCGCAGGTCTTTACAGCTTTGACCTGAATTTTCACATCTTCCACTGTAGTAATAAATCCCCACCCAGAATACATTATTTATGGCTGTGTGGTGTGGGATGGGGTGGAGTTGATACTTTGTCAAGTCTTCAAGAGTTTGTTCACCTGATATACATTGTCATGCATAATGCAACAATTCCAAACATAGCCATGAACAAAGCAACCATTGAAGGAACGATGTATACACACCTCAACATAAACAATGTGTACACACGCCAACACGGGAATCCACATTTCTTGTTTTGTATCCGTGTGTGTATGTATATATGTATGTATGTATGTATGTATATATACATATATATATATATATATATATATATATATATATATATATATATATATATATATATATATATATATATATATATATATATATATATATATATATATACACACACCCCAAAAAAAATTAAAGGAACACTTTGAAAACACATCAGATCTCAATGGGGAAAAATATCATCCTGGATATCTATACTGATATGGACTGGGTAATGTGTTGGGAACAAAAGGATGCCACACCGTTTGATGGAAATTATGAACCTTCAGACGGCTGAATTCAAAGACACCCTGAAAATCAAAGTGAAAAAAATGATGCAGCAAGCTAGTCCATTTTCCTGAAATTTTATTGCAGCAACTCAAAATTGAATTGTACTCCGTAGTTTGTATGGACCTCATGTGCTTGCATGCATGCCTGACAACTTGGGGGATGCTCCTAATGAGACAGCGGATGGTGTCCTGGGATATTTCCTCCCAGATCTCGACCAGGGAATCACTGAGCTCCTGAACAGACTGAGGTGCCACCTGGTGGCGTTGGATGAAGCGAAAACATGATGTCCCAGACATTATCCTATTGGATTTAGGTCAGACGAGCGTGGGGGCCATTCAATGGCATCAATTCCTTCATCCTCCAGGAACTGGCTGCATGGCCTCGCCACATTGTCGTGCACCAGGAGGAACCCAGGACGCACTGCACCGGCGTAGGGTCTGACAATGGGTCCAAGGATTTCATCCCGATACCTAATGGCAGTCAGGGTGTCATTGTCTAGCCTGTAGAACTCTGTGTGACCCTCCATGGATATGCCTCCCCAGACCATCACTGACCCACCACCAAACTTATCATGCTGAACAATGTTACAGGCAGCATAACATTCTCCACAGCTTCTCCAGACCCTTTCACATCTGTCACATGTGCTCAGGGTGAACCTGCTCTCATCTGTGAAAAGCACGGGGCGCTAGTGGTGGACCTGCCGATTCTGGTTTTGAATGGCAAATGCAAATCGAGCTCCATGGTGCCGTGCAGTGAGCACAGGGCCCACTAGAGGATGTCGGGTCCTCAGGCCACCCTCATGAAGTCTATTTCTGATTGTTTGGTCAGAGACAAAACAATTTATGGAGGTCATTTTGTAGGGCTCTGGCGGTGCTCATCCTGTTCCTCCTTGCTCAAAGGAGCAGACACCGGTCCTGCTGATGGGTTAAGGACCTTCTAGAGCCCTGTCCAGCTCTCCTAGAGTAACTGCCTGTCTCCTGGAATCTCCTCCATGCTTTTGAGACTGTGCTGGGAGACACAGCAAACCTTCTGGTAATGGCACGTATTGATGTGCCGTCCTGGAGGAGTTGGACTGCCTGTGCAACCTCTATAGGGTCCAGGTATCGCCTCATACTACCATTAGTGACACTGACCCTAGCCAAATGCAAAACTAGTGAAAAACAGTCAGAAAAGATGAATAGGGGGAAATAATGTCAGTGGCCTCACCTGTAAAACTATTCCTGTTTTGGTGGTTGTCTCATTGTTGCCCATATAGTGCACCTGTAGTTAATTGCATTAGCACCAAAGCATCCGGAACTGATTAACAACTCCCTCTGCTACTTAACTGACTAGATCAATATCCCAGGAGTTTACTTGACTGGATGTTATACTCTGATTAAAAAGTGTTCCTTTAATTCTTTTGAGGTGTGTGTTTGTGTGGATATACATACATACACAGGGCTGCTTGTTAGGGGGTAGCACCAGCCCTCCTGTACAGAGCCCTGGGCCCCATCAGTTCAACTGGGGTGCATGTTTAGGAGATATTTACAGTACCTATAGGTAAGCCTTGTCAGAGGATTAACTATAGGTACAATTTAGGGGAAGCTTTACTTCCTCTTTTAGTGTGTAATCCTGCCTTTGATATGGAATAAAAGAGCGCCTCCTGGTGGCTGAATAGTACAGCCATGGCCAAACGTTTGGAGAATGACACAAATATTATTTTCACAAAGTCTGCTGCCTCAGTTTGTATGATGGCAATTTGCATATCCTCCAGAATGTTATGAAGAGGGCTCAGATGAATTGAAATTAATTGCAAAGTCTCTTTGCCATGAAAATGAACTTAATACCATAAAAATAATTTCCACTGCATTTGTGAAGAATGCTTCAGGGCGCCTAAGAAAGTCCAGCAAGCGCCAGGATCATCTCCTACACCGGATTCATCTGCAGGATCGGGGAACACCAATGCAGAGCTTGCTCAGGAATGGCAGAGCAGGCAGGTGTGAATACATCTGCATGTACAGTGAGGAGAAGACTTTTGGAGGATGGCTTGGTGTCAAGAAGGGCAGCAAAGAAGCCAGGAAAAACATCGGGGACAGACTGATATTCTTCAAAAGGTACAGGGATTGGACTGCTGAGGACGGGTAAAGACATTTTCTCTGATGATTTCCCTTTCCGATTGTTTGTGGCATCCAGGAGAAAAGCCTTGTCCAGGGAAGAAAAGGGGGGCACTACTATTAGTCCTGTGTCATGCCAATAGTAAAGCATCCTGAGACCATTCATGTGTGGGGTTTCTTCTCAGCTAAGGGAATGGACTCACTCACAATTCTGCCTAAGAACACAGCCATGAATAAATAATGGTACAAAAACATCCTCCGAGAGCAACTTCTCCCAACCATCCAAGAACATTTGGGTGAGGAACAATGCCTTTTCCAGCATGATGGAGCACCTTGCCATAAGGCAAAAGTGATAACTAAGTGGCTTGGGGAAAAAAACGTCAAAATGTTGGGTGCATGGCCAGGAAACTCCCCAGACCTTAGTCCCATTGAGAACTTGTGGTTAATCTTCAAAAGGCGGATGAACAAAAAAAAAAAAAACACAAATTCCGGCAAACTCCAAGCATTGATTATGCAAGAATTGGCATTGATTATGCAAGAATTTGCTGCCATCATTCAGGATGTGGCCCAGAAGTTGATGATGGCATGCCAGGGCGAATTTCATAGGTCTTGAAAAAGAAGGGTCAACACTGCAAATATCGACTCTTTGCATAAACTTCATGTAATTGTCAATAAAAGCCTTATATACTTATGAAATGCTTGTAATTATACTTCAGTATGCCATAGTAACCTCTGACAAAAAGATCTAAAAACACTGAAGCAGCAGACTTTGTGAAACTGAATATTTGTTTCATTCTCAAAACTTTTGATGACGGCTGTAGACTGCAACTGCTTTTACTCCCATTCCCTTCACAGAGAATAAAGGGAAGAAGCCCTGTGTAAGCTCTGAAAGTCAGTCAGGTTGGAGCTTGCACAGGACTGAGAATGCTTTCTGCCCTCCATGTGACAGCCTTGGGGTTTGGTGATTGGCCGCAGTGTTGGAGCACTTACCTGCGTGCCTACCTGATGTCTCCTGTCTAATTCCTGTCTTCTTTACAGGTCAGAGTGAGCAAGGAACAGGACCACATTCTCATCATTCCCAGAGGCCTCTCCTTCTCCGAAGCGTCGGCTTCCAATCTGGTGAGCAAGCTTTATAACCTCCTACTATAATGCCATTGGCAACGTTTGCTGTCCCTCATCCTGGCTAGATGTCTCCCTCTCTAACTGCACCCTCTGCTTTCTGTAGGTGAAGCTGAACATTGTCGGTGAGGTGGTCGATCAGGGAAGCACCAACCTGCACGTTGACCCATCAGGATTCAGCCCACATGCAGCCATTTACTCCACGCGCCCTGACGTGCGCTGCGTCATCCATATTCACACCCCTGCCACGGCCGCTGTGAGTGATCTTTTCTCTGTTCAGTGTCTAGAGTGAGGGTTCCTTCTTGCAAGTGGCTAGGAGGCGGTAAAACCAGACAGTTGAGCCGTCGTTTGACCACCCACCTAAATGCAGATATCTACTAATCAGGGCAGTACAGTTTGCGCGGCTTCTTTTCTGTGCTTTGCGGCCTTTACAAAATGTAAACAGCATGTTGTATTCAGACTGTGACCCATAGAAGTCTATGCCACAACTGCCCCGCAACCGTGTGCAATGCGTTTTTTTTTATGTGCACTCATGATAATTATGCACAATTTTTTAACATGGTTTTAAATTCTTATTATTATTATTATTATTATACAGGATTTATATAGCGCCAACAGTTTGCGCAGCGTTTACAATGTGAGGTAAGACAATACAGTTCAAAACAGGAGGAACTAAAGGGCCCTGCTCCTTAGAGCTTACTATAAAAATATAGGACAACTGTATCATAGGGAAAGACTGTGACATAAATGACTAAGATCGTTCTCTTACACGAAAAGTTTGGAGCATTTTGACTCCCATCTGTTGGTTAGCTTGGTGACAGAAGAGAAATTAGTTGATGTTGGTATCACAAGTCCTGTGTATGATCAATACTCAGAATCTTCTTTAACTTTCAGGTCTCCTCCATGAAATGTGGCATCCTCCCGATCTCTCAGGAGGCTTTAATCCTCGGGGATATTGCCTACTACAACTACCAGGGCTCCCTGGATGAACAGCAAGAGCGAATCCAGCTGCAGAAAGTTCTGGGCCCGAGCGCCAAGGTAAGATTTGTTGGAATGTCTGTTCCAGTACATGTATGTGTTTCTGCTGGATTGGGCTCAAACCTGCACTGACAGCAATGGTGCGTCCTCTGTTTTGGGCTACTGTGTGTGCTAACATGATATTTATACCAGAGCGCTGCTACATCGGTATTGTACTGATAATAGTACTTACCTCTTGTGCAGTATTCTACCTCATCATACTTGCCTAGCGTACATTATTGTACTCCCTACCTACCTATTGTGTGGTGGTGTACTGAGCTTTGTATTGACTATTGTGTGTATTGTATTCTCATTGTACCCACACGGTGCGTATCTGTTGCACGGTATTGCACCCACACGATGTGTATCTGTTGCACGGTATTGCACCCACACGGTGCGTATCTGTTGCACGGTATTGTACCCACACGGTGCGTATCTGTTGCACAGTATTGTACCCACACGGTGCGTATCTGTTGCACGGTATTGTACTCACACGGTGCGTATCTGTTGCACGGTATTGTACCCACACGGTGCGTATCTGTTGCACGGTATTGTACCCACACGGTGCGTATCTGTTGCACAGTATTGTACTCACACGGTGCGTATCTGTTGCACGGTATTGTACTCACACGGTGCGTATCTGTTGCACGGTATTGTACTCACACGGTGCGTATCTGTTGCACGGTATTGTACCCACACGGTGCGTATCTGTTGCACAGTATTGTACCCACACGGTGCGTATCTGTTGCACAGTATTGTACTCACACGGTGCGTCTCTGTTGCACGGTCTTGTACCCACACGGTGCGTATCTGTTGCACGGTCTTGTACCCACACGGTGCGTATCTGTTGCACGGTCTTGTACCCACACGGTGCGTATCTGTTGCACGGTCTTGTACCCACACGGTGCGTATCTGTTGCACGGTATTGTACCCACACAGTGCGTATCTGTTGCACGGTCTTGTACCCACACGGTGCGTATCTGTTGCACAGTATTGTACCCACATGGTGCGTATCTGTTGCACGGTATTGTACCCACACAGTGCGTATCTGTTGCACGGTCTTGTACCCACACGGTGCGTATCTGTTGCACAGTATTGTACCCACATGGTGCGTATCTGTTGCACGGTATTGTACCCACACGGTGCGTATCTGTTGCACAGTATTGTACCCACATGGTGCGTATCTGTTGCACAGTATTGTACCCACACGGTGCGTATCTGTTGCACAGTATTGTACCCACACGGTGCGTATCTGTTGCACAGTATTGTACTCACACGGTGCGTATCTGTTGCACAGTATTGTACTCACACGGTGCGTATCTGTTGCACAGTATTGTACTCACACGGTGCGTATCTGTTGCACAGTATTGTACCCACACGGTGCGTATCTGTTGCACGGTATTGTACCCACACGGTGCGTATCTGTTGCACAGTATTGTACCCACACGGTGCGTATCTGTTGCACAGTATTGTACTCGGTGCGTATCTGTTGCACGGTATTGTACCCACACGGTGCGTATCTGTTGCACGGTCTTGTACCCACACGGTGCGTATCTGTTGCACAGTATTGTACCCACACGGTGCGTATCTGTTGCACGGTCTTGTACCCACACGGTGCGTATCTGTTGCACGGTCTTGTACCCACACGGTGCGTATCTGTTGCACGGTCTTGTACTCACACGGTGCGTATCTGTTGCACAGTATTGTACCCACACGGTGCGTATCTGTTGCACAGTATTGTACCCACACGGTGCGTATCTGTTGCACAGTATTGTACTCACACGGTGCGTATCTGTTGCACGGTCTTGTACTCACACGGTGCGTATCTGTTGCACAGTATTGTACCCACACGGTGCGTATCTGTTGCACGGTCTTGTACCCACACGGTGCGTATCTGTTGCACAATATTGTACTCACACGGTGCGTATCTGTTGCACAATATTGTACTCACACGGTGCGTATCTGTTGCACAGTATTGTACTCACACGGTGCGTATCTGTTGCACGGTATTGTACCCACACGGTGCGTATCTGTTGCACGGTATTGTACTCACACGGTGCGTATCTGTTGCACGGTATTGTACTCACACGGTGCGTATCTGTTGCACGGTATTGTACTCACACGGTGCGTATCTGTTGCACGGTATTGTACCCACACGGTGCGTATCTGTTGCACAATAGTGTACTCACACGGTGCGTATCTGTTGCACAGTATTGTACTCACACGGTGCGTATCTGTTGCACGGTATTGTACTCACACGGTGCGTATCTGTTGCACGGTATTGTACCCACACGGTGCGTATCTGTTGCACGGTCTTGTACCCACACGGTGCGTATCTGTTGCACAGTATTGTACTCACACGGTGCGTATCTGTTGCACGGTATTGTACCCACACGGTGCGTATCTGTTGCACGGTCTTGTACCCACACGGTGCGTATCTGTTGCACGGTCTTGTACCCACATTATACTTACATCTTGCATACCCATTGAACTTGCAACGCCCGTACCTATTGTAACGCATTTTACTCGCGTCCTATGTACCTATTGTACACACTCTGTACAGCATTGTACTCGCATGATACGTATCTGTTGAATAGTTTTATACTCTTTGAACATACCTTTTGCATAGTATTATCCTTACATGGTACATAATTATTGTACAACGTTTTTCTTGCATGGTGTGTACTGATTATGTGCTATTATACTATTATTGTATGTACCTGTTGTACAATATTGTATTGACTTTGACCAACCTGAGGCCAGACAATATTCCCTGACATGATATTGGCTCTCTATGTGCAGGTTCTGGTTCTGCGGAATCACGGGGTGATGGCTTTGGGTGAGACATTGGAGGAAGCTTTCCATTATATCTTCGGTGTACAGCAGGCCTGTGAAGTTCAGGTAACCCTAATAAACTCCTTTTATACGGTCACTCCACCCAGATTTTGTCAATGGAGAATTTAAGGGAATCTAGGAAAAAAAATCTAGGCTCACTTTGCTAAAATGTAAAGTAGTGAGTGTACAGCTTGTATAACAGTGTAAATTTGCTGTCCCCTCAAAACAATTCAACACACAGCCAATAATGTCTAAACCGTTGGCAACAAAAGTAAGTACACCCATAAGTGAAAATGGCCAAATTGGGCCCAATTTGCCATTTTCCCTCCCCGGTGTCATGTGACTCATTTGTGTTACAAGGTCTCGGGTGTGAATGGGGAGCAGGTGTGTTAAATTTGGTGTTACTCTCTCATACTGGTCACTGGAAGTTCAACATTGCACCTCATGGCAAAGAACTCTCTGAGGATCGGAAAAAAAATATTTTTTGCTCTACATATAGAAGGCCTAGGATATAATAAAATATTTACAAAAATGTGAGGAGTGTACTCACTTTTCTGGGATACTCTGTGTGTGTGTGTGTGTGTGTGTGTGTGTATGTATGTATATATATATATATATATATATATATATATGCAGTGCCTTGTGAAAGTATTCAGCCCCCTTGAACTTTGCGACCTTTTGCCACATTTCAGGCTTCAAACATAAAGATATAAAACTGTAATTTTTTTGTGAAGAATCAACAACAAGTGGGACACAATCATGAAGAGGAACGAAATTTATTGGATATTTCAAACTTTGTTAACAAATAAACAACTGAAAAATTGGACGTGCAAAATTATTCAGCCCCCTTAAGTTAATACTTTGTAGCACCACCTTTTGCAGCGATTACAGCTGTAAGTCGCTTGGGGTATGTCTCTATCAGTTTTGCACATCGACAGACTGAAATTTTTGCCCATTCCTCCTTGCAAAACAGCTCGAGCTCAGTGAGGTTGGATGGAGAGCGTTTGTGAACAGCAGTTTTCAGTTCTTTCCACAGATTCTCGATTGGATTCAGGTCTGGACTTTGACTTGGCCATTCTAACACCTAGATATGTTTATTTGTGAACCATTCCATTGTAGATTTTGCTTTATGTTTTGGATCATTGTCTTGTTGGAAGACAAATCTCCGTCCCAGTCTCAGGTCTTTTGTAGACTCCATCAGGTTTTCTTCCAGAATGGTCCTGTATTTGGCTCCATCCATCTTCCCATCAATTTTAACCATCTTCCCTGTCCCTGCTGAAGAAAAGCAGGCCCAAACCATGATGCTGCCACCACCATGTTTGACAGTGGGGATGGTGTGTTCAGGGTGATGAGCTGTGTTGCTTTTACGCCAAACATAACGTTTTGCATTGTTGCCAAAAAGTTTGGTTTTGGTTTCATCTGACCAGAGCACCTTCTTCCACATGTTTGGTGTGTCTCCCAGGTGGCTTGTGGCAAACTTCAAAGCGGAGTTCCGGGCACAAAATCGACCTAATCGATTTTGTGGCCATCCGCTTGCTCTTCTTCACCTGAAAAGGAATTGGATAGTTAGGATTATTATTTTTTTTTTTTTTACTCACCTTGTATTTGTAGAAAGAAATACTCACCTATTCTCCACTTCCTCCCTCTGTGGCCGCGGCCCGCTCCGTCACTTCCGGTTTGCAATGATTCCTGGGAGCTGAATGTCATTGCTCCCAGGAATCAATGCGACGACACCGGCCCTGCTCGTCACTTACGGTGTGACGCCGCATTCCCTGCTAAACAGCTTCTGGGCATGCCCAGAAGCTGTGTAGGAATGCGGCGCCGCACCAGATGTGACAAGAGGGGCCGGTGCAGGCGCATTCTGGGGGAAGAGGATGCAGAAGAGGATCGCGCTGTCTTCAGCTGCCCACAACAGAGATGGCAACGCTGGAGAAGAAATTTTATAAGTGAGTATTTCTTCTTGCAGGTAAGTGCGAACCGGGACAGATCAGAGGCTAGCCATTGTGGAATGTACTAGCCCTGACTGTCCCGGGGGTATGCTAATTGAAAAAAAAATTTTGTGCCAGGAACTCCGCTTTAAATGACACTTTTTATGGATATCTTTAAGAAATGGCTTTCTTCTTGCCACTCTTCCATAAAGGCCAGATTTGTGCAGTATACGACTGATTGTTGTCCTATGGACAGAGTCTCCCACCTCAGCTGTAGATCTCTGCAGTTCATCCAGAGTGATCATGGGCCTCTTGGCTGCATCTCTGATCAGTCTTCTCCTTGTATGAGCTGAAAGTTTAGAGGGACGGCCAGGTCTTCGTAGATTTGCAGTGGTCTGATACTCCTTCCATTTCAATATTATCACTTGCACAGTGCTCCTTGGGATGTTTACAGCTTGGGAAATCTTTTTGTATCCAAATCCGGCTTTAAACTTCTCCACAACAGTATCTCGGACCTGCCTGGTGTGTTCCTTGTTCATCACGATGCTCTCTGCGCTTTAAACGGACCTCTGAGACTATCACAGTGCAGGTGCATTTATACGGAGACTTGATTACACACAGGTGGATTCTATTTATCATCATTAGTCATTTAGGTCAACATTGGATCATTCAGAGTTCCTCACTGAACTTCTGGAGAGAGTTTGCTGCACTGAAAGTAAAGGGGCTGAATAATTTTGCACGCCCAATTTTTCAGTTTGTTTTTTTTTTTTTTTAACAAAGTTTGAAATATCCAATAAATTTTGTTCCACTTCGTGAATGTGTCCCACTTGTTGATTCTTCACAAAAAATTACAGTTTCATTTCTTTATGTTTGAAGCCTGAAATGTGGCAAAAGGTCGCAAAGTTCAAGGGGGGCGAATACTTTCGCAAGGCACTGTATATCCTAGTTTGTGAGGTTGAAAAAAGACATCAGTCCATATATATATATATATATATATATATATATATATATATATATATATATATATATATATAGTAAGCGAAAGAGATCATACAGTCAGTGCCTTCACTATACCTGCCTTGACTGTTGCTTCTGTCCCTGCAGATCCACGCTCTAGCTGGCTCCGGAGGGATCGACAACCTCCTCCTCCTGGACCTGGAGAAGTATAAAGCTGTCACGCATTCGGTGGCTGCGACTGGTGGGGGAGGGGTGAACATGGAGGGCCAGCACAAGTGGAAAGTAGGGGAGCTGGAGTTTGAATCGCTCATGAGAATGTTGGACAACCTGGTAAGTGCTGAAGATTATACAAGGGAATTGTAGGCAAAAGAAAATAGTGATTTTTTTTTTTTTTTTTTTTTATAAATTTTGCAAACCGGGTTTGGCAAAAGGGAACACTGGATACCTGCAGCACTGGGGTCATGGAATCGGAGTTCCTAGGCTTTTTTCATGTTGGAGTGATTTTTGTAGTTGCTCACATTACAGAAAGTTGTTGAGCATTGAAATTATATATATATATATATACCTTGATTGTCAATAGGAGAGTATTAATTGTCAGCCGTAGAAGGTATTGATTGTGATCAATAGGAAGTAATGGCTCTCATCAGTGGCCAGTTCCTTCACACTTGTACACCTTTTTCTTTATATTACACAGGTTTGTCTATGCTGCCACCTACTGGTTGTTGGGACTATTACATGTCTATAAATGTGCATCAAGCCTTTCAAGGGCATTGGTCTGCTGTCCCCAAAAAAGATTTATAAAATGTGTTTTTATCTGATGCAAAATGTTTTTTTTTAGTCACATGGTCTCCATTTAACGATTTCTCCTCTATACCGGTTTCTAGTGACAAATGTAAAGTTTTAGATCTTTCATCATTGTCTGTCCCAATAACAGCGGTCACCAGGACAAGTAGAGAGATGAATCCCTACAGCGGAGATAAAGACCGATATAAAAACCCCATGGAATTATAATTCTCCATCCAGTCTGAATAAAAAAAATATATTAGGACTACAGAACCCACCCCCTCTCCTCTTCTGCCTAACATAGGTGGGGGTATTTTGCAGTTCAGAGGTAGATATACTTTTTGTACTGTGGTGACAACGCCGCTCCTCCAGTGTGTTACCCTAGGGCAGCAAGTGTGTTACTGGCAGGATCACCAAGTAAAGGGAAAAAAAATCCTGAAAAAAGTAATTCAGCCACCACATCTAAACCCTTGTTATCTGCAATATATTACTTTTCGTTTTAGGTTTTAAGAGTGGCCCTGCTAACCCATTACTGGACAGCTTGCATCTGAACATTTTTCTCTCTCCAACATCCACAGGGTTACCGGACCGGCTTTGCCTACAGGCAGCCTCTGACCCGAGATAAGCCGCGCCACAAGAGCGAAGTAGAGATCCCCGCTACAGTCACAGCCTTCACATTTGATGACGACCAGTCCATGCAGCGCTCTCCTCTGAAATTCCTCGCCCAGAAGCAGCAGAGGGAGAAGACAAGGTGGCTGAACTCCCCAAACACGTATATGAAGGTCCAGGTTCCAGAGGAGTCCTTCAACGGCGAGATGAGTCCAAGGACTAAGATCACGGTGAGCTAAGCTCTATCATCACGTATGTAAAGTGGCATTTCCAGGAACATGAAAGGAACCTGTTAGAGATACCTGGAGGCAGCTGGGGTTGAGATTTCCTTATGAAAATGCTAGCTGCCTGGCTGTCATGGTAATCCTCTTGTATCAAAGCTTAAGAATGCAGATAGGGATTTTTTTTTCTCAGACTTTTCTGGCCTGCTGAGTTTCTCTGGTGAGTCATTTAGAAAAGTACAGAAGCCACGGAATCGGCATAACAGCCAATCAGATAAAAAAAAAAAAAAAATTTTTTTCAAGTTATAGATTCTTTAAAAATAGAGTCCTGTCACCCCTTGCACAGCAACACTTAGGGCTCATTCACATGGGCATCTAAAACGCAGCATTTGGATTAAGTAAACAGAAGTCAGCGCCAGCTAAGTGCAGCATCTAAGAAAAGACTATATTAAAAATCACAAGTGGCAACTTAGAAGATGCATAAGGATGAGCGCATGTAATCCACCCAGCAAAGTTTTAGTTACATGATCTTCTCTTTACATAACTTGTAAGTTGCCACTTGTGATTTTTAATTAAGTCTTTATACCAGGGCGGTCCTGGTACCATGTGATTGGTCACAGAAATCACATGCCTGTTGTACACAATGACTTTTATTCAAAGCCATTCATTGTGTACTATTGTAATCTTTTGGCTTGGTCACAGTGAGCATAGGGGCCAATCGCAGCGGACCTGTACCCATGTGACAACTGTGGCCAATCACGGCTATCCTAGTACACAATGGCCCATTAATGGATGCCATTAAAAAAAAGAATTGCTTATAACAGTGATCAGCTTGTTCCTGTAAAAGGTAATCATAGTAGGGGAAAAAAATCCTGATCACCTTCCCAGAACAGATGAGGTTGCATTAAGTTAAATAGATACCAAACATTCCAGGTCTTAAAATTGCATGCGCCTACGATATCACTAAGAATGATGGTGCCCAAAAATCCCCTTAGGTTATGCTTTAAAAGCCTTTACAGCTCATCAGTTGAGAAATAAATAGTGGCTCTTTTGCTAGAAATATTATTCTCATTCTGACGTTCACGGCGATATGTCACGTGTGATGCGACTGCTGTTTATATGCGGGTGCACACCCTGGACTCGCGTTTGTGTAGGAATGGTGTACCTTTCATCATAGGCATTTTTTGTCTCCTCTCCAAATGTAGCGTTTATGGCTGTGGCCAAAAAGCTCATATTTGGTCTCATCACTCCAAATGACTTTGTGCCAGAAGGTTTGAGGCTGGCCCCTGTGCTGTTTGGCGTATTGTAAGCAGGATACTTTGTGGCATTTGTGTAGTCCAGGGGCTGCAGTTTATCTGTGATGCCTCTTTTGATGCGGCTCCCCTAGTGGCCCGGCTCTCAGTTTTGCAGAGGTCCTTCGGGGTGTCTTTTGGCTCAAATGCTGGTCTGCGGACCAGACTTCTAAAAAGGCCTTGACTGATCTTCCCTTTCAAGGAGATCGCCTGTTTGGCGCTACCCTGGATGACATCATAAAAGGTCTCTCGGGGGAAGAGTACCTTTCTTCTGCAGGCTACTAAGGGCAAGGAACCTAGTTGTAGACGTGGTCCTTCCTTTTTGGCTCATAAGAAGTTTTTTCCTCCCTCAGAGTCAACTGACAAGGGCTTCGAAGCCTTTCCGAGCCTCCTCTCGAGGATCCAAACTAACCTGGTCTGGCAAGCCGAGAGCGGGCTTCTCCAGACCCGCGGACAAGGCTCCTTCAACATGAAGGTGTGTGCCATCACCCGTACTGGGGATGGGGGGACGTCTTCGCTGGTTTCCAGACCCGTGAACTTCCCTGGTGCAAGACAAGTGGGTCCACAAAGTCTACAAGATCGAATTTCGCTCTTGTCCCCTGGCAAGGTTCTTTCCTTCCAACTTGCTTGGGGCCGGTACAAGACATTTTACATCAAGGAGTGATTGTCCCGGTTCCAACTTTGGAACTTTTTCAGGGTTTTTACTTAAACCTGTTTACAGTTCCCAGGAAGGAACGCAAAGTGCGTCCAATCCTGGACCTCAAGGCCCTGAACTGCTTTGTGCGGATGCAGTTCAGAATGGAGTCCATTAGCACAGTGGTGGCACCCCTACGTCCGATGGATTTCCTTCCCTCTATCGACATCAAGGATGCTTACCTTCACATTCCAATATGTGCCAGTCACCAGCGCTTCCTCGGCTTTGCCATGGGAGAGGAGCATTATCAGTTTGTGGCGTTACCCTTTGGTCTCGCCTTGGGTCTTCACAAAAGTGTTAGCCCCAGTACTAGCTTTGCTACGCCAATGGGGGATCGCGGTACTGGGCTACTTGGACAACCTCTTTCTGTGAGCAGAGTCTCCTACTGCTATGGGGGAAAACCTGTAGATCACAATATGAACTCTGCGGGAGTTCGGCTGGATTCTTAACTTTCAGAAGTCTGCCCTGGTTACGTCCACAAAGTTGGACTATCTGGGCCTGACTCTGGACTCGACCTTAGCCAGAGTGCTCCTTCCTCTAGACAAACTCCAGAAATTGCTGGCTGCAATTCGTCTCCTGCTGTCCTGTTAACAGATGGTCATCCCTCCGGACTTGCATGCGGGTGCTGGGCCTGATGGTGTCTACCTTCAAGTTGGTTCCGTTTGCACAGTTCCATACGAGGTCCCTGCAAAGGGAGATTCTGACCAAATGGGACAAGACTCCGCAGTCTCTGAACAATCAGATCCGGATGAGTCAGAGAACGAAGGAGTATGGTGGCTTCGTTTTCCGTCACTCTGATATGGTGGCTTCGTTTTCCGTCACTTCGGCTGGGCAAATCCTTCCTCCCCTTGTATTTGACAGTGGTCACCACGGATGCCAGCCTGTCCGGCTGGGCAGGCGTCCTCAGCAAGCATTCTGATCAGGGTTTCTGGACGCTGGACGAGTCCAGACTACCGATCAATGTCTTGGAATTTCGAGCGATCAGACCTGGTCTGAACCATTGGACGGATCGTCTTCAGGGTTGTCCATTGCGCATTCAATCGGACAATGCCATGGCCGTGGCTTATGTCAATTACCAAGGGGGCACAAGAAGTGTCCTGGCGGCTCTGGAGGTAGCCGGCATTTTAAGGTGGGCAGAACTGTTTCTGCTGTACACATTCACGATGTGGAAATCTGGCAGGTGGATTACCTCAGTCGGCGGGCATTAGTTTAAAGGGAGTGGTCCCCTCATCTGGAGGTGTTTCATCAGTTGTGTCTCCAGTGGGGCACCTCCGAGGCGGATCTGTTGGCGCCTCGGCTCAACAGAAAGCTGCAGAAGTTTGTGGCTCGGTCAAGGGATCCTTTGGCAGACGCCACAGACGCATTGATGGCCCCATGGGGTTTCCGCTCATCTTAGTGGCTCCAAACTGGCCTCGCCGGGTTTGGTACGCCGATCTGGTGCGGCTGGTTGCCGACGTTCCCTGGACGCTTCTTCTCAGGGAGGATCTGCTGTCCCAAGGACCAATCTTCCATCCTGCTTTACAGTCGCTGGCTTTGACGGCTTGGCTGTTGAACGCCAGGTGCTGAAGGATAGAGGTTTATCTGAGTCAGTTATTCCTACACTGTTAAAAGCTAGTAAATCTACTTCTAGGAGGATCTACCATCGTATGTGGAAGACATACATTGCGTGGTGTGTCTCCTTGGGGTTCATCCACGCTCCTTCTCAGTGGCTCGTAATCTTGACCTTCCTTCCAACGGGGGGTTGAACAGAAATTGGCCTTGAGTACTATCAAGGGCCAGGTGTTGGCTTTGGTGGTCTTCTTCCAACAACCATGGCCACACACTCCCTGGTGCGTACCTTTCTTCAGGGTGTTCGACATTTGGTTCCTCCAGTGCGGGCTCCGTTGCTGCCTTGGGACCTCAATTTGGTGCTTTCGGTTTTCCAGAAGCTTCCCTTTGAGAAGCTTCGGTAGATTCCCCTGCTTACGCTGTCTCAGAAGGTGGCCTTTTTGGTGGCTATTACCTCTGCACGCAGGGTGTCGGAACTGGCGGTGTTATCCTGTCGTTCACCTTATGTGGTGATTCACAGAGATAAGGTGGTTCTTCGCCCCTATTCGTTGTTCCTTCCAAAGGTTGTCTCTAATTTTAATTTGAATGAAGACATTGTGTTGCCTTCCCTGTGTCCCAGGCCTAAACATCTGAAGGAAATTGCCTTGCATGTGGTCCGGGCAATAAGGGTGTACCTGGCAGCTACGGAGTCTTTCAGACTCACTATTAATGCTCACGGATGGGCCTCGTAAAGGGTTGTCCGCTTCCTCTGTGACCATTTCCAGATGGATCAGACAGTGATGCAAGCCTATTCCATCAAGGGTCAGGTTCCTTCCTTTCCTGTTAAGATGCACTCTACTCGGGCGCTTAGTGTTTCCTGGGCTTTCCGTCATCAGGCGTCAGTGACGCAGGTTTGCATGGCGGCCACCTTGTGGTTGGTGCACACTTTCACAACATTTTAAAAAGTGGATGTGTTGACATCTGCGGATTCTTCTTTTGGGCGCAAGGTTTTTCAGGCTGCTGTTGAGAGGATCTGATCCACTTCGAGGGTGTGTTGTGTTTTTTAGGTGGGCTCTAGTTGTTTTGGTTGGGCTCCTGTTGCCTGGTTGGCTGCTATTTAGGCTTGGGAATTTTTTTGCTGTTCCCACCCCTCATGTTTAACATGGCTTTGGGACATCCCAACGGTTATGAAGATCAGAAGCTGTGTCTGTCAATGAACGAAAGAGAAAATTGCATTTTTTACTTCCCGTAAAATCCATTTCTCTGATGTTCATTGATGGACATAGCACCTGCCTCTTACCGGATAGTATTGACCCTCATTACAAAGGTCTATGCAGTCATCTGGTTCTATCTGAGGGTATGCAGCCTTAAAATCCTCTTTTAATCCCCAGTATTAATATAACTTGGTCTCGATAATCCAGTCCTATCATGTGGAGATAAGCAGGACACCTCTCATAGTGTATATATATCATCCAAAACGTTTTATTATAAAACAATAGTAACTTACATTTAAGTAAAAACTTGTCAGCATGTCTGATTCGTCAGAACGATCACAATTGTATTCACAAGCATTTGTTTCTAACCAATAAGATGGCCGCCACGTCCACCTGTCACGCGCTGTTGGCTCCTTCCTACGCATTTCGTAATATGACGTGAGGGGTGTACATTATAACCTTTACACAGTCACAAGATAAGAGGTTGCAGCAGGGGCTGATTTGTGTCGGAAATTTGTAAACACAGCCAAGAGCTGCACAGGGTTTACATAACTGTGTCATCTCTGAGCGTACATTTCAGTCCAGGAAAAAAGGTGGTGCCATACTTTTACAGAGAGAAGTAGAGGAAGGCATTACCAGGGGTGAGCTCTGTGATCTGTAATGAATACCTGGAAGTTTTACACTGACCTATTACTTGGCATACTGCGCTGAATAATGATGATATACAGTACCTGATGACAGTTTCCCTTTAAATCCATAAAAATGGTGCCAGCCAGTCTACTTCATATATCAGAAACCATAAAACATTTTAATCTTTTCCTCTTGTAGAACATTCCTGGTGTCCCCTCCGGAGTTCATTACCTCCCCCCATCCTCAGATAACCTCTCTCTCTCTTTCTATTGCAGTGGATGAAGGCCAATGAGCTGAATAAGAACAGCGGATATCCCATTAAAATAGAAGACCCCAACCAGTTTGTCCCACTGAACACCAACCCCACAGACGTCCTGCAGAAGAGGAATAAGGTGACGTTTATTCCTGAATCCCTCATCGGCACATAATAGTCTGGACTTTTCCTGCAGCTGCTGCTTTATGGTCAGGATGTCCTGCCGGCTTTATAGCCGCTTGTTATTGTCATGTTTACTATGTGGATTGCAGTGTCCTGAGCAACGCTTTGAGGATTTGACTATTCTAGAAAGACTGAACAATTTTACTATTAAATTGTGGCTTTCCATTGTTCCTTGCAGGGCAGAGCTGTGGTTTAGTGAGCCCTCAGATCTTGGGTTCAGCTATTGCCATTGTCTGCATGGAGTTTGTATGTTATCAGTTGAGGGATTTTGGAAGCTTCTCATAATGGCCATAGCAGATGTTAAATCCTGGTAACTCACCACAGGGATAGTGGGAACCCCTCATAATGGGTGGAACAGGGGTGCATATCCAGGAACTCAGCACAGGGATGGTGGAAACCACTCATAATGGGCACAGTGAGTTCCAGACCCAGAAACTCAGGGCAGAGATGGTAGAAACATCTCATAATAGACACAGCAGGTGTGCAGATCCAAGGCATCAGTGCAGGGATGGTGGGAACCCCTCATAATGGACAAAGCAGCGTAGCAGACCCAGGAACTCAGAACAGGAATGGTGAGAACACCTCATAATGGGCACAGCAGGTTACATACTCAGAAACCCAAAGCAGAGCTGGTAGGAACATCTCATAATACACAGCAGGTGTGTAGGACAGAAATGGTGAGAATCCCTCAAAATGAGCACAGCAGGGAAGCAGACCGGGTAACTCAGCACAGGGATGGTGGGAACCCCTCATAATGGGCACAACAGGGAAGCAGACCTGGGAACTCAGAACAGGGATGGTGGGAACAATTCCTAATGGGCACAGCACCTTTGGACCCAGAAACTCAAGGCAGAGCTGGTAGGAACATCTCATAATAGATGCAGCAGGTGTGTAGATCCAAGGCCTCAGTACAGGGATGGTGGGAACCCCTCATAATGGGCACAGCTGGGAAGAAGACTTGTGAACTCAGCACAGGGATGGTGGGAACCCAACATAATGAGCACAGCAGGTTACAGTCCAAGAAACCCAAGGTAGACATTGTAGGAACATCTCCTAATAAACACAGCAGGATTGCAGTGCAGGGATGGTGGGAACCCATCATAATGGGCACAGCAGGGAAGCAGACCTGGGAACTCAGCACAGGGATGGTGGGAACACTTCCTAATGGGCACAGCAGGTTCTAGCCCCAGAAACTCAAGGCAGAGATGGTAGGAACATCCCATAATAAATGCAGCAGGTGTGTAGATCCTAGGCCTCAGTACAGGGATGGTGGGAACCCCTCATAATGAGCACTTCAGGGAAGCAGACCCGGGAACTCAGCACAGGGATGGTGGGACCCCAACATAATGGGCACAGCAGGTTACAGACCAAGAAACCTAAGGCAGAGATGATAGGAACATCTCATAATTGACACCACAGGTGTGTAGATCCAAGGCCTCAGTACAGGGATGGTGGGAACCCCTCATAATAAGCACTGCAGGGAAGCAGACCCGGGAACTCAGCACAGGGATGGTGGGACCCCAACATAATGGGCACAGCAGGTTACAGACCAAGAAACCGAAGGCAGAGATGGTAGGAACATCTCCTAATAGACACAGCAGGTGTTCAGTGCAGGGGTGGTGGGAACCCCTCATAATTGGCACAGCAGGGAAGTAGACCCAGGAACTCAGCACAGGGATAGTGGGAACACCTCTTGTTGGACACAGCAGTTTCCAGACATAGGAACATCTCATAATAGACACGGCAGGTGTGCAGATCCAAGGCCTCAGTGTGGGGATGGTGGGAACCCCTCATAATGGGCACTGCATGGAAGCAGACCCGGGAACTCGGCACAGGGATGGTGGGAACACCTCATATTGAGCACTTCTTGTGTACAGACCAGGCAACGTTATTGCAGGGATGGTGGGAACCCCTGATAAAGAGCACAGCATGTGTACAAAGCTGAGAATTGAGTGCAGGGATGGTGGGAACCCGCTCATCTTGGGTACAATAGGTGTACTGGTGATAATATTTTGGTACCACAGATTAGTGTTGTGGGCACTTGCTGTCAATATAATTGACTATTCCTGACTATTGTTCTCTTCTTTCTATAGATCAGGGAGCAGAATCGGTACGATCTAAAGACCGCTGGGCCCCAGTCACAAGTCCTGGCGGGCATTGTGGTGGATAAACCAAGTGCAGTAAGTAGATTTCTGGTTGCAGGAGACCACGAATCCAGCGCTGCACATGTGTAGAAGCTGGCCATTCTTCTTGTGCTGACTCTTCTTTAAGATCCTGAGATCACATATACACTTTAAGGCCTGTTCACACTGGTGCAATGGAAGACCTTGCATGTTATTTGCACTGCAAGGTGCAAAAAACCTTCTGACTTTACAACTCCTTTAAGCAGGGATGTTGACAGATTGCCTGATACTCATGCAGCCACTAGAGGGAGTATCGATGCATCTACAGATTTGTAATACAAATATAGAGCTGCATGTAACAATAAGCATGTCTACAATAAAGACTCTTTATATGCACTCGCCAACAATACACTATAGATTACCTTTAAGGCTAATAAACTGCTAGTTCAGACAGCAGATAACCGCCTGTTTTTGCTCAGCAGACTCAGAACAAGCGTGCAGAGAATGAAGCCAGGGCTCCGGATCTGCATACTTGTTCAAAGTCAAAAGCACTGCAGCAGCCTGGCGAACTAATCTTTTCAGAAACCGAAGTCTGCAATAGCAGCCCCATATTTTCTTTATGCAGTTTCTCCTTAAAAAACCCAACGAGCAGGGTGTTTGCTTAAAGGGGTGCCCCCCCCAAAAAATTAATTCTTGGACTTTATTCTTTGTTGCTCAATTTATGTGCAAGGGTTTATGTCTCTTCTCTTTTGTCCTCTGCAGCCAATGTTCATAGAGGATGAGAATGCTCCTCCCTTACCCCCCAATCCATTCAGCCAGTTGTTGGAAGATGAGAGACACGATAGACGGGGCGAAGATAACGGGATACAAGGTAAGCTCCAACCCGTAAAATTATCTGTATCACCCGTTCCAGTCTACCATTTATGTTTAAAAAATTACTTACTGGAGCCGCTTGTTATGGACATACCTTTGCTATTACTAGTCCATTTAAAAAAAATACCAGTTAGAACAAAGAGGTCCAGTCTTCCAGGGTGTCCCATCGAATTCTGGGAGCAGATTGCTCAGACTACCTTTCCTGTTTACAGACCATTGCTATTATTAGTTTATATAAAGAAAAATCAGCTATACTATTACTAGTCCTTTAAAACCAGATACAAGAAAAAGGTCCGGTCTTCCAGGGCATCATGGGCTTCCGCAGGTAGGGGCAGGGGGGGGGGGGAAATGCCCCCCCTTGGAATCCCAACTTCCCATTTTAAGTGGTTGTTAAGCCACTTTATATCATCCTGTTCTGTTTAAAAATCGTGTGTATGTGTTATTTAAAATAATAAGCTGTTCTTTACCAGTTTTCAGAGGGCAGTGCAACGCTCACGTGACCTGTCGGCTCTCTCCTCTCTCCGGCTGACAGCTGCCTGCAGCGGGCAGGGCCAAGGATTCCTCACTGATGTCAGTTGGGAGGGGAGGAGGAGGGGAAGAGGAGAGGAAGAGAGAGGTGGCGGGTCACGTGAGCGGCGAGTGGCACTCTATACTTGTAAAGAATGGCTTATTTTTATTAAAAACAGACACAGGGGCACACAGGATTATTAAACAGGCTGTAGACAGAATATGAAACTTTAAATGAAACTACAGCAGCAGGAGAGGAGGGGGGTGGGCACTGACATAGGAGCAGACAGGCAGGGAGGGGGGGGGGGGGGGAGGACAGAGGAGGACAGGAGGGCTGCGGATGATGGAGGCACGTAAACTGACCACGGTGTCAGGGCTCAGCAGCCATGGTATACCGTGGTCAGTTTACAGAGGGGAGGATATAGCCAGGCAGGATCAGCCAGGTATTTTAGGTGATAGAAGGGGCCAAATTAAACAGCAAAGCACTGTGCTGTATAACATGCTTTAAGGGAATATACTCAAAATAAGTATAATGACTAAGCCCCTCCCCTTCATGACATTGTTGAAAGGGGGCGGAGCATGGGTGACCTTAAAATTATGCCCCCCCTGAAAATAGTTCTGCGTAAGCTCATGCAGGGCATCCCAAAGAATTCTGGGAGAAGATCATTCCTAAGCACTTAGTCTACTTGTCCTGTTTTAAATTACTTACTGGAACTTTTTGTTAGGACAGACCATTGCTATTACTGGTCCATCTAAAAAGAAAACCAGCCATACTATTACTAGTCCTATCAGATACAACAAAGAGGTCCAGTCTTCCAGGGCATCCCATCCAATTCTGGGAGCAGATCGCTCCTAGGAACTCAGTCTACCTTTCTTATTTTATATTACTTACTGGAGCCTTTTTTTAAGGACAGATCATTGCTATTACTAGTCCATTTAATAGGAAAATCAGCTATACTATTACTAATTCATTAAGAAAAAAAATCAGCTATACGATTACTAGTCCTTTAAAAGCAGATACAACACAAAGTCCAGTCTTCCAGGGAATCCCATAGAATTCTGGGAGATCATTCCTAAGAACTCAGCCTAGGTTTCCTGTTTATATTACTTACTGAAACCTTTTTTTTTTTTTTTTTAGGCCCGATCCTTGCTATTACTAGTCCATTTCAAAAATCAGCTATAAAATTACTAGTCCTTTATAGAATCTGACTTTTTTTTTTTTTTAAGAGGTCCAGTCTTCCAGGGCCCATAGAACTCTGGGAGCTCCTAGGAACTCAGACTACCTTTCCTGTTTTAGCTTACTGGAACTTTTTGGTAAGGACCGACCATTACTATTACTAGTCCCTTTAAAAAATATCAACTACAGTCCAAGAAGTCCAGTCTGGACACTCCAGCAAAAGAGAAGAGCTCACCTTCGTAACCTCTAAAGCTAAACTCCAGGATCCGGCCCACTTTGTGCTCCTAGCTCCCTGCCCCCAGGCACATTACGCTTTCAAATATTTTAAATCTAGTCTTTTAGTAATTAAACATTTTCTGTCTTATGAGGTCTTTGTGTTCTTCCGATAACCGTTCTGTGCCTAGGCATCTAGGGGGAGGGTCTATACAGGTGCTAAGTGTCACATCTGACGTCTTTACTTAGGGGAAAGTAATTGCTACAATTCTCAAGAATAAATGGGAATGCCGTGGTTTTGTGAGGAGTGCTAAGAAGTGCAGAGTGCAGGGTTTGGGGGGTGCGTTATGCACAGAGTGCAGGGTTCGGGGTGTGCGTTATGCACAGAGTGCAGGGTTCGGGGTGTGCGTTATGCACAGAGTGCAGGGTTCGGGGTGTGCGTTATGCACAGAGTGCAGGGTTCGGGGTGTGCGTTATGCACAGAGTGCAGGGTTCGGGGTGTGCGTTATGCACAGAGTGCAGGGTTCGGGGTGTGCGTTATGCACAGAGTGCAGGGTTCGGGGGGTGCGTTATGCACAGAGTGCAGGGTTCGGGGGGTGCGTTATGCACAGAGTGCAGGGTTGGGGGGGGTGCGTTATGCACAGAGTGCAGGGTTCGGGGGGGTGCGTTATGCACAGAGTGCAGGGTTCGGGGTGTGCGTTATGCACAGAGTGCAGGGTTCGGGGGGTGCGTTATGCACAGAGTGCAGGGTTCGGGGGGTGCGTTATGCACAGAGTGCAGGGTTCGGGGGGGTGCGTTATGCACAGAGTGCAGGGTTCGGGGGGGTGCGTTACGCACAGAGTGCAGGGTCCGGGGGGGGTGCGTTACGCACAGAGCGCTGGGTCCAGGGGGGGTGCGTTACGCACAGAGTGCAGGGTCCAGGGGGGGTGCGTTACGCACAGAGTGCAGTGTTTATTGGTGCAAGGTGTACAGAGTGCAGGGTTTAGCAGAATGGAATTCCACCATTTGCCAGGCCTCAAATCTGGGTTCGAGGGCCACATGAGAAGGCCTGGCGGGCAGGATTCGGCCCGCGGGCCTTGTGTTTGACATGTATTCGTTAGATGGTCAGAGACTGTCCTACAGGAATTGTTGAAAATTGAAGACATTCTGTAGGAGACAGACTAGGGGCATGCAGACTGCCCTAGGCAATGCCCACATGTGGCTGAGCCTCAATGATTGAAAGGGTGGGCAAGGGACAATCAGGCTGGGGGTGGGCAAGGGACAATCAGGCTGGGGGGAAAGAAGGCTAGATGATGCTGGAAGTCCTCCGGGTTCTTATGCACATTGTGAGAAGCTGACAGTGTGCAGTGAAATCAGAGTAAGCCATTTCAGTACAAGAGAGGAGTCGGTATAACTGTGCAGGACTGAAGGCTGGAGCTCCGCTTTAACAAAAGAAAAGTCACGCATTTATAACGTTCATATTTAATTTTGGCAGGATTTGGCTTTGTTTTATTATTCCTGTTGTGTTTCCTACTCCATCCATCCCCTGCGCCTTCTACTCTCACTGTAACCGCTTTGTAACGATAACATTGTCACCTCCCTATGGAAATGCTTCTGACTCCTTCCTATGTTTCCATACTATAACATGCCAGTCTGTTCAATGACAACTTTGTCTTCTCATTTCTCTTCTCAAGTTTTTACTTCCTTCTCCCCGTCACGTTTTTGATGTTTTGTTTGTCTCCTGTTTCTGTTAATGGATCCGTCACCTCACTGTGTTCACTCAACCCGCATGACAACCCGCATGATAACTAACATCGGTCTTAACCCTGCAGATGCTGAGCATGAGTTAATCTCAGAGGAAGAATCTTCTGTCCCTGTAACTCAGTCCCCACCCCCGACGCCAACCGCCACTACAGGTATTTAACTGCCATCTGGTGGTCCTGCTCTGGTCTAGCGCTTAGAAATGGATATTAGTGGTGTCATATTGCTTTCACATGCTTTTATTTTTTCATCTTTAGCACATTCAAAGGTAAAATGTTTTGTACAGTAATTCAAAATTTTTTTTTTTTTTTTTTTTTCTGGTTTCTGAAAATTGGTGCGGTTATTTTTAACATACAAGTAGGACTCCAAATGTTTTTAGCTTCTGCTGTTTTAGTACGTGCAACTGAAATTTTGTATTGGGAGCATAACCAATGCGCTACCACCCTAGATATAATAAGGGAAACAGGGTATGGAACAAAAGTGCACCACACTCAATAAATAATGAAAACAGAGTGCGAATCAGAGTGCGAATCAGAGTGCGAATCAGAGTGCGAATCAGAGTGCGAATCAGAGTGCGAATCAGAGTGCGAATCAGAGTGCGAATCAGAGTGCGAATCAGAGTGCGAATCAGAGTGCGAATCAGAGTGCGAATCAGAGTCCGATAATCTTTTAAAAAAAGAGAAAAAACGGCTGCCGATCCTAAATCAAATAGGTGCTCCTTTTAAAGAAAGGTATCTTCAAAGATGTATAATATATCATAGATCATAAATAAAATGGAAAAAATATATAAAATATGTGACTTATAATTGTATGGTGAAACAGAACTGATCATGCACTAGAAAGGTGCCAATATATAGGTTGATGTGTATATAAAAAAAAAAAATGATTCGGGTAAAAAATTTGAAAATCAAACGAGTATCTTAAAGTGATAATTGTGCCACAAAAATGTTAAAAAATATTGCATAGAGTGACTGCAAAAAAACATGCATAAATCAAAAAATATAATCAATGTGCATATGCAACAAAATAATTGTGCTCATAACATGAGTAGTATTGTATCCAATAAATCCTGTGGTATAAAAGTGTCCGTTGTGCTTCAAATAGTGTCCATTTAAAAAAATGGCAAATAAATATATAAATATTAAAAGGCGGGGGGTTGACCAGCGCTATGGAACAATGTTGGAAATATATATATATATATATATATATATATATATATATATATATATATACAGGTGTAAAAAAGCTGCCACCAACCAACCCCTAGGCTATAGGGGTCAAGGGTAAAATAAAAGGTAAAAGGTCGGTATCGGCGCTACCTGGTATGGATATATATATATGGCACTTTTCCACTGCAAGTACCGGCTCGGCCCTGCTTGGCCCTGTTTGCTTTTCCACTGCTGGTACCGCATGGTACGGTGTTGGAACGGTTCGGTACGGTACGGTATAGGTTTGCTTTTCCACTAAAGTAGTACTAAAGTTAAGTGGGTGGGATTCTCTGACCAATCAGTGGCTAGTAGTGACTGCATGCAAAGGATTGTGGGATATGGTACCAGTTTGGTACCTGTTGGAACCACAATCGAGTAGGCACTGTTTTTTCAGAGCCGTACCATACTGTACCGTTCGGTTCCATGCAGTGGAAAAGCGCCGCCGTACCGAACCGTTCCGACACTATACCATGCGGTACCAGCAGTGGAAAAGCACAAAAGCGTGCCGAACCGTTCGGTTCCATAAAGTGGAAAAGCGCCAATAGAGACCAAGATCCTATAATCTATTCATAAACTATACAAATAAATAAATAAATCACAGGTGCAAATGAAGTGCAAATGGTAGGATCTGAATCTGGGCTGACATATATGCCCTAAGAGTGCTCTGTGCTGAGAGAGTAAGGCTCCTTTCACACGGCCGCTCCGTGTGTCCGCAAATCATCCAATCCGTTTGCGGATGATTTGCGGACATAATGTAAGTGAATGGCACTGCGGGTGTCAGCGGAATACCACCCGCTGACACCCGATTTTCCTCCTGTCAGTTCTGTTCCGTTTTTACAAATGGAACAGAACCCATTTTTTCTTCCGTGTAAAACACGGAAAGGAAGGAAAATCGGATGTCAGCGGTGTCATCCTCTGACATCCGCAGTGCCATAGACATACATTATGTCCGCATATCATCCGCAAACGGATGGGATGATATGCGGGCACACGGAGCGGATGACAGAAATGTCATCCGCTCCGTGGTAAAAAAAAAAGTCCCGCAGCGGACCTTTCACACGGAGCGGCCGTGTGAAAGGAGCCAAAGAGTGTATTAAAACTGTCCATAAACCAAAGTGCAAACAAATAAATAAATTTATTAGTGAAGTTCTGATGGTATATATCCAATGTGATATTGTAAAGGTATAAGAGAACACCTAAGTGACAATTATAAATCAAATAAAATAATATGCGAAGTGGATATAATATAGGGGAAGGTCCCCTTTAAGGTGGTGCAGGGAACAGTGCCTGTGACAGTTTAGAACTATGGATAGTGCAAACCGGAAGTGGCGTTGACGTAAGTAACTGCGCCCTATGCGTTTCGTCATTGGACGTCTACTGGAGCGGCCATAAATATATATGGAGTGACAGAGTGCTAGAATGTCCAATTTCAAGGGTGCAGACAAATGATCCAAAAACAGCTTTCTATGTGTGTGTCTTCAGATGACATGAGGATCCCAGATCACCGGACCAGTGCAGCTGTGATTAACACTACTAGCAATGGCCGCTCACCTTAATGATAATTTAATATCGCAGTGTACAGAGACTGTTGGGTACAGTGGATTTCTCCCTCAGCTGGGCAACTGTTGAGTGCAGTGGGTTTCTCCCTCAGATGGTCATCTAGCCTCAGGTCACCTTTTAGTATGCAACAGGATCCTCTCCCCAAACACACTCCACTAATCAGTTCCTCCACACATGCAAAAAATAAGGAAGGAGAGCCCCATAGTGTAGTATGATAATATAAAGGCAGTTTATTGAAATAAGTAGCAACTTGCATGTAAACTGAATGAAAACAGCGTAGATCAGAACCGCTGTGGTCCGCAGACCGTTAGTGTCTCACACACCAACTTCCGGTAATCGGCCAAAACCGGAGCCCTTGATAAAGTCACATTTGTGACGCAACGCGGTGGTAGTTGCCGGCTGACGTCACTCCGGTTTCGGTCTCGTTTGATCATTTTTATCTATATACACATCAACCTATATATTGGCACCTTTATAGTGCATGATCAGTTCTGTTTCACCATACTATTATAAGTCATATATTTTATATATTTTTTTCCGTTTTGTTATTTATGCAACTGAAATTTTATTGACTGTATAAGAGTGGAAGCCGTTTGCTTTCAGATAGGGATTCACCGATATTGGTATCGATGCCAATACCAAGCATTTGTGCATGTATTGGAACTTGTGCAAATGCTCCCAATATCAAAACCGATACTTTGCGGTGCAGTTTGCGCCAATACAAAATGAATGGGTGAAAATCGCACTGTAAAGAATCTCATTCAATTTAAACAGGAATGTGGTGCGATCACCCCCACCGCTCCTGTGTGTGTATAGAAAGGGAAAAGCACCATCTAGTGGGCAGATTATTAACCACTTCCTTACCGAGTCATGTAAAATGACGTCGGCAAGGTGGTTGTCTAGATCCGGGCCGCCGTCATATGACGTCGGCCCGTTCTAGCTGCTACTGCGCGCCCCCGGCGGCGCGCAGCGGCGCGATCAGGGATGAGGCTCGTCCCTCGGACATAGCCCATCACTGATCAAGGTAAACAGCCAATAGAAATTGGCTGTTTACCACGTGATCGGCTGTGTCAATCACAGCCGATCACATGAGCGGCTCCAGCACGAGCCGCTCGTTCTCTCTGCAATGCGCGCCCCCGGGGGCGCGCAGAGCAGCGATCGGGGACGAGGCTCGTCCCTCGGACAGAGTCGATCCCCGATCTAGGTAAAGAGCCAATGAAATTGGCTCTTTACCACGTGACCGGCTGTGTCCAATCACAGCCGGTCACAAATGTCAACAGAGAACACGGTAACTAGCTGTCACCGTGTTCTCCTCCTCACACACTGATCCTGTGTGAGGAGGAGATTGTGGTAACAGCTAGTTACCAACTACAGTGCACCCCAACCACACTGATTGCCCCCCCCCCAATAAAGAGCACCTGTCACTAGCCCATCAAAGTACCCGAGTACCTGTCATCAGGTACTCAGATGACAGGAACTCGGGTACTCTGATGACAGGTACTCGGGTACTCTGATGACAGGTACTCGAGTACTCTGATGACGGGTACTCGGGTACTCTGATGACGGGTACTCGGGTACTCTGACAGGTACTCGGGTACTCTGATGACAGGTACTCGGGTACTCTGATGACGGGTACTCGGGTACTCTGATGACAGGTACTCGGGTACTCTGATGACGGGTACTCGGGTACTCTGATGACAGGTACTCGGGTACTCTGATGACAGGTACTCAGGTACTCTGATGACGGGTACTCGGGTACTCTGATGACGGGTACTCGGGTACTCTGACAGGTACTCGGGTACTCTGATGACAGGTACTCGGGTACTCTGATGACGGGTACTCGGGTACTCTGATGACGGGTACTCGGGTACTCTGATGACGGGTACTCGGGTACTCTGATGACAGGTACTCGGGTACTCTGATGACGGGTACTCGGGTACTCTGATGACAGGTACTCGGGTACTTTGAGTACCTGTCAACGGAGTACCCGTCATCAGAGTACCTGAGTACCTGTCACCTACCCATCAGAGTACCCGAGTACCTTCCACCTGCTCATCAGAGTACCTGACGCCTGAAGTACCCAAGTACTTGCCGCCTGCTCATCAGTACCCATCACTACTCATCAGTACTCATCAGTACCTATCACGTATCAGTACTGATCATCAGTACCCATCAGTACAGTATCACCTATCACCTATCAGTCAGTGAGTACTACTCATCAGTACCTATCACCTGCCTGTCACCTGCCCATCAGAGTACCCGAGTACCTGTCACCTGCCTATCGGAGTACCCGAGTACCTGCCACCTGCTCATCAGTACCAGAGTAAACTAAAAGCATAAATAGACAGCGCTAACAGGTGACAAAATGTAAATGAATTATAAATATATATAAATGTGCTACAATAATTAATTGGTGCCCTAAAACATTGATGCTCTAAAAAATTGGTACAACCAAAAAGTGTATATATAAACAATACATATATAATAAATACTAAAGTGCTAAGATTAAGTGTCCATAATATAACCATTAAAGTGCAAAGTGATTTGTTAAGGTGCAGTCCAAAAAATGCTTCTTCAACACAAAACTGAAGTGCCAAACAGGTGCTCGAATCCATAAAAGTGCCCAAGTGCTCTTCAGGAAAAAGGCCCCCAATGGGGATGCACTCACCAGATTTTGGGTAAAAATGAGCCTTGAACATGTATAATGTTCCTTGATCGGATCACAGGATCAATGCAGCTACCCTAGCATATGAGATATCCCTCAAACGGATGGATGGATGACAAGCACCTCATAGACTGGCTCCTTAATAATTCGTCTCCTCTCTCTCTCCCATGTGTGTTTCAAATATAAAGAGAGAAGCCGTACATAGTGAAGCCCGTAATATTTATTTAAAACAGAATGGTAAGAATAGTACTCACAATGTATCTTTAAAAAATCGGCAATGAACAGCATTAAACAGCCTAGCACAGTCAATCCTCCAATTTCCGTGTCGCTGCCGGCGTGCGTTCCACGGTGGTTAACAGGAAATGACGCTGCAAAAGCTCCGCTGCCCGGACAGTACCTGTCACCTGCCCAACAAAGTACCCGAGTACCTGTCACCCTTCATACAGCCACCATGTCCAAGTCCAAAAAGTTTTATATACGTCGTCCGTTTAAACCTAAATACCGGTGTTATGGTAGCAGATAGCTGCCATAACCCTGGTATTTTTTTAAACGGTGGACGGTTGGCTTTCCGATAAGGGTGGTCCCAGCGGCGGATTCGCCGTGGGATCACCCTTCCGGGATGGCGGAAGAGGCGCCCCCCCCCCCTCCCGACGCGTTCCGGTCCTTTTCCCCGCTTACCGGACCCGCCGGCAGCGGGGAAAACGATCCGGTCCCGAATCCTCACAGACAGGATGTCGAGTGAGGGCAAGCTTGCCCTCACTTGACTCTATGGTCTTGGAGGACCGGAGCTACGGAAAATGTTGTTGCCTAGCAACCAGTTTAAAGGTCCTTTTTTTTTTTTTTTTCATTTTATATTATAATTATTATTATTTTTTTTTTTTTTTCTATCTTTTAGTGTACTTGTGAGATCTGAGGACTTTTTGACCCCAGATCTCACAAAAAAGAGGTCCTGTCGTGCCTATTTCTATTACGAGGAATATTTACATTTCTTTTAATAGAAATAAAAATGATCAATTTTTTTTTTTTTTTTTAAACGGTGTAAAAATAAAAAATAATAAATAAAATAAATAGTAAAAAAAAAAAAAAAATTAAAGCGCCCTGTCCCCGTTAGCTCGCGCGCAGAAGCGAATGCATACAGAAACCCCGCCCACATATGTAAACGGTGTTCAAACCACACATGTGAGGTATCGCCGCGATCGTTAGAGCAAGGGGAATAATTTGAGCCCTAGACCTCCTCTGTAACTCAAAGATGGCAACCTGTAGAAATTTTTAAATTGTCGCCTATGGGGATTTTTAAGTACCAAAGTTTGTCACCATTCCGTGAGCGTGCGCAATTTTGAAACATGACATGTTGGGTATCTATTTACTCGGCGTAACATTATCTTTCACATTATGGAAAAAAATTGGGCTAACTTTACTGGTTTCTTATTTTTTAATTAAAAAAAAGTGAATTTTTTCCAAAAAAACTGCGTTTGGAAGACCGCTACGCAAATACGGTGTGATAAAAAATAGTGCAATAATCTCCATTTTATTCTCTAGGGTCTCTGCTAAAAAAAAATATATAATGTTTGGGGGTTCTAAGCAGTTTTCTAGCAAAACAACTGATTTTAGCTTGTAAACACCAAATGTCAAAAATAGGCCTAGGCAAGTGGCTAGGATGCATGATGATGCTCCTTGGATGTTAGGCCCCTCTATATGGCTAGGCTGTGAAAAAGTCTCACACATGTGGTATTGCCATACTCAGGAGGAGTGGCAGAATGTATTTTGGGGTGTCATTTTTGCTGTGTACATGCTATGTGTTAGGAATATCCTATAAATTGACAACTTTGTGTAAAAAAAAAAAGTTTTCATTTTTTTCCCACATTTTCCAAAAACCTGTGGAAAAAAATGATATGTTCAAACGACCCATAATGCCTCATAGAATATACGTTGGAGTGTTTGCTTTCCAAAATGGGGTCATTTTGTGGACTTTTCCATTGTATTGGTGCTCTAGGGCCTTGAAAAGTGTGATAGGTAGTAAGAAAGTTTTTTATGTGTATTTATGCTCCTAGAACGCCTGAATGTGCTTCTTGGACGTGGAGTCTCTTTTTGTGGCCAGGCTGTGTAAAAGTCTCACACATGTGGTATCGCCATACTCGGAAGGAGTAGCAGAATGTATTTTTGGGTGTAATTTTTGCTGTGTACATGCTATGTGTTAGAAATAGCTTATAAATTGACAACTTTGTGGGAAAAAAAAGAAAAAAAAAATTTTTTCTTCATTTTCCCAAGAATTGTGGGAAAAAATTACAACTTCAAAAAACTCACCATGCCTCTTACTAAATACCTTGGACTGTCTACTTTACAAAAAGGGGTCATTTGGTCGGTATTTGTACTGTCCTGACATTTCAGGGCCTCAAGAAAGGAGATAGGCAGTCAGTACATCTGGTGTGATCAATTTTCAGTAATTGGTACCATAGCTTCTAGACTCAATAACTTTCACACAGACTAAATAATATACACTAATTTGGGTTAATTTTACCAGAGACATGTAGCAGTATACATTTTGGCCCAAATGTATGAAGAAAAATTTATTTTTTGCAAAATTTCATAATTGAAACTAAAAAAAAGTGTTTTTTTTTCAAAATTTTTGCTCTTTTTTTGCATATATCACGAAAAAAAAAAACCCCAGTTGTGATCAAATACCACCAAAAGAAAGCTCTATTTGTGTGAAAAAAATGATAAAAATTTTGTTTGGTTATAGTGTAGCATGACTGAGCAATTGTCATTCAAAGTGTGAGAGTGCTGAAAGCTGAAAATTGGTCTGGGCAGGAAGGGTGTCTAACTGCTCTGTATGGAAGCGGTTAAAGTGGTTATAAAAGCAGAAGGTTTATTTTCATGCATTCTATGCATTAAGATGCACCTTCTGTGTGCAGCTCCCCCCTCAGCCCCCTAATTACCTGAGCCCCATCTCGATCCAGCCATGTTGTACGAGGGACTCGGCTGTCCAGGACTTGGCTGAGAAACAGTGGGAGCCAATGTCCATCAAAGTCAGTGGGCCAATGAGGGGAGACAGGGGGCGGGGCCGAGCCACACATCTGTCTCTGAATGTACACACAGAGCAGTGGCTCAGCTCGGGTGCCCCCATAGGAAGCTGCTTGCTCTGGGGTCACTTGGCAGGAGGGAGTAGCCAGGAGAGCCAACAAGGGACCCGAGAAGAGGAGGATCCGGGCTGCTCTGTGCAATACCATTAGGCTCCTTTCACACGGCCGCTCCGTGTGAAAGGTCCGCTGCGGGACTTTTTTTTTTTTTTTACCACGGAGCGGATGACATTTCTGTCATCCGCTCCGTGTGCCCGCATATCATCCCATCCGTTTGCGGATGATATGCGGACATAATGTAAGTATATGGCACTGCGGATGTCAGCGGATGACACCGCTGACATCCGATTTTCCTTCCTTTCCGTTTTTTACACGGAAGAAAAAATGGGTTCTGTTCCATTTGTAAAAACGGAACAGAACTGAAAGGAGGAAAATCGGGTGTCAGCGGGTGGTATTCCGCTGACACCCGCAGTGCCATTCACTTACATTATGTCCGCAAATCATCCGCAAACGGATTGGATGATTTGCGGACACACGGAGCGGCCGTGTGAAAGGAGCCTTATACAGAGCAGGTAAGTATAACATGTTTGCTATTTTTAAACAAAATAAACAAGACTTTAGTGTTATTCTAAAATGTTCGAACTCGCAGTCCATATCTGGCCAAATGTAAAATAATCTGCATAGGTGTCCCAGGCCTGCCGATGATAGCAAATCACGGCTGCTGGAGGAGATGCGGTCCGTCCCCATGCTGACATCACATCTGCCCTATATCCACAAGTCCCAGAACGTCTCCTTCATCCTTATGAGCACCTCCAGCGGCGGTGATTGGCTGTCATTGGCGGGACCGGGACACCTATGCAGATTTTGCATTTGGCCAGATATGTACTGTGAGTTAATAAACTGCCCACTAGATGGTGCTTTTCCCTTTTTATATACACACAGGAGCAGTGGGGGAAAACGCATGTGACTGGGACAGGAATTGCACCACATTCCTGTTCAAATCACATGCGATACTTTGCAGTGCGATTTGTACCAATATTTTTTGTATTGCTGCAAATGGTATTCGGTATCAGCAAGTATTTGACCAAAAGTATCGCTTCTCGTACTCGCCGATAAAAAAAAAACGGTATCTGTGCAACCCTACTTTCAGACTCTCTCTCTTACTGAAACTCCATTCAGCACTCAGTTCACTTAAAAATGAGCTTCCCTAATGGGGGACACAGACAGCTTAAAAAACCTGACAGAAAATCCAAAGCAGTGGCAGCCCGTCCATTGGGGGTGCAGGGGCGCCGCCCCCCATATCCATGTGTCCGGCCCCCTACTAATCTACATGCAGTATGCTGGATGCATGGATTCTAATGGGGATTTTTTTTTTTTTTTTTTTGAAGCACGTGATTAGAAGCACTGCGCCCTGAGCCCACCCAGTCGTATGACAATAGTGAATGAATATTCACTATTGGCCACACTGATTCTCCTGGCCAATCAGGAACCAGGTCCTGAGACCTGTTTCCCGATTGGCTGAAAGGAGAAGGCATCCTATTGGCCAAGAAGGAGAGAGGAGACGGCCGCCAAGAGGGAAGGGGATTAGGGAAGGATTAGAAATTCAGAAATGTTGTTGCTTTCTGTATCTACATCGGGGAGATTTGTCCTCCTTTCCTGGCCCAAAGACACAACAGGAAGAAAGGGAAAGTCCCATCTTTGGCAGTTGTCACTTATACGGGTGTCCCATTCATGAGATTTCCGGTGACATCTATATAAAGATTTACATTGTTCCTCATTTTCTACTTTAGAAAGAAGCTGGAAACACAATGCTCCACTTATTATTCTTTATTAGCTACACACAGTATCTTACAAAAGTAAGTACACCCCTCACATTTTTGTAAATAGTTTATTATACCTTTTCATGTGACAACACTGAAGAAATGACACTTTGCTACAATGTAAAGTAGTGAGTGTACAGCTTGTATAACTGTGTAAATTTGCTGTCCCCTCAAAATAACTCAACACACAGCCATTAATGTCTAAACCGCTGCCAACAAAAGTGAGTACACCCCTAAGTGAAAATGCCCAAATTGGGCCCAATTAGCCATTTTCCCTCCCTGGTGTCATGTGACTCATTAGTGTTACAAGGTCTCAGGTGTGAATGGGGAGCAGGTGTGTTAAATTTGGTGTTATCACTCTCACTCTCTCATAATGGTCACGTGAAGTTCCACACTGCACACACAGAACTCTCTGAGGATCTGAAAAAAAAGAATTGTTGCTCTACATCTGAGGTGTCCAACCTGCGGCCCTCCAGATCTTGCAGGACTACATTTCCCATAATACTCTGTCATCTAAGAGGCTGCCAAGGGATTATGGGAGATGTAGTCCTTCAACATCTGGAGGGCAGCAGGTTGGACACCCCTGCTCTACATAAAGATGACCTAGGCTATAAGAAGATTGCCAATACCCTGAAACTGAGCAGCAACACGGTGGCCAAGACCATACAGCGGTTTACCAGGACAGGTTCCACTCAGAACAGGCCTCACTATGGTCAACCAAAGAAGTTGAGTGCACGTGCTCAGCGTCATATCCAGAGGTTGTCTTTGGGAAATAGATGTATGAGTGCTGCCAGCATTGCTGCAGAGATTGAAGGGTTGGGGAGGTCAGCCTGTCAGTGCTCAGACCATACGCCGCACACTGCATCAAATTGGTCTGCATGGCTGTCGTCCCAGAAGGAAGATGATGCACAAAAAAGCCCGCAAACAGTTTGCTGATGACTAGCAGACTAAGGACATGGATTACTGGAACCATGTCCTGTGGTCAGATGAGACCAAGATAAACTTATTTGGTTCAGATGATGTCAAGCGTGTGTGGCAGCAGCCAGGTGAGGAGTACAAAGACAAGTGTGTCTTGCCTATAGTCAACATGGTGGTGGGAGTGTCATGGTCTGGGGCTGCATGAGTGCTGCCAGCAATGGGGAGCTACAGTTCATTGAGGAAACCATGAATGCCAACATGTACTGTGACATACTGAAGCAGAGCATGATCCCCTCCCTTCGGAGACTGGGCCGCAGGACAGTATTCCAACAGAACAACCCCAAACACACCTCCAAGATGACCACTGCCTTGCTAAAGAAGCTGAGGGTAAAGGTGATGGACAGGCCAAGAATGTCTCCTCACCTAAACCCTATTGAGCATCTGTGGGGCATCCTCAAATGGAAGGTGGAGGAGCGCAAGGTCTCTAACATCCACCAGCTCCGTGATGTTATCATGGAGGAGTGGAAGAGGACTCCAGTGGCAACCTGTGAAGCTCTGGTGAACCCCATGCTCAAGAGGGTTAAGGCAGTGCTGGAAAATAATGGTGGCCACACAAAATATTGACAATTCTTATATCCTAGGCCATCTCTATGTAGAGCAACAATTCTTTTTTTTCACATCCTCAGAGTTTTTGCCATGAGGTGCCATGCTGAACTTCCAGTGACCAGTATGAGAGAGTGAGAGTGATAACACCAAATTTAACACACCTGCTCCCCATTCACACCTGAGACCTTGTAACACTAACGAGTCACATGACACAGAGGAGGGAAAATGGCTAATTGGACCCAATTTGGACATTTTCACTTAGGGGGTGTACTCACTTTTGTTGCCAGCGGTTTAGACATTAATGGCTGTGTGTTGTTATTTTGAGGGGACAGCAAATTTACACTGTTATACAAGCTGTACACTCACTACTTTACATTGTAGCAAAGTGTCATTTCTTCAGTGTTGTCACATGAAAAGATATAATAAAATATTTACAAAAATGTGAGGGGTGTACTTACTTTTGTCAGATACTGTAGCATGGATCGGAGGAAGGCTGCAGTGGCCGAAACACGTTTGCATATAGATTATTAGCATGTAGCTAATAAAGATTAATAAGTGGAGAATCCAGTTACTGGCTTCTTTCCTCATGGGGCCATGGACACCCCAGCCTGAGCGTCGGTCTTCAGCATTTTCACTTTAGACATGAGCGCTTGAGCTGGGGTTTGTTTTTTGCTTTCCTTTATTTTCTGTCTGAGAAACAATGGACACCAGGAAAGGAAGTGAGAGAGAATCACCGGAATGGGGACACAGCACAGAGGTTCTAACACTTTCTGCCTCTACCCAAATCTAGAAAATCTTTTGGCTATTTCACTTTAATGGTGTCAGATGGTGTAAGTTGCTCCATTAAAATGGTTGTAAACCTGAACGTATACCCAGTTAAAGCCTCAAGGAGATACAGAGATTTTTAAAAAAATCCTTCTTCATAAGTTGTACCTGTTTATCTGCAGCCCCCTCTTCTCTACATCTGTTCAACATAAGTTGTACCTGTTTATCTGAAGCCCCCTCTTCTCTATATCTGTTCAAATTCCAGAATTTGCCTGAGCTGTCAGAAAAAAGGCGGGCGGGGAGCTATAATTACACACTGCAGAGCTCATTGAGGAGAACTCGGACAGCTGATTGGTGGGAAGAGACACACCCCCTTCACACAGAATCAGAGCTGAGGCTGCCAATCACAGGTTTCGTGCTGGAGCTCCCTCCCCTGTCACCTTTTTTCTCTTGGTGTCAGGAAAATGTGTCAGTAGTGATTCATGCTGATAGCTGAGGAATGAAGCAGCAGACAGAAATGGCACTTAGTGCTCTGGATTGAGATAAGCACACGCTATAGAGCAGGGATTCCCAAACTACAGCCCTGCAGCTGTTTCAGAACTACACATGAGGCATTGTAAAACTCTGACATTCACAGACATGAGTAGGCATGATGGGGAATTGTAGTTCCTGAACAACTGGAGGGTCTTAGTTTGGGAATCCCTGCTATAGAGGGATATGCTTTGTTCATATTTCATGTCTGAGGTTTACAACCACTTTAACCTTTTCGTTTTGCTAATCCTGAATTCTCTGCCTTCTCAGAGCCGCTGGATGACTCGGTGTTTCAGTGCCATTCTCCCATTATACTAAACGGTAAGGAGGGCATCAGACACCAGGCTGACGAAGACCTTACCATGCGCGTACACCAGCTCAGCGTCGGGGACACGGTGGAAATCACAGTCCGGACCACGGAGAAGATCATTGAAGGGGAACTGACCCCCGAGGGCTCTCCCTCCAAATCCCCCAACAAAAAGAAGAAGAAATTCCGCACTCCATCTTTCTTGAAGAAGAACAAAAAGAAGGAAAAACTGGAGGCGTAACGCGTCGCCAGGATGGGGCGCTTCAAAGCTGGGAAACCGTAGGCGACACCTGTTTTTGTGCCGGATGGACGTTGCATGGTCCTGAGTTTGCAGCGGGTTCGAATTTCCAACTTTCTGCCGCATCGGCTTTTTCAAGGTGCACCAGAGAAAGTTGATCCTTCAGCCTTATCTCCATGCTTCTTCACCACCCAGTTCTGCCTAGAAGAAGACGTTCAGCCCCCCTCCCCCCTCTCTCTCTGGACTGTTAGCAGAACCAGCTCCTTACTCTCATGTGTTTCACGCTACAAAGAGACACGGAAAAAAAAGTACAACCCGGTGTGGTGTTTTTTTTTTTTTTCTTTTTTTTTTTTTTTCTTTTTTTTTTTGTTTTTTACTGAGCTTCAACCTATTTTCTTACAAGTTACGTGGCTGCAAGCACATCCAAAATGAACCCAAATTGGGTGTGTTCTCGAAATATATGCTCATCTATTTTTGTCTAGTCTGATTTTGATTTGGGAATTTTTTTTTTTTTTTTTTTTTTTTTTTTTTTTAGGCATAAACTGGAAGAAAGTATTTTTATGATTGTATTTTCTGAGTACAGAGGAGCCTAGATTATACTGTCTGATATGCTGCACCCGGAAGATTTAGAATGTGATATTACAGTTGCTCTGGGCTTGTTCCATTTAAAAAAAAAAAAGTTGGAAAATATAATTTTTTTTTTTAAATTTTACAGCTGCTGCAATCCTTTTAAAAAATATTTTTTTATTTTTTTTCCTACTTCATTATTCATTATGTTCTTCTGAGTACTGGGCAGTGATGGGTCATGTCATCAGACATAAGCATTTTTTTCATTTTATTCCATGAAATTTTAATATCCAGCAACACAGCAGATACTGGGGAACTACAAATTCCAGCATGCCCTGTTGTGTTGTCCAAGCCTTTTTTTTTTTTTATTGTAAATAGTTTAGAACTACCAGTTCACTCAATGTAGGCATTGGAACTTTATACTGGAAAAAATCATTTTAGTTTTTTTTTTTTTTTTTTTTTTTTTTTTTTTTTTTTGCCAAATATCTCATTTTACCGATTTGCTGCCAAAGGGCTCCTTAAAAAAATATTGCACAATAAGGTCAAGGGGTGTTAGTAGAGTGTTTAGTAGAATGTTTTTCTCACTTTTGTGGTGTTTTTTTTTTTTTTTCCAAACATTGAACTGCACATAAATAGATAGAAACTTTGCTGTGCTTAGATGTAATGGTAAACCTATAGAATGCCTCTTTTCCAGATATTTTTTTTTTTTTTTTTACATGCTCATGAAATTCTTAGAATGTACAGCTTACACCAAATGTGGATATTTTTTTTGGCAAAAGAAAAAAAATAAAGATTTTACGAGTAGTGTTGCAGGGAATTCTATTTAAAAAAAAAATTGAAAGCGTTTTATATATTATTTTTGCACTTGGTGTTAGGTCTCTCGAGTGTGCCACAAACTTTGGTCATAAAAAAATTAGGTTAGGGGAGGGGAAGACTCTATTTTTTATTAGGAATAAAGTACTTTCATAAAAAAATAAAATAAATTCCAAATGGAAATAAAATTTGATATTTACAGTTTATGGATTTTCAGAGTTTACAGGTATGTGAAGATTTAATGAAGAGATGGTTTTCTGTTAGTGTGCACAGTAATGTGTTATGCTGTGTTGGCCTTAGTTGTGGGAAGTTAAAATAAAGGCAAGATCAATTGTTGGCTATATAAATATAATAATGTGAGGCCATATGCTCACTCCCAGTTATGCAAATCCATCAAGCTTTATTGAAAAGCTCCACTCAATCCTGCTGACGCGTTTTACCCCCTACCTGGGCCTGCATCGTAGATTTATTTATTAACCACTTGCCGACCGCCGCACGACTATTTACGTCGGCGGTTAGCCCCTCACAAGCAGAGCGACGTAGGGCTACGTCGCTAGCCTGTGAGGGTCTAGGGAGCGAGCGCGCGCCGCCGGAGGCGCGCTCCCGCTTCCTCGTGGTCACGGACCCCCCCGCGCATGTGACCGGCGGACCCGATGTCCGCCGATCACTCGCGATTGTCCGTTAGAGCGGGAGAAAGGCAGGCGGCTAATGTAAACAAGCCGCCTGTCATTCTCCCCTGTGTAGGAACAGCGATCATACGGTTCTGCTATGTAGGACCGTAGATCACTGTTCTTACACCTCAAGCCATAGCCAATCACAGTTAGAATCACGCCCCTAGGGACACACACAACCCCTCCCTCTCAAAAAAAGTTAACCCCTTCCCTGCCAGTGTCATTTTACAGTAACAGTGCATATGTATAGCACTGATTACTGTAGAAATGTCACTGGTAACCCCAAAAGTGTCAAAAATGTCAGTCAAGGGTCCGATCTGTCCGCCCCAATGTCGCAGTACCGCAAAAAAAATCGCAGATCGCCGCCATTACTCGTTAAAAAAATAAAAACAAAAAAAATGACAAAAATCTTTCCCTCTGTTAGTAAACGCAATAACTTTTGCGCAAACCAATCAAAATACGCTTTTTGCGATTTTTTTTTTTTTTTTTTTTTTTTTTTTATGCTTAATGCTTTAAACATAACCATATGTTTGGTAAAAAAAAAAAAAAGAATTGGCCCAAAATGTTAAAACATTTTGATTTTTACTTTTTTTTTGGGGGGGGGGGGGGAATTTCATGTAAAAAAAAAATGTGAAAGATATTGTTATTTTTGCAAAATTGACGCTGTTTTTTTGTTTATAGCGCAAAAAGTAGAAATTGCACAGGTGATCAAATACCACCAAAAGAAAGCTCTGTTTGTGGGGAAAAAAAGGACGTCAAATTAGTTTAGGTACAGCGTCGCACGACCGCGCAATTGTCCGTTAAAATCACGCAGGGCCGAATCGCAAAATAGGCCCTGGTCAGGAAGGGGGTAAAATCTTCCGGGACTTAAGTGGTTAACTCTACAGTTAAGCCCTAGTAGGGGGCAAATAGCATTGAAACAGAGGAACAAATAGAGTGCCACTTTTTCAGTAAAGTGTGTTGAATTTCTACTTAGGGGTCCCTAAAATCATTGCCTCTATTTTTACCTTCCAGTTAGAGTATGGTAGCATATAGTTTTTTTTTGGCTAGCAAATTAGAAGGTTCTGGAAGCAAGGAATTTTTTTTTTCAGATTATTGAAAGGATTATTGAGAGGTTAGAAAAATGCAAGAATATTTTTTTTTATTTTTAATGCCAAAGATGCCCAGATTTATTGTACAAAAAAAAACGGGGTTCTGCTGAACCTCGAGGAGAAATTTTATTTTTAAATTTGAATTCCTGATTTGTATTTTGGTGCATATTGTAGTTGCATTCATCTCACCGGCTTGCGTTGTTCTTTTATTCATCTGTGAATAGCGTTAATGTGTTCTGTTTACTCCCCCTCCTCATTCGGAGTCTCCTGAGAAACGCTGGGCGGTGACCATTATTAAAAAGCGTTACCAATACAATTGGTAATTTTAATTTTAAATTTCATTCTTGAAATTGCAAAATAATTGAAGGTATAAAATTGTAGTTTCAGACGACAGAAAGGAGATGGTATAACATTGCAGAAAATCTGGTCTTGTTCGATTAAATAGTCATATTTTTTTTTCCCAATTCAATTTCAATAAACTCTATTGAAGATGTAAACTTTTTTTTTTTTTTTTTTCCCAGATTAAAATTCAAAATTGGGCAAATTTTGGTAGGTCGCTCAGATGTGTGGGTGGCAGATTGCTCAGTTTCTTACTTGTAATCATATTTACGATTGTCCTTGGGTCGAAAACCGTTGGAATGACTTGAAATTTACTACATGTATGACCAGCTCTATGCTCCGACCATGCCTTCTCTTAAAAGCAGCTGCATTGCTTTGGTTTGTGCAACTAAATTGTAAATTTTAGAAAAGGAAAATTTAAATGACTGCCAAATTTAAAAAAAATAATCTCAAAATTGGTACCACGTTACATTTTTTTTTCCTGGTAAAATTTAAATCCTTAAATTTGTATATTTAAAGAAAAAAAAAAGGCAGCCTATTATCTGTATATTCATAAATTTGTATTTTGCCTTATTCTTTTACCTGAAATATTTTAATTAACGTTGGTGCTTCGATTGGGTGAAAATGTCAGCTCTTCCAGCACACGTACGAAGATTATACTTAAAGTGGAACTATGGGCAAAATTAAAAATGACACATATTATACACAGTCTCTTGTTTTTTCTGATCCTCCCCTTGTAACATACTTTTATCATCTGTTGATCTTGCCAGCATATGGGTTGGTTGTTTTTCCACTTCCATTACCGGGCCAAGCTGTCCAGCAAAAGTGACATTTTATAGAGGTTGGAACAAACCATAAAATGATGCCCAATGCTTAGAATAGTCCGCTTTTATTTATAAGGTTTAGGTTTTGCCCAAAGGCATAATATATGTCTTTTAATTAAAGTCAATTTTAAAACTACAAGTCCATCCAAGACTACCCTATCCCCAGGGTGACAACAGTACTGCAGTTTCACTGCAGAGCAAAGAGCGTTGTCACCCGGTAAATGAAGTAGGAAAATAAAAGATCTAACTGCAAGATCAACGAATAATAAAACTATAGACTAAGCTGAGAAAGCCGCTCAAAGCCAGAGATTCCATTCCCATGATCACAGGTGAATGGGTGCAGGCTGTCAATATGCCCATCCAGATCAATGTGCGCAGTATATGGAGGAAACTCTGCTCTTCCAATCAGCCACCATAACCTGTGTATGAGGATCGGCTAAAGCCTGACTGTTTCTGCCAATAAAACCACAACTGACATATTTCGCCACCTGTGGAGGAGGACGAAACACGTCGGAGGAGGATGAAACACGTCGTCGGAGGACGAAACACGTCAGAGTGGTTTCTTGGCAGATAATGTTTTTTACGGGGAACTTAGAAAAACAAAAACTTCTATGGTAATGCTGTTGACAGACTGCATCCTATGTCTTTATTTTATTTATTTTTTTTGCCCAGAGTTCTGTTTTATTAGACATCTGAACAGAATTTTTAGCAGCAACATTTGAGAAGTGCTGTAAATACAGCAAATTCTATTTTTTACTGGAAAATATTGCAGGACACGCCTGAAAGGACTTGTCAAAAAATATATATTTTTTCCCTATGTATACTATATTTTAATCCATTGGTTAGATACTGGATTGGTTATAATTTTGAATTGCTTCCTTCATTGATACATTACCAGTGCTTTAGGTTCCGATTTTGTGAGATGCCTTTTGAATATTGCTTTATCTCAAATGTTTTTTTTGTTTTGTTTTTTCGTGTGTTATTTTTACGTTGTATTACAACTTGTAGGAACAAGAGTCTGTGAACTATGCTACATATAACTTTTTTTTTTTCTAAATAATTAAAAAAAATATACAGAAATGTCTATATAAATATATATCTATATGGATGCAATGTTCATAAATATTTTTTAAAAATGCGATCTCATGCTGTATGCACCTTCCCCTCCCCCCTCCCACTCCTCTCTCTGCAAATGCCTCTGTATTCCTGCTTCAGCCTAAAGAATGAGCCATTTGGAATTCTGTCCTGTGGAACTATAAATATATATATGTTACCTTGAAATTTGCCGATAGTTGTATTGCTAATTAATGTTGGATCACAAATAAAACAGTATTTTAAGTAGAGAAATTTTTTGTAATTTCACCTTTTTAATAAAGATGAGTTAATCTTGCAATTTCAGAGTTCTTGTATGTTTGATGTAGATCAGGGGTTTCCAACTCCATTTCAGAACAGGCTGCATCAGCATTATGGTTGCCCTCAAAGGGCCGGTTCTATCCGTACGACGATGTCCAGAGCACCCCCACCTACCTTACATCAGATGTCAAGATCTAAAGAACACTCAATTAGGTAGAGTAGGGTGTCAATTGGCCAACATCCCCAATTGCAATAAACAAAAAGGAACCCCCCAAGGGAAACTGAACTTTAAAGGCCAAAAGAAACGCCACACATTGATATAAAAAATATAAATGTTTAAAGTTAAAAATGCCAACAATACATGTGTATATAGAAGAAACACAATAAATTGTAAATGCAAAAAAGGAATATAAAATCATATCCTGATCACGCAAGTATGATAAAGCACTGGTTTCCAGAAACACCCTACGCATTATGGGAAATACCCTTCGTCAGGGGTGGGGATATGGGAAAACATGTGCATGAATCGCTTTTCTGTAATAGAAGATATAAAAGTAGTAACATATGCAAAAAAGTAATATATATATATTTTTTTTTTCTATGTGTTTACATATTGGAACAGAGTCTCTATTACAGAAAAGCGATTCATGCATAGGTTTTCACATATCCACACCCCTGACGAAGGGTATTTCCCATAATGCGTAGGGTGTTTCTGAAAACCAGTGTTTTATCATACTTGCGTGATCAGGATATGATTTTATATTCCTTTTTTGCATTTACCAATTATTGTGTTTCTTCTATATATACATGTATTGTGATTTTTTTACTTTAAACATTAAATTTATACTTTTTATATCAAATTGTGGTGTTTCTTTTGGCCTTTAAAGTCCCATTTCCCTTAGGGGGGTTCCTTTTTGTTGATCAGATGTCAAGAGCCCTCTACCCTCCCTTGCATCACAGTGCCACCTTACCTTGTGCTGCTGCTGGGAAGATGCTAGAAAGCAGAAAGTTCATAGTCTGGAGGAGGACTAGAAGAGGGCTGGAGTCTGCTGAATGCTGAGACCAAGGAGGCGGAGATGATGGAGTGCTGCGGCTGCTCTGAGAAGCGCAGGATCTGGTGGAGGAGTTCTGTCGTCCTCTCTGCTGCCTACTGCTGAGACCAGGTGGAGATAGAGAGGAGGGGTGTGCTGCAGTTGCAGGAGAGGTGTGAAGGCCACATAAAATGGCCTGGTGGGCCGGATTCGGTCCACAGGCCTTGTGTTTGACTCATGTCATGTAGACGGTGGAGTCTCTGATTTATAGATGCCTTATTCGGTTTTCGAATTTGTGGTACTGAACTCGGAAATGAGGCCAAATCTGCATTAAAACAACTACCACATGGCCAAAGTTTGGTGGACATCACCATCTGACCATCACAAGACCATAGCCATTAACATGGAGCTCCCTTCCCATCATATTACAGCCTCCCCTCTTCTACTAAGGCTGTCCACAAGATTTTGAAGTCTTTCTTTTGGAAATTTCTGCCCATTCAGCCACAAGAGCATTTGTGAGGTACTGATATTGGATGAGAAGATGTAGTTCATATTGCTCACAATTGGAGATGCAATCCATTTCATGTTCAGTAGGGTTGAACTCTGGGCTCTGTGTAGGCCACCCAAGTTCCTCCCCACCAAACTGGTCAACCCATGTCATTATAGACAGACATTCTGAAACAAAGGTCTTCTTTAAAAATTTTCCACAAGATAGAAAGTGCGGAATTGTCAAACATGTCTTTGTATGATAATGTTGGTCTGCAGTGTTTGGTTTTATGCATGTGGTTTTGGAATAGGATATCCAGGTGATAGTCAGGTGTCCACCTTTTGGCCACATGGTGTACAGCAGGGTTTCTCAACCAAGGTTCTATGAAACTCTAGGGTTCTTCCAGAGGTTGATACGAGAGGTTCCTTAAGCAATGAGTAATTTCTGTCTCTTATAGACGTTCCCACTGACACCAATTATCTTTTTAGCTATCTGTAATGGGGCTAACTTTTCCCAAATGACCACAAGTGTAAGGAGCATTCTTCCCATTGACCATCACACTAATGTATCATGAGTTGTAGATATAGTCATTTTTAGCAGGGGTTCCCTAAAACCAAATCATTATTTAAGGGTTCATCTGTGTTGAAAAGGTTGAGAACAGTGTACAGTTTTTATTATCCATGGCATCGACATGTTTTTTTTGGGTCCTTTAGCAGTACACATGATTGTCCTCTAGGTGGCACCCAAAAGGCAGTTTTGTTTGAAATGCAATGAACCTTGAACTTCCTCTAACACATGCATGCAGGGAACATTGAGAAAACAATAAAATGACCAACACAGAACTGAGTACTGGCCTGGATCTACAAGTTCTTTCATTGCTGGATCAACCGTACATTTTCTTACATTCAATAAAAAAAAAAAAAAAACTGTTAAAAGTTGCTATTTTCAGTTGGGGTTTCTCCAGTGGTTGCTTGGGGTTCCTTGAGCTGTGTGGCTGATTCCGTCCCATCTCATGGTACCTGCATAGATCCAGAGCCAACACCACTTGGCAGAGCTGGATGCATGACGCCAATTAGCTTTTTACCTGTCTGTAGGGTTAGCATTCTGACAATCGATGCAAGGGACGTTCTTTTCACTGCCACAGTAAGGGGCATTTTCCCACTGACCCCTATTAAAGCTGTATTCAACCCAAAAGCAAACATTTATTATATTGCAGCTTACCAATTCTTAGATGTGATGGCTGCATTAGTTTTCTTTTTTAGTCTTTCTTCTATTTTCATCTGGGGATCCAGCCAGCAAGTCTGTTTTTTCAAAAGAACAAGCTCTCGCAGATAGCAGATAAAGCAGTACCAGGGTTGAGACAAACCATTTACCACTGGCAGGGGTGCTTATAATGGTCAGCCTTTGTGCAAAAACCTTTATCCCAAAAAGAAGATAAAAAATGTTTGCTGTAACTGATTATAAAGTGTGAGCTGGAGTTTGGCTCCAATTTGTTAGATGTATTAGCATATTTAGATACACTAACGCTCCTCTCCCCCCTGACTGATGATGATGCTGTCTGCTGTGTCCCCTGTCCTCCTTTCTCCAGATTGGGGCCACTCTAATACAAGAGGTGTGTTACTAATCCGATTACCAGGTGAAAATGGGAGGAGCCTAAAACAAGAAAATAAATGCAGCCGCCACATCTAATGATTGGTAAGGTGCAATTTAATAAATGTTTGGGTTTAATACTGCTATAAGGCTTTTTAGATGAAATGCGTCAACATTCATGTACTGTCCAATGCCATGGATTTTTAATGAATAAAGGATTGAAACTTTGCAGGCTCCGGCACCAATTGCATTTATATTTTCCGTCTCTGGTACTACTTTCACTTATCTACATGATAATTCAATTTTTAAATAAAATATTTCATTTTTCATCTTTATATTTATTTATATATTCATTTATTTATTTATATATTCATTTATTTATATATTTATTTAAATATATATATTATTTATATATTTATTTAAATATATATTATTTATTTATATATTTATTTAAATATATATTATTTATATATTCATTTATTTAAAAATATATTTTTTATATATTCAATTTATTTAAATATATATTATTTATATATTCATTTTATATATATATATATATATATACATGCATGCATGCGACTCACTGATGTCCTCACTGGGTCTCTTCATTTTTTCTATGCAACAGAGGCAGATCTTGACTGGTGGGCGGGGCCAGCAGTGTGCTGTATATAGCTTTCTAATAATATCACAGCACCCTGCCTCTCACTACTACCCTCAGGAGTCCTCACATTTGATTCAAACAGTAGGTTCTTGGGAGGAGTTATGCAAATATCAAAATGACTTGTTAGTTGGATGTCAGTCTGGGGAAGTGGGCGTTCCTAAGCTGTAGTTGCATTGAGACCATCCTAGGTAAAGCCTGCACGTTTCTGAGCTTCCATCTTTCAACTGAAATCCAATGAATGAAAAGGGTGGCCAGGCACAGTCAGCCTGGGGAGGAAAGCGCTAGATGATGCTGGATGTCATCCAGCCAGGAAACGAGGCGGGTTCTACCTGACTTGCTGCAGCTTCTAATGAACATTGTGAGAGGCTCACAGTGTGCAGTGAAATCAGAATAAATAGAACAAGAGAGGAACCAGTACAACTGTGCAAGGGGAAGGGTGGGGATCAGATTTAACCACATCTGAAATGGAAGGATTTGCCCCCTTAATGACCAGGCCATTTTTTGCGATTCGGCACTGCGTTACTTTAATGGAAAATTGCGCGGTCGTGCAACGCTGTACCCAAATAAAATGAATGTTCTTTTTTCTCACAAATAGAGATTTCTTTTGGTGGTATTTGATCACCTGTGCGATTTTTAAATTTTTTGCTCTATAAACAACAAAAGAGCGACAATTCTGAAAAAAATATATATATTTTTCACATTCTGCTATTTAACATTCCCCCCCCCCCCCCCAAAAATGTATTCTGCTACATATTTTTGGTAAAAAAAAAAAAAACGTAATAAGCGTATTTTGATTGGTTTGTGCAAAAGTTATCGTGTCTACAAACTAGGGGAAAGATTTGTCATTTTTTTTTTATTTTTACTAGTAATGGCAGCGATCTGTGATTTTTAGCGGGATTGCGACGTTGTGGCGGACAGATCGGACCCCTAACTGACATTTTTTGACACTTTTTGGGGTACCAATGACATTACTACAGTAATCAGTGCTAAAAATATGAACTGTTACTGTAATAATGACACTGGCAGGGAAGGGGTTAATCTAGGGGTGATTAAAGCGTTAAGTGTGAGCCTCTAACTGTGGGGGGAGAGACTTGTGAAATGACTACAGAGACCTGTGATCCTATATAGAAGGATCACAGGAGCTCTGTGATCATTTCAGAGAGAACGGTCAGCTGTGTTTACAACAGCTGACCGTTCTCTCTCAGCGGGGAACGATCGCGGGTGCCCGATGGCAATCGTGGCCACCGGTCCCCGTGTATCAGCATCCCCGCTGCCTAGTGGGGAGGAGTGTGCCCCCCAGCACTAGGCGCGCAACCAGTGTAGGGCTATGTCGGTCGCGTAGAATAGGCAGCCTGCCGGGTTTCTCCGGATCCAAGTCACATGTCAGGGATAGTGACCGGTTCACCTATCTCCGGAGCGGCTCCAGTGCGAATTGCACCGGAGTCCTGTGCGTCTTCTGTTCCCATTCAGGTCCAAATTCAGACCAAAATCGGACCTGAAATAGTAAACAGAGACGCACCAGACCCCTGCTGTGTAAACCCAGCCTCAAGCTCCATCAGGTTGGATGAGAAGTGTTGGCGCTAGGGTTGCCACCTCATCCCTTTAAACCGCAACAAATATTAGTTACACAGGTTCTGAGGCTGATATAATGCACATAAGGCACTAAGTGAGTTTAATTACCACCTTAATCAGGCACAGAACCTGTGTAATAATGTGTGCCCTGGTTTAAATGGTTGAGTGGCAACCCCAGTCCATGCACAGCCATTTTCAGCTCTCTCCAGAGATGTTCAATCGGTTTCAAGTCTGGGCTCTGGCTGGGCCACTCAGGGACATTCACAGAGTTGTCCCATAGCCACCCCTTTGTTATCTTGGCTGTGTTCTTAGGGTCGTTGTTCTGTTGGAAGATGAACCTTCCCTTAAGTCTGAGGTCCTGAGCGCTCTGGAGCAGGTTTTCATCAAGGATGTCTCTGTACATTGCAGCATTCATCTTTCCCTCAATGCGGACTAGTCTTCCAGTTTCTTTCGCTGAAATTCATCCCCACAGCATGATGTTGTCACCACCATGCTTCACTGTTGGGGTGGTATTGGCCTGGTGATGAGCGGTGCCTGGTTTCCTCCAAACATAACGCTTACCATTCAGGCCATAGAGTTCAATCTTTGTTTCATCAGACCAGAGAATTTTGTTTCTCATTGTCTGGAAGTCCTTCAGGTGCCTTTTGGCAATCTCCAAGCGGGCTGTCATGTGCCTTTTACTGAGGAGTGGCTTCCATCTGGCCACTCTACCATACAGGCCTGATTGGTGGAGTACTTCAGAAATGGTTGTTCTTCTGGAAGGTTCTCCTCTCTCCACAGAGAAATGCTGTAACTCTGTCAGAGTGACCATCGGGTTCTTGGTCACCTCCCTGACTAAGGAACCTTCTCCCCCGATTGCTCAGTTTGGCCGGGCGCCCCGCTCTAGGAAGAATCCTGGTGGTTCCAAACATTTCCCATTTACAGATAATGAATGCCACTGTGCTCACTGGGACCTTCAACGCTGCAGAAATTGATCTGTACCCTTCCCCAGATCTGTGCCTCCATACAATCCTGTCTCCGTGCCGGTTCACACATATGCGATGCGGGAACCCTGCAAATCCACTGAGGGTTCCTGCATCGCACTCGACTCCCAGGCAGGTCACACTGCCATATGTGAATTGCTAGGGGGTGTCAATACAAAGTTAACGACACCCCAGGTCAGTTTGCATATCGCAGTGCGAACTGTTAATTCGTACAGAAATCTGATCGCATAGGTGTGAACACCCATGCGACCAGATTCGGGTGCGGACAAAAAAAAGGGTCCTGTGCGACTTTGTATGGCTGAATTTGAATCCTATTCGGACCAATCTGTATTGCTGTATTTGCAAAGCACAGACATCGCATGTGATTTTCAGAGCAGTGCGCTGCAAATCATATACGATGTCTGACATTGCATATGTGTGAACCGCCACTCAGAGGTCTACAGACAATTCCTTGGACTTCATGGCTTGGTTTGTGCTCTGAAATGCACTGTTAACTGTGGGACCTCATATATTTCATGGGTCAGATGGTGAACGCACCGACAAGAAACAACGCGGTACTTGACCTACTGATTACCAACAATACAGACCTGCTCACGGATATAAAAATACGGGGCAACTTAGGAAACCGTGACCATAGGTCAATTAGTTTCAGTATAAATCATAGAAATAGGAAACGCAAGGGTAATATAAGGACACTGAATTTCAAAAGAGCTAACTTCCCTAAACTGCGCTTTGCTAGACAATATAAAATGGGATAGAACCCTGGGAACAAAGAACACGGAGGAAAAATGGGAGTGCTTAGAACATACTAAACAAAGGGATTGGCCAGTGCATTTCAAAAGGGAATCAGTTTTAAAGAGCAAAATAAACCCTGGGTGGCTAAACCCCAACATAAAAATACATATTAAAACTAAAAAAAGGCCTTCAAAAAAAAAAAATACAAGGCTGAGGGGTCATTGGCAGCATTCCAACATTACAAAGAGTGCAATAAGAAATGTAAAGGCAAAATCAAGGCGGCTAAAATCGAACACGAGAGACATATAGCGGAAGAGAGTAAAAAAACAAAAAGTATATAAATAGTAAGAAAGCGAGACCAGAACACATTGGCCCCTTAAAAGACGGCAAAGGGAATCTGGCCACAGAGGACAGCGAGAAGGAGAAAGTGCTAAATAAATTCTTCTCTTCAGTTTTCACGAAAGAATTGGGGGGGGGGGGGGGCTACACTAAACCAGCTTGTAATGTTAAAAAAAAAAAATACACCTCAGGAACCACCCCCATGGTTAACAGACAATAGCCTCAGAACTAAACTTGAGAAACTTAACCTAAATAAATCACAGGGACCGGATGGCTTGCACCCGAGGGTTCTTAAAGATGGGTGATAGCCAGACCATGGTTCTTGATCTTTATGGACAAGCATGGTGCCAGCTGATTGGAAAAAAGCCAACGTGGTACCAATATTTAAAAAAGGGCAGAGATATATCCCAGGGAATTATAGGGCAGTCGGCCTAACATCTGTAGTCTGCAAAATTTTGGAGGGGATGTTAAGGGATTATCTATGAGCAGGGCCGGCCCTACCATGGGTCCCGGTGGGACCATGGGACCCAGACGGCTCTAGAGAGGGGCGGCCCCCGGCCGCCTCTTCTCTTCTTCGGCTATCGAAAAAAAAAAGGTCCGCGGCCGGCCTGACATGCACACTGTGCATGCGCCGCCCCTCGGAAAAGCCCGTAAACGTTCGGCTATTTCCAGGAATAGCCGAACATGTATTAGCTTTCCCGAGCGACGGCGGCGCATGCGCAGTGTGCATGTCAGGCCGGCCGCGGACGGCGCCATTTTTCTAAATCCTAAGGCGCCTTTAGAAAGAGGTAAGTGAGACTGCTCCACACACAGCCACACTACTTGCCATTATGCAGGCTGCAGGCATACTGCAGAAGATGCAGTGCTGCGGGCATGGTACATATACCCTGAAATCTATTGAAATGCATTGAAAACACATCAAAAATGCACCTGTGTTGCGGTTTTTATGCGATTTTTAAAATCACCTGACCTAAGAAAAACACACCATGTTTCAAATCGCATGACAAGTCGCACCCTACTGTCGGCAATGGAACCGGTCAAATCCGTGCAACTCCGACTTTGCAGTGCCACACTGATTTGAAAAAAATGTTCCTGCGCTATTTTTTTGTAATTTCAGGTGCAACTTACATAGACATCTGTGCATGAAGTCCAGCGGATGTCAGGCAAGTCGCACCTGAAATTGCACTGACCTGCGGCTTTGAAACCGGGCTACTTCAAGTGAAGTAGCTGCATTTCAAAGTTGCGTTCTGTGTGAACCAGGGCTAAGCAAGATCACATCACGGGCCTTTTCAGCAACCATTATTGGCACTTTTTTTTTATTTCGGCACAACTCTGAAAACCCTATTTTTGGCTAATTTTTAGCTGCTCAAATTCCGGTGCATCACTAAAAACCTTTATCCCAAAAGAAAAAAACTGTTGCAACTGATTATAAAGTGTGAGCTGGAGTTTGGCTTCCATTTCTTAGTGTATTTAAATCTGCTACTCCATCTAACACCCCCCCCCCCCCCCCCAGACAGACAATGTTTCTATCTGAAGGTGCCTCCTGTGCTCCTTTGTCCAGAGTGGGGCACTCTAATACAGGAGATGTGTTACTGGCCAGATCACTAGGTGAAAACAGAGGGGGAAAAGCCTTAAAAAAATAAGACTAATGCAGCAACCACATCTAATGATTGGCAAGCAGCAATATATTACATTTTTCGGTTTAGTAATACTGCATTCAGCACTGGAAGTTTTGCCATTTGCAAATAAAAACTATAAATGCACCCACATTGATTTAAAAATAAAAGTGCATATATATAAAATCTTTGTGTATTGGAGCCTGCAAAGCATTGCTGTGTCCTGCAGACTATTCCTCTAGCTCAGGTACTGTATGTACCTTTGGTTACGGGGCTGGAGGAAGTATAAATGGCCATCTTTCATCGTCTAATCAGTCTTTTGTTTGTTTGTATAGGGGACCGTCCCCTATACATGGAAGAATCATTGAAATGTTACTGAGCGCATTATTTTCCAGCCGGGGGCGTCTCATCGCAATGGGTAGCCTGAGGTCGGCCTTCTTCCTCCGTTGGGTCACTTTAGAAATGGCCAACTCACCTTAAACTCCAGTGACCCCCCTCCTAGTTTCTTGGCATTGTGTGATGACCCCGGCAGCCATTGTCCAGCGTCGGTTGTCCAGGCCATAAAAGAGGCCTCTATGACGCAGGTATTATTAGCTGAGCCATCATCGGGGGGTTCAAGGGAAGGACAGTCGGGGATCGAAAGTTCACCCTGGGCCATAAATTTCCCTAATAATAAACCAGCACAAGTTGTTTACCCCGCTGCGGCCACATTCCCAACGCTCTGATTAAATTTGCCATGTTGTCCAAATATGCGCAGGGTCAGCGAGAACCTGGACTTTGCCTTTTTATATTGTATATATTGGCCATTTCAGTGCACCTTACACAGTGCTAGTGGGAGGTCCTACTATAATCTAATCCAAATTGCATATAGTCGGAGTGGAAAACGTCCTCGTTCTCTGGGGAAATGGCCATGGGAGAAGCCAACCTATATATAGTTATATAGTTAGTTAGATTGAAAAAAAGACACAAATCTATCTAGTTCAATCAATAAAAAAAAACAAAACAAAACAATCATACAATCCCATATACACAATCCTATACCCACAGTTGATCCAGAGGAAGGCGAAAAACCCCAGCAAAGCATGAGCCAAATTGCTCCAGCAGGGGAGAAAAATTCCTTCCTGATCCCCCGAGAGCCAATCGGATATTCCCTGGATCAACTTTACCTATAAATGTTAGTAAGCAGTTATATTATGTACAGTTAGGAAAGAATTTAGGCCTTTTTAAGGCTGGGTTCACACCTAATAAGGATGTGTCTCACAGCAGGGGTCAGGAACATCCCTGTTCTTCATTTCAGGGACGAATCAGGCCCTAATTTGTTCCTGAATTTAGGCCTGAAACGGAGTCAAAGACGCACAGGACCGCTCCGCGGCCGCCCCGGATATGTGTGAACCAGCTCCATTGAGAGCCAGTCACAATCTCCTGTCATGCGAATTGAATGCGGGGAAACCCACTTCCAATTTGCATAAGTGTGAACCCAGCCTTAAAGGGTAACTCCACTTTTGTGTTTCGTGGGCAAAAAAAATAGCAAATAAAGAAACAATATAGCGTAATTGTAATTGAATGTTATTAAAAATGACCTTTGCTTTTCAATCTGCAGCTGTTGTAATTTTCTGAAAATGCAATGCAATATGGCTACCTGTACACAAAATGTATACTGACCACACCCCCAGAAACATCATTTCCTGCTTGTGTGATTGGCTCACCAATTTTCCCAGAAGTCTGCACTAAGATACAAGTCAGATTTCTGGCATCCCCTGCAACAAAAATGTCATTTTTGGTGAGATATTCCCAATAGGAACATGTCTAAAGGGATGCAGGCCCAGCACATTTCCTCATTAGAGCCCTGCAGCAACAAACAATGATTTCTTCAGAATAACAAAAGGTAGGAATCTGCAACAAAGTTTGTTAACCACTTAAGCCCCGGAAGATTTTACCCCCTTCCTGACCAGGGGGTATTTTGCGATTCGGCACTGCGTGACTTTAACGGACAATTGCGCGGTCGTGCGACGCTGTACCTAAACGAATTTGGCGTCCTTTTTTTCCCACAAACAGAGCTTTCTTTTGGTGGTATTTGATCACCTGTGCGATTTTTTGATCACGCGCTATTAACAAAAGAAGAGCGTCAATTTTGCAAAAATAGCAATATTTTTCACATTTTTTTATATGAAATTCCCCCCCAAAAAAAATTAAAAATCAAAATTTTTTAACATTTTCGGCCAATTTGTTTTATGCTACCTATGTTTGGTAAAAAAAATCGCAAAAAGCGTATTTTGATTGGTTTGTGCAAAAGTTATCGCGTTTACTAACAAAGGGAAAGATTTTTTGTCATTTTTGTTGTTTTTTTTTTTAACGCGTAATGGCGGTGATCTGCGATTTTTTTTTGCGGTACTGTGACATTGGGGCGGACAGATCGGACCCTTGACTGACATTTGTGACACTTTTGGGGGTCCCAGTGACATTTCTACAGTAATCAGTGCTATACATATGCACTGTTACTGTAAAAATACACTGGTAGTGAAGGGGTTAACTTTATTTGGGGGGGGGAGGGGCTGTGTGTGTCCCTAGGGGCGTGCTTTCTACTGTGATTGGCTGTGGCTTCAGCTGTAAGGACACTGATCAACGGATCTACATACTAGATCCGTGTGATCAGTGTCTTTACAGCGAGGAGAATGACAGGCAGCTTGTTTACACAAGCTGCCTGACATTCTCCCTCTCCCCTGCCGATCGCCGAGTGACCGGCGGACATCGGGTCCGCTGGTCACACGCGCGGGGGGGTCCGTGACCACGCGGGAGCGCGCCTCCGGCGGCGCGCGCTCGCTCCCTAGACCCTCACAGGCAAGCGACGTAGACCTACGTTAGTTTGCCTGTGAGGGGCTGACCGCCGACGTAGATAGTCGTGCGGCGGTCGGCAAGTGGTTAAAATCCTTGTAATGTACAGAGATCACCCAGAGGGGAATGTTTTTTTCTCAACAAAATTGGAGTTACATTTTAAAGCAATCTACTGAGCTGGCCAGAACCACCTCTGGAGGGAGTCTATTCCACATTTTCACAGCTCTTACTGTAAGATGAAATCTCTTTTCCTCTAGTCTTCCTTTTACTCTGTGATGACCTTAAAGTGAATAATTCAACACTCAGTTCACTATATGGACCCCTTATGTATTTATACATGTTGATCATATCCCCCTTAATCTCCTCTTCTCAAGAGAATAAATTCAGTTCCTCTAATCTTTCCTCATAGCTGAGCTCCTCCATGCCTCTTATCAGTTTGGTTGCCCTTCTCTGCACTTTCTCCAGTTCCCAGATATCCTTTTTGAGAACTGGTGCCCAAAACTGACCTGCATATTCCAGATGAGGTCTTACTAATGATTTGTACAGGGGCAAAATTATATCTCTCTCTCTGGAGTCCATGCCTCAGCTAATACAAGAAAGGAATTTGCTTGCTTTGGAAACCACAGCTTGGTGGACGTTATTCCATTGCATAGCTTGGTTTCATCTGCAAAGACTGAAATTGTACTTTTAATCCCAGACCCTATATCATTTATAAATACACTGCTCAAAAAAAAATGAAAGGAACACTTTGAAAACACATCAGATCTCAATGGGGAAAAATCTCATGCTGGATATCTTTACTGATCTGGACTGGGTAATGTGTTAGGAATGAAAGGATGCCACATCGTTTGATGGAAATGAAAATGATCAACCTACAGATGGCTGAATTCAAAGACACCCCCAAAAATCAAAGTGAAAAAATTATGCAGCAGGTTAGTCCATTTTGCTGAAATTTTATTTCAGCAACTCAAAATTGTACTCAGTAGTTTGTATGGCCCCCCATGTGCTTGTATGCACATGCTTGACAACATCGGGGCATGCTCCAAATGAGACAAGGGATGGTGTCCTTGGGTATTTCCTTCCAGATCTGGACCAGGGCATCACTGAGCTCCTGAACAGACTGAGGTGCAACCTGGAGGCGTCGGATGGACCGAAACATAATGTTCCAGAGGTGTTCTATTGGATTTAGGTCAGGCGAGCGTGAGGGCCATTCAGTGGTATCAATTCCTTCATCCTCTAGGAACTGGCTGCATACTCTCGCCAACATGAGGCCGGGCAATGTTGGGCACCAGGAGAAACCCAGGACCCACTGCACCAGTGTAGGGTCTGACAATGGGTCCAAGGATTTCATCCCGATACCTAATGGCCATCAGGGTCCCATCGTCTAGTCTGTAGAGGTCTGTGTGTCCCTCCACGGATATCCCTCCCCAGACCATCACTGATCCACCACCAAACCTGTCATGCTGAACCATGTTACTGGCAGCATAACGTTCTCCATGGCTTCTCTAGAGCATTTCATGTCTGTCACATGGGTGAACCTGCTATCATCTGTGAAAAACACAGGGCGCGAGTGGTAGACCTGCTAATTCTGGTGTTCAATTGCAAATGCCAATCAAGCTCCACGGTGCTGGGCAGTGAGCACAGGGCCCACTAGAGGACCTCAGACCACCCTCATGAAGTCTGTTTATGATTGTTTTGTCAGAAACATTCACACCAGTAGCCTGCTGGAGGTCATTTTGTAGTGGCAGAGCTCATCCTGTTCTTTCTTGCACTAAGGGTCAGATACCGGTCCTGCTGATAGGTTAGGGACCTTCTACGGCCCTGTCCAGCACTCCTATAGTAACTGCCTGTCTCCTGGATTCTCCTCCATGCTCTTGAGACTGTGCTGGGATACATAGCAAACCTTCTGGCCATCCTGGAGGAGTTGGACTGCCTGTGCAACCTCTGTAAGGTCCAGGTATCGCCTCATGCTACCAGTAGTGACACTGACCCTAGCCAAATACACTACTAGTGAAAAACAGTCAGAAAAAATGTCAGTGGCCTCCACCTGAAAAAACATTCCTGTTTTGGAGGTTGTCTCATTGTTGCCCATCTAGTGCACCTGTTGTTAATTTCATTAACACCAAAGCAGCTGAAATTGATTAACAACCCCCTCTGATACTTAACTGATCAGATCAATATCTCAGGAGTGTAATTGACTTGATGCTATACTCTGATTAAAAAGTGTTCCTTTAATTTTTTTTGAGCATTTTGAGTGTATATTAAAATGTAAGGACCCCAACACTGAACCTTGGGGTACACCACTGATACCCTTAGACCATTCAGAGTAAGAATCATTACCCACTACTCTCTGAATTCTATCTTTTAGCCAGTTTTCTATCCATTTACAAACTGATCTTTCCAAGCCTGTAGACTTTACCTTACACCATAGCCGTGTGTCAAACGCTTTTGCAAAATCCAAGTATACTACGTCCACAGCCACCCCTCTGTCCAAGGTTTTACTTACCTCCTCATAAAAAGAAATCAGGTTTGTTTGACAACTTCTGTCTTCCATGAATCCATGCTGTCTGTTGCTTAAAATATTTTTTACAGCAAGAACTCATCTATGTGGTCTTTTATTAAACTCTCCAGTATCTTCCCGACTATAGAAGTTAAACTAACCTGTTTATGGTTACTTGGCAAAGACTTTGATCCCTTTTTAAATATGGGCACCACATTGGCCCTACGCCAATCCAGTGGTACTATTCCAGTCCTTAACGAGCCCCTAAAAATTAGAAACAATGGCTTTGAAATTACTTAGCTCAATTTTTTTAGGATCCATGGGTGGATGCCATCTGGTCCAGGTATCCATCTTTATTCTGTCTAAATATTTCTGGACCATATCACTGGCCATTGTGGATCATTTGGGGCTGTGTCAATACCGTCCTCATTATGGTCATGAGCTCCCCCATGCTCCTTTGTATACACAGAGCTGAAGAAAGTATTTAATAAATTTGCCTTCTCTTTGTCCCCAGTCACTCACTCCAGATTATTTTGTATGGGCCTACATGCTCAGACCGAACCTTTTTACTATTAATATATTTGAATCATTTTTTGTGGTTTGTCCTACTATGTTTTGCAATCTGTCATTCGTTTTTAATTTTTGCAGCCTTGTTTTCCTTTTTACATATTCTGTTATATTCTTTATAACATTTAAACAATGATAGTGTTCCTTCATTTTTATATTTTTTAAAAGCTCTTTTCTTATTATTAATAGCTTTTTTAACTTTGGCCGTGAGCCAGATAGGTTTTGTTTTTAGCCTTTTAAACATATTGCCCATGGGAATATGCTTTGCAATGAGTTTGCATACAGTCTTTTTGAAGAATTCCCATTTCTGTTCTGTGCTCATCGATGCCAATATTTCCTCCCAGCAGTGTTGCCAACCCCCGGGAGGGAAATTTACTGGCAGAACGTCCAAAATTTACGGACGGCACCAATTTTTTACTGGCATTGCAAAAATGTACATAAACAGGCTGTTTTCAGTGCTAAACCGTGCAAATATCAATACTTAAACTATAAACATGTAGATGGTGCTATTAGCAATGTGTTTAGGTTAAACAAAAGTCAAAAACCATTTAAGGGGGAACTCTGATTTAAGTGGGTGCTCTGGTGACCAGAAACCGCCTTATATCAGAGTCCACTGCATTCCCCTTTACATCAGAGTTCCCATTTTACATCAGGGTCCGCAGAGTTCCCCCTTTGCACTGTAAGGGGAGAATCCTGCAGACTCTGATGTAAAGGGGAAAGCCAGGAACTCTGATGTGGGGGGCAATCTGGTGACCAGAGACCACCTTCCACAGAGTGAATACATTAAGATATGGGGGGAGAGTTTACTAATATAGAGGGATCTTTATATCAGTGCCCCCTTACATCAGTGCCCCCATCAGACTGGTCTGGCGGCGCTGTCACTGACCTCGTCTCAGGTGCACTGTGCAGGGCTCAGTCAGACGGCTCTGGTCTCCACTCCACAGGCCCCACACATCTGACTTCTCCCGTGACCCCCATCCCGGCGGCGCTCTCACTCTGACTCCTCTCCAGAGTCCAGACTCCCCTGCAGACATGATAAAAGACAAGAGATGGTTAGAGACTGCGGACATGGTACAGGAGGTGGTCAGAGACTGCGGACATGGTACAGGAGGTGGTCAGAGACTGCAGACATGGTACAGGAGGTGGTCAGAGACTGCGGACATGGTACAGGAGGTGGTCAGAGACTGCTGACATGGTACAGGAGGTGGTCAGAGACTGTGGACATGGTACAGGAGGTGGTCAGAGACTGCGGACATGGTACAGGAGGTGGTCAGAGACTGCGGACATGGTACAGGGGGGGGTTAGAGACTGCAGACATGGTAAAGGGGGTGGTCAGAGACTGCGGACATGGTAAAGGGGGTGGTCAGAGACTGCGGACATGGTAAAGGGGGTGGTCAGAGACTGCGGACATGGTAAAGGGGGTGGTCAGAGACTGCAGACATGGTAAAGGGGGTGGTCAGAGACTGCGGACATGGTAAAGGGGGTGGCAGAGACTGCGGACATGGTAAAGGGGGTGGTCAGAGACTGCGGACATGGTAAAGGGGGATGGTCACTGGTCAGAGACTGCGGACATAATACAGGAGATGGTCAGAGCCTACGTGGACATGGAAGTGCCCTCCTCACCCCCTCACAGTAGTTTCTTCCTATGTCCCCCTTCATATTGTCCTCCTCCTAAGTCCCTTTCACCTCTCCATAGCCATATCAGTGACATTACTGCAGAGTGAAGCTGTGACACTGCCTGTGGAGAGGTGAAGGGGGCACAGGAGCAGGACACTGATGTCCTCTGCCCCCTGACTCATCTCTCGACACTACTCCAGTCTGCGCTGCTACTGCTGGCTGTCGGAGGCTGGGAGCCCCACTCACCAGTCCTCTGCTCTTGTGCTCTGCCTCTGCAGTGCTGTCACAGTCTGCTCTCCACCATCCAGGCGTCCAGCATCTTCTAGTTCTAGTCCACAGAGTGACTCCCGGGGCGTCCAGCATCTTCTAGTTCTAGTCCAGTGACTCCACATTGTCACTGGCACCTGGCGCTGGCGGCCGGTGGCGGCAGGAAAACTTAAATGATGGCGGAGGCAGGGGCGGGCGCAGGCGGGCCGTCACCGTGGCACTCGTCCCATGAATAGTGCGAGTCTGGCAGTCTGCATCCGAGAGAACTCGGGGATCTCCGGAACTGCGCGCCGCGCATGCGCAGTTGTGATCTTGCCGCTGCCACTGTAGATTTACTGCCACTTTTCTCCTGCTACGGGCATTTACGGGCAGGAGAAAAGTGCCCTGTTTTTACGGGCTGTCCGTAAATCTACGGGCGGTTGACAACACTGCCTCCCAGTCGAAGTCTTGGAGCGCAGCCCTCATGATTGGAAAATTTGCTCTCTTAAAGTTAAGTGTTTTTATAAAATTTCCTGTATGCGTTTGTTGCTTACAGCTAACATTAAATGAAATCTTATTATGGTAACTGCTACCAAGATGTTCTTTTATATGAATATTGGTAAGCTAGAACTACGGGAGATAGTCCCTAAAGTTGTCTGGAGTGGGGCCTAAGGTGCAAAGGTCCCGCAGCAGATGGAAATATGGAAAGTGGAAAGGAGGAGAAGGAGGAAGAAAAGGGAAAGGGGAGGGGAAGGGAGGGGAAAAGAGGAGCTGGAAAGAACGAAAGTAGGGGGAAAAAAAGGGGGGGGAAAGAAAAAGGAGTGTGGGAAACAGCTAGAAATGGTAGAGTGCTAATGGGATTTTAGAGGTACCATATAGCAGATAAATAACAAAATAATATATAAAAATTAAAGCATTTATTAGTAATTTTAAAGGCGAAGTGAAACATACAAAAAATTCATCATCATAATACAAATGACATATTGAAGATAGATGTACAGGATGTACAGGCAAAAGGCATATAAATAAATATGTTCACAAGTCCGATGAGGGTACATCAAACAATCCTCAGGGATGCGGTACCTTTTTTCTACCCTATACAAACATACGGTAACCTTTTTTTCATGAATATTGGTAATAAGCTCTGCATTGTTTGAGATTACCAGGACCATAAAATTGTCTTGTAATAGCTTTATGAATTTTTGCCCTTTAACTGTTCCAGCAGTGCCATTACTCCAGTCAATTTCCAGGTAGTTAATATCCCCCATTATTATCACTGTTCCAGCCCTTGCAGCCCTTTCTATCTGTGCAAGGAGCTGAGTCTCTGCCTCCTCATTAATACTGGGAGGTCTATAACAAACTCCAATAATAACCTTGTAGTACACACACCCATGTAAATTTCCACCCTACACCACCATATACCATGCCGGGTTCTTATGGTACACAGCTGGTATGGGGGTCATTTTGGTGTCTCATTTGGTCTCTGTGGGGGTTATTTACAAAAAATAGAGTGTGCAAAATCTGGTGCAACTCTGCATTGAAACCAACCGGCTTCCAGGTTTTATTGCAAAAGCTTAATTGAAAAAGCTGAAGTTAGAAGCTGATTGGCTACCATGCACAGATGCACCAGATTCTGAGTGCTCCCGTTTTAAATCCCCCCCCCCCCCGGTATCTTGAATCTTTGAATCTTATAGTGGTAAGGATGCCGCTCAATGAATATTGTTGGGTTTATTATGCTCATTAGTACACTATGGTATTAATTTATGTTATCGTTTTGACACAACTGCTTATTGTAGTAGAAAACTATTTCCTGTTGAAGCCACACAAAGTCGAAACATGTTGAGATGACTACTTCAAGCTTCCATATAAGAAATGTAAAGAGACACAAGAGGACTTATCTATGTGCAGCATAGAAGTGTATGGAAGCTGGGTTCACGTCTTGTATATGGTATAAGTTTCCTCTTTTCTTTTACACATATATCTTTTTGGATTGTTAAGATCTGCATTTTATATATTTTTGTATTAATAAAATTATTTGATTTTATATATGCGTTTTGATGTCACGTTCAACGTCCGGTTTTGGCAATATTTCTTGGTTCGGTACATTCACAGGGTTGTTGGGACCCTTGGTTTCTCCTCTGTCCATCCTTTGCATAGCTATCTGTATATAAAACCTAAAAACTGTGAGTCAGGAGGCGACATTAGCGCCATCCTCAACACCTGTCAGCCGCTGCAATACTGTTCTTTGAAAAGTGATCCACCATGGATGGCTTTTAGAGGGTAGTAAGCTTACCGCGAGTGTGAAAGTAGCCTCATTCCGGCAGGCTTCTGGCGCAAACCTCTTCTCTGTGATGCTCCAGGTTGTGGTTGAGCCCTCACCGTCCTTACGTACAATATAGGTCTTGCATTGTATGTGATGGCATTAGAGTACCACCTTAGGGAACAGGTTTCGAGAGACCAGTCACACAGTGTGGAGGAAGCCTGGTGAAGCGAGGAAAAAGGTAAATGTTACAGCTCATTCCTCTACTCCTACACGTAACATGAATTTAACCCTTACAGTGCAGAGAGGCCCTAAGGGTATTTTTTTTTTCTGGTGTCCAAAGTGGACGCTTAAGAGCTAGTTCACACTGAGGCGATCCGACTTGCCGGGATGACCTGTGAAGTCGCGGTGCACGGACTTCATATCATTGAAGTCAATGCAGGTCGCTCCAGGTCACCCCAAAGTGGTACAGGACCCTTTTTCTAAGTCGGAGCGACTTGTGTCGCTCCTATTAGAACGGGTCCTGTGCTAATCTATGGCAGGCGACCCACGGCTACTTGTCAGGCGACCAAGTCGCCCCAGTGTGAACCGGCTCTTAATACTTTGCATGCATTTAAAGTGAAAAATACATCTGATGCACATAAAGCACCATTATATTAGTAATAATCAAGGCACCATGGTAAAAGGAATATCTACAACCATTTAAAAATCGAATCTGATCTATTTGTTTATTTATTAGTTAATCAAAAATCTGCTACTTCTTTATATTGATTTAGAAAGTGTTTTTTTTTTCTTTTTATTGTTTTTTGTAGGAGGGTGTATTGACCAGTCTAACTGGTACATTTGCATATCAAAAGGGGAGGCTTTGCTTTTAACACAGCACATGATCTTAAAATCTTACTATGCAATCTAACTATCAAATACATATACTATAAAAATCACCTAAATATATATAGCAACATAATTAGTTTATTTTTTTTTATTTTTAATTTAGTTTATTTTATTTAGTGTTTAGTGATTATTTGTGTACTGTTTCTTTATTATTTTTTTAATTTTTAACTTACTTTATATCATTTAGTGTTTAGTTAATATTTGTGTACTCTTTCTTTATTAATTTTTTTAATTTTTAACTTACTTTATATCATTTAGTGTTTAGTTAATATTTGTGTACTCTTTCTTTATTAATTTTTTTAATTTTTAACTTAGTTTATATCATTTAGTGTTTAGTTAATATTTGTGTACTCTTTCTTTATTACATTTTTTATTTAGTTTATATCATTTAGTGTTTAAGTATTATTTGTGTACTGTTCCTTTATTACATTTTTTATTTTTCATTTAGTTTATATCATTTAGTGTTTAGTTATTATTTGTGTACTGCTTCTTTATTACATTTTTTATTTGGTTTATTTCATTCAGTGTTTAGTTATTATTTGATTGCTGTTTATATGTGTTTTTTTTTTTTTTTTAATTTATCCTTTTTGCTGGCTGTTTTTGTTTTTTTGAGGGTTTTTTTTTTGTGAAAAAATAGAAAAATATGTAAAATAACGAGAGTTGGTTTTATGCCACTAGAACAAATCCAGGACAGTTGAAATAGGTAATTTTAAGCTCATTGCACTCCCAACAACTACCAAAAAACAATTTAATTTTGCCTTCATTATTACCTCCAATGCATTTTGCTAAAATGCTGAAATTTTCTCAACATTTCAGGAGAATTATATACGTACAATTTTGTTCAATTTTAGTTCTAAAGATAGGAGATTTTGAATGTATTGTTGTCTTTTGGTTGAACCTAATAGACATGTTTTTTTTTTAACCTATGGAACATATCTGGCATGTCATAGACCACCGATTTTGTCACATATAGATTTCTCTAGTTCTAACAGGTTGCTGTAGGTTATGAAAATCCGCACATTGCAGCACAGAAGGAACCCTGAGATCTCTCCCCACCCTGCAGGGAATGGCAGACACTGATCCTGGCTGAGGAGGTGGGGGTGCAGGCACCAGATGGCTCATTGCCATCCTCCTTACTCCCGACTCTGCCGTGTGACCTAACATCCAGCCATTGTGTATAGACAAAGCAGGCCTGGGCCATCGGGAAACCCCCTCTGCACTTCACAGGCCGTTGCAGGTGAAAGCAGATGTGCAGCTCTAATTAGAAGAGGGGGCCTGAGAAATCCATTAACCTATTTTATGGCAATCGACAGTTGCGCCTGTGAATATTAATCCTTCATTAAAATAAGAGATTCCAGCTTGGGCCAGTAAGGCTGACCATACTGTGCTCAGTATTTGCTAGCGGCAAGACCATTCAGGGAGCAGCTTGCAAACAGGAATGACCAAACTCATTCATTATCCAATGATTGGCTTCAACATGCGAGTGGCGACCAACCAAATCCACAGCAAATCACTATAAATTGCAACTGCCAGGATTTACGGCCTGCAATAAAGTGAGAAAAAGGACACAAAACTAGAAAGAATATGATTTGAATTTTTTTTTTCTGGACAGAAACTAAGCAACAGCAGAGAGAAGCATGAAGTGCTCTAGAATTTCCTGGTAGAGGGCTGTGCTGATCTGGACTTGATAAAACACAGTGGACCAACACCAGCAGATGACATGGCTCCCCAAATTATCACTGACTGTGGACAATTTTGCATTTCTTTTGGAAATCAAGGTCCCAGAGTCTGGAGGAAAAGCCACAAAATCTAAGTTGCATGAGGTCCAGTGTGAAGTTTCGGGTAGCCATGTCATCTGCTGGTGTTGGTCCACTGTGTTTGATCAAGTCCAAAGTCAGCACAGCCCTCTACCTGGAAATTCTACAGCACTTCATGCTTCCCTCTGCTGACCAGATTTATGGAGATTCTGATTTAATTTTAAAGCAGGACTTGGCACCGCCCACACTGCCACAACTACCAATACCTGGTTTCATGAACATGGTTTCCCTGCGCTTTATTGGCCAGCAAACCTTCCTGACCCAAACCCCATAGAGAACCTGTGGGATATTGTCAAGAGGAAGATGAGAGACACCAGACCCAACAATGCAGATGAGCTATCAAAGAAACCTGGGCTTCCATAACACCTCAACAGTGCCACAAGCTGATCACCTCCATGCTATGCCACATTGATGCAGTATTTCATGAAAAAGAGCCCCGGCCAAGTATTGAGTGCATTCTATACTGTACATGGACATACTTTTCAGTAAGCCAACATTTCTGCACTAATAATGCTTTTTTTATTGGTCTTATGTAATATTCTAATTTTTTGAGATACTGAATGTTGGGTTTTTACTAGCTGTAAGCCATAATCGTCAAAAAGAAAAAGAATGCTTGAAATATATCACTCTGTGTGTAAAGCATCTATATAAAACATATGAATTTCACTTTTTGAATTGAATTACTGAAATAAATGAACTTTTGATGATATTCTAATTTCATGAGATGGACTTGTACATGTCTCACTTTTTTACTTCAATTTTATGGTCTTTTACAATATAATAGGTTTATTGCTCTTTCTCTCTGTGCCCCTTTATTAACCACTTTACCACCGGAGGATTTTGCTGTCTTACGTCCAGGCCACTTTTTGCGATTCAGCGCTGTGCGAATTTAACTGACAATTGCGCGGTCGTGCGACGCTGTACCCAAACAAAATTTACGTCCTTTTTTTCCCACAAACAGAGCTTTCTTTTGGTGGTATTTGATCACCTGTGCGATTTTTACTTTTTGCGCTATAAACAAAAAAAGAGTGTTTATTTTGAAAAAATAACAATATTTTTCACATTTTTTTATATGAAATTCCCCCCAAAAAATGTAAAAATCAAAATTTTTTTAAATTTTTGGCCAATTTGTTTTCTGCTACCTATGTTTGGTAAAAAAATCACAATAAGCGTATTTTGATTGGTTTGCGCAAAAGTTATTGCGTTTACTAACTAAGGGAAAGATTTCTGTCATTCTTGGTGTTTTTTTTTTTACTAGTAATGGCGGCGATCTGCGATTTTTTTTTGCAGGACTGTGACATTGCGGCGGACAGATCGGACCCTTGACTGACATTTTTGACACTTTTGGGGGTACCAGTGACATTACTGCAGTAATCAGTGCTATATATATGCACTGTTACTGTAAAAATGACACTGGCAGGGAAGGGGTTAATTTTATTGGAGAGGGAGGGGTTAATGTATGCCTGGTGCTTACTAACCTGTGGTGGGGGAGGGGACTGAGTGACATAAGGACAGATTGCAGTGTTCAGCTATGCTGAACACTGCGATTTGTCACTCCTTGTCACTGAGGAGATCCGCCCGCTCTGTTTACACAGGCAGGCGGATCTCCAAACTAGATTCCCCGACGATCGGGGAAGAGCGGCGGCAATCGGGGAAAAACAGCGGGAGCGAGCCTCCGGCGGCGCGCGCGCTGCCCACAAGGGGCGGTGTCCAGTGACGTAGGTCTACGTCGCTGGACGATAACGAGCCACATTGCTGCAGTAGCAGCAATGTGAGCGGAGGTAAAGAGGTTAAAACACTCCCAACAGTATTTTCAAAGTCTTTGACTCGTAGCACCAGTGAGTGGGACAGGTACACTTCAAAGTGAGCTTATGCTTTGCCAATTCATTGTAATGATACAGGTTCAATTAATGGCCCCCCTTAGGTGCTTATACTCACCTTCTATTTGCACAACCTCCAAGTCTCTCCGGTTGTAGCTTACAGAGGGCAAAGGGAACTTCCCTGCCCAACATAGGACAGCGATTTGGGGACTGTTGATTGGCCACTTAAGCTGGATGCACACTATACAATTTTCTTTAGATTTTTTCCTTCAGACTTACCAAAACCATATAATAGGTGGTCAGACCTAAACACTTTCAATTTGTATGCAATCAGGCAGGCCCTTGCAATACATAGTTGAAGGTAAATCTAATGGAAATCTACCAACAACAGTTGTATAGTGTGTATCCAGCTTTAGGCACCCAGCATGCATCACGGAAGGTAAAGGAGTTACATGTTCCTCCATACTTGGAAGTATGGGATATTTTCTTTCACTCTGGAGACCCAGCCTGCAGAATGGAAGGAAAGGGAGTCGCATGCTCGTCCATGCTTGAAATTATGGGGTATTGCCCTTCACTCTGTAGTACCCAGTGCTTCATCATGGATGGAAGGGGAGAGAGTCACATGTTCCCCCATATTTAGAAGTATAGGGTATTTCCCCTCACTTTGAAGCACCCTGTGCGGCACCATGGAAGGAAGAGGAGAGAGTTGAGTGCTCCTCCATACTTGACAGCTAGGGGTGTTTCCTTTTACTCTGAAGCACCCAGCCCTGTGTCATGGAAACAAGGGGAGAGAGTCACGTGTTTTCTGAAACTTGGATGTACAGGGTATTCTCCTTCACTCTATAGCACCCAGCACTCATCATCGGAGGAAGGATAGAGAGTCACATGCTCGCCCATACTCAGAAGTACAGGGTATTCTTCTTCACTTTGTAGTACCCAGCACTCATCATCGGAGGAAGGATAGAGAGTCACACGCTCCCCCATACTCAGAAGTACAGGGTATTCTTCTTAATTTTGTAGTACCCAGCACTCATCATGGAAGGAAGAATAGCGAGTCACATGCTCCCCTATACTCAAAAGTACAGGGTATGCTCCTTCACTCTGTAGCACCCAGCACTCATCATTGAAGGAAGGAGAGAGTGTCACATGCTTCTCCATACTCGGAAGTACAGAGTATTCCGCTTCACTCTGGATCACCAGGTGCTGCACCATACTGGAAAGGGGAGTCACATGCTGCTCCATACTTAAAAGTACATTGTATTTCCCTTCACGTTGAAGCACACAGTGCTGCACCATGGAAGGAAGAGGGGAGAGTTGAGTGCTCCTCCATACTTGATGGCTAGGGGTGTTTCCTTTTACTCTAGAGCACCCAGCATTGCATTATGGAAAGAAAGGGAGAAAGTCACATGCGCCTCGATACTCAGAAGTACAGGGTATTCTTCTTTAGTCTATAGCATCCAGCACTGCATCATGGATGGAAGGGAAGAGTCACATGCTCCCCTTTACTCGAAAGCATGGGGTATTTCTCTTACTCTGAAGCACCCAGTGCTGCATCATGGAAGGAAGCTCCCCATTACTTGGATGTACAGGGTATTCCCCTTCACTCTCGAGCACCCAGTACAACGCCATGGAAGGATAGGGAGAGAGCCACATTCACCTCCATATCAGAATTACAGGGTATTCCCCTTCACTCTCGAGCACCCAGTACAGCGCCATGGAAGGATAGGGAGAGAGTCACATGCCCCCTTCATACTCAGAAGTACATGGTATTCCCTTGATTCTGTAGCACCCAACATTGCATAATGGAAGGAAGGAGAGAGAGAGTTACATGTTCCCCCCATACTTAGAAGTACAGGCCTTTACTCTGTAGCACCCAGTGCTGCATCATGAAAGGAAAGGGAGAGAGTCACATTCATCTCCATATCAGAAGTGCAGGGTATTCCCCTTCACTCTGGGACACACAGTGCTACACCATGGAAGGAAGGGGAGGGAATCACATGCTTCTCCATATTCAGAAGTACAGGGTATTCCCCATCACTTGACACAGTAGGCCAGCTTAATTATGTTTTGCAATATATGTGAACTGAAAATCCCTGTTTTTCATTGCATAATTTGCTTGCAGTCTGCAGACGGTTCATCCAGAATTTGAAGTGTTAATATGTGGTCACACCCATTTAGCACCTGATAGATGATATACATGTACAAACTAATGGGATTTGAGCACAGGTATATCTTGTTTTTGTTTCCATCACTATAGAGCACCCATAACTGCATCATATAAAGGAGGGGAGAGAGTCACATGCTCCTCCATACCTGGAAGTATAGGGTGTTCCCCTTCAATCTGGAGCACCCAGCGCTTCAATATGGAAGGAAGGAAAAATAATCACATGCTCCTACATACTCAGAAGTACAGGGTATCCCCCATAACTCTGGAGCACCCATAACTGCATCATGGAAGGCAGGGGGAGAGAGTCTCATGCTCCTCCATATCCGGAAGTACAGGGTGTTCCCCTTCAATCTGGAGCACTCAGCTCTTCAATATGGAAGGAAAGGGAAAGAATAACATGCTCCTTCATACTTGGAAGTACAGGGTATCCCCCAATCCCCATTACTCTGGAGCACCCATAACTGTATCATGGAAGGCAGGGGAGAGAGTCACATGCTTCTCCATATCCAGAAGTACAGGGTGTTCCCCTTCAATCTGGAGCACTCAGCTCTTCAATATGGAAGGAAATGGAAAGAATCACATGCTCCTTCATACTCGGAAGTACAGGGTATCCCCCATAATTCTGGAGCACCCATAACTGCATCATGGAAGGGAGGGGAGAGAGTCACATGCTCCTCCATACCTGGAGGTATAGGGTGTTCCCGTTCAATCTGGAGCACCCAGCACTTCAATATGGAAGGAAGGGGAAATAATCACATGCTCCTACATACTCTGAAGTACAAGGTATCCCCCATAATTCTGGAGCACCCATAACTGCATCGTGGAAGGGAGGGGAGAGAGTCACATGCTCCTCCATATCCGGAAGTACAGGGTGTTCCCCTTTAATCTGGAGCACTCAGCTCTTCAATATGGAAGGAAAGGGAAAGAATAACATGCTCCTTCATACTTGGAAGTACAGGGTATCCCCCATCACTCTGGAGCACCCATAACTGTATCAAGGAAGGTAGGGGGAGAGAGTCACATGCTCCTCCATATCTGGAAGTACAGGGTGTTCCCCTTCCATATTGAAGAGCTGAGTGCTCCAGATTGAAGGGGAACACTCTGTACTTCCAGATATGGAGGAACGTGTGACTCTCTACCCTGCCTTCCATGATACAGTTATGGGTGCTCCAGAGTGATGGGGGATACCCTGTACTTCCAAGTATGAAGGAGCATGTTATTATTTCCCTTTCTTTTCATATTGAAGAGCTGAGTGCTCCAGATTGAAGGAAAGGGAAAGAATAACATGCTCCTTCATACTTGGAAGTACAGGGTATCCCCCATCACTCTGGAGCACCCATACCTGTATCATGGAAGGTAGGGTAGAGAGTCACATGCTCCTCCATATCTGGAAGTACAGGGTGTTCCCCTTCAATCTGGAGAACTCAGCTCTTCAATATGGAAGGGGAACACCCTGTACTTCCGGATATGGAGGAGCATGTGACTCTCTACCCTGCCTTCCATGATACAGTTATGGGTGCTCCAGAGTGATGGGGGATACCCTGTACTTCCAAGTATGAAGGAGCATGTTATTCTTTCCCTTTCCTTCCATATTGAAGAGCTGAGTGCTCGAGATTGAAGGAAAGGGAAAGAATAACATGCTCCTTCATACTTGGAAGTACAGGGTATCCCCCATCCATAGGCGGCTCTCTAATTAGGCAAATTAGGCGGTCGCCTAAGGCCTCGCACCTACAGGGGCCTCACGGCCAGTGGGGGAGCGACAACATTTAGAAGGGCGCAGTCAGGGAAATCTCCCAAGTAAAAGATTGCTTTAAATCCTCGGATATAAAAGTTGCAGCAGTGTGCTGCAGTCCCTTCACTGCAGCTTCCAGGTGTCTGTTGTCCGCTGACAATTATCCCGCCTTCTCTGCCTGGGGATTGGCCATCTGATCATGTAATCCTAAAATGTGGAGGAATCGGTGGGCGTGTCCCTGCATCAGTAGGAAGTGACTGCCCGGTCAGCTCACTCTGCTATCATCGGTTGTTGCTCTGGGAGGGGAGCTCTGCCCTGGCCCGGGAACATAAAGGTAACCAGGCCCCAACTTGTCACTCTGCAGGCTGGTCATAGATTTGGGGTGTCTACTACGCAAAGGGGGTGAGGAACCCCAGGGAAGTTGGAAAAGTCTTAGAATGGTTGGTGGAGGAGGAGAAGAAGAAGGCCCTGGGTGGCTGGAGGAGGAGAGGGTGGCTGGAAGAGAAGGAGAGGGCCCCTGGTTTGCTAGGGGAAAAGGAGAGGGTCCCTGGGTGGCTAGGGGAAAAGGAGATGGCCCCTGGGTGGCTGGAGGAGAAGGAGAGGGCCCCTGGGTGGCTGGAGGAGAAGGATAGAGCCCCTGGGTGGCTGGGGGAGAGGGCCCCTGGGTGACTGGGGGAGAAGGAGAGGGCCCCTGGGTGGCAGGGGGAGAAGGAAAGGGCCCCTGGGTGGCTGGGGGAGAAGGAGAGGGTCCCTGGGTGGCTGGAGGAGAAGGAGAGGGACCCTGGGTAGCTTGAGGAAGAGAAGGAGAGGGACTCTGGGTGGCTGGAGGAGAAGGAGAGGGTCCCTGGGTGGCTGGAGGAGGAGAAGAAGGAGAGGGCCCCTGGGTGTCTGGGGGAGAAGAAGGAGAGGGCCCCTGGGTGGCTGGAGGAGAAGGAGAGGGCACCTGGGTGGCTGGAGGAGAAGGAGAGGGGCCCCTGGGTGGCTGGAGGAAAAGGAGAGGGGCCCCTGGGTGGCTGAAGAAGAAGGAGAGGGCCCCTGGGTGGCTGAAGAAGAAGGAGAGGGCCCCTGGGTGGCTGGAGGAGAAGGAAAGGGCCCCTGGGTGGCTGGGAAGGAGGAGAGGGCCCCTGTAAAGCCAGAGTCAGTTGCCAGGGAAGAAAGTGGAGCTGAACCAGTCCTGCATATCTGACATCAAAGCCAAACATGGTGGAGCTGGAGCCCTTTACCCTACACAATGACAGCACCCGAAGTAGAAGGTAAGGAGTAGCTGGGCTTTGACATTATATAGCATATGGACTCTGTACATTATTGGTAGTTTTGGTTGGAGTTGTCCTTTAGATGTTTAACTCTGTGTTGTTTTCCCCCCCAGCTGTGAGGGACTGAGGAATGACAGCCCACTATGCTGGGATTTATAGTGCCCTAGAATGTGGAGGACTGAGGAATCCGCAGTCCCTCACAGAGGGCACTACAAGTTCCAGAATAGCAGGCTGCCATGCCTTAGTCCCCACAGAGGGCACTACAAGTCTTAGCACAGCAGGCAGTAGTTCCTCAGTCCCCTACAGAGAGCAGTAGTCCAAGCATAGTGGGCTTCCATTTCTAAGGGAGGAATGGCAGTGCACTATACTGGAATTTACAGCGCCCTCTGTGGGGATTCAGGTATGGCAGCCTTCTGCAGTGGGACTTGTCGTGCCCTAGACTGTGGTGGACTGAGGAAGGGAAGTGTAAGGGGGACTCTGGAAACTCTGATGCAAGGGGGAGCTTTGGTGATCATTGAGTTCCGTTTTACACCAGAGTCCCCAGCTTTCCCCCTCAAATCAGGGTTCCCAGCATAGGTGTGCGCAGCCTATTGCATTAGGGTGTGCACCCCAAAGTTTAAATACACATGCATGTGTTTGCCTACATGTACATGGCCCCGGTACATTACTCTCCCTGCTGGCAAAGTGAAATAGAAGTGTGTGGCACTTCTCTTATGGCAGAGCAGGTCCGAGGGAGATCTTTCCCATCTCCTCACTGGCAAACAGAGCGATAATGCTAATGTGCCCTAGGTGATTAGGGTGTGCCCAGGCACACCCGGCACACTCTGTGCGCACACCTATGGTTCCCAGAACTCTCCTTACATCAGAGTCTCCAGCATTCCCCCTTAAATCTGGGTTCCCAGAACTCCCCTTACTTCAGAGTCCCCAAAATTCCCCTTAAATCAGGGTTCCCAGAACTCCTCTTACATCAGAGTCTTCAGAGTTCCCTCTTACAGTGTAAGGGGGAAACTCTGAAGACTCTTATGTAAAGGGGGCTCTGTGAAATTTGATTTAAGAGGGGGACTCTAATGTAAATAGGAATTCTGTGGACTCTGATGTAAGGAGGAGATGCTGGGGGGAATCTGATTTAAAGGAGAACTCTTATGTAAGGGGGGACACTGAACTCTGATGTAAGCAGGGACTCAGTAAATCATGACCTATAGGGAAATGCTGGGGACTGTGATGTAAGAGCAGACATATATATATATATATATATATATATATATATATATATATATATATATATATATATATACACATACATACCCGATGTTTAATGATCTTTGATTAAAGAAGAATTGGTTGGAGAAAATTCTAGAAACAGTGAATTCATAGTACAAAGGTTAAGGCTCTTAATACATGCAATTTATACAGTTAATTTTTATCGCTTGAATTCTTTTTCCCATTATGGGCGTGAGTGGGGCCTCATGTCCAAGTTTGCCTTAGGCCTCATAAAGCCTAGAGCCGCCTCTGCCCCCATCACTCTGGAGCACCCATAACTGTATCATGGAAGGCAGGGTAGAGAGTCACATGCTCCTCCATATCTGGAAGTACAGGGTGTTCCCCTTCAATCTGGAGCACTCAGCTCTTCAATATGGAAGGAAAGGGAAAGAATAACATGCTCCTTCATACTCTGAAGTACAAGGTATCCTCCATCACTCTTGAGAACCCATAACTGCATCATGGAAGGGAGGGGAGAGGGTCACATGCTCCTCCACAACTGGAAGTACAGGGTGTTCCCCTTCACTCTGGAGCACCCATCGCTGCCTCATGGAAGGAAAGGAAGAGTGTCACGTTTCCTCATACTCAGAAGTACCGGGCAGGGGCATAGATGCATTCATACGGGGAGGTTGGGAGCTCCACTCCCTCCGTCCTTCCCCCAGATCATTCTGCTAAAATGCCAAGGGTATTCCCTATATTTTGGAGCACCCAAAGCTACATCATGGAAGGAAGGGGAGAGCGTCACGTTTCCTCATACTCAGAAGTACCGGGTAGGGGCATAGATGCATTCATACGGGGAGGTTGGGAGCTCCACTCCCTCCGTCCTTCCCCCAGATCATTCTGCTAAAATGCCAAGGGTATTCCCTATATTTTGGAGCACCCAAAGCTACATCATGGAAGGAAGGGGAGATGCCCCCCTATACTCTGAAGTACAGGGTATTCCCTTTCACTCTGAAAGACAAATGGAACAGCAGGATATCAAAGATTTGGTGAGTATAAGAGTGTGGGGTGGGCCTATAATTGAATATGTAGCTGTGCCCTTTATGGAATCAGTGCAAGTTCACTGTAAAGACAATCCCCTACACATTTGGTCACAGTCCCATTCTCTGATGGCTCTTCTTTGAAGGAATTCCCATTGCCATCTAATGGAAGGTAAAAAAAAGTCTCTCCATCAGTCTATTTAAAACCAACACGTGGCCGGTGCTGAAAGGGTGAAATGAGGTGATAAGCACATAGGACAATGTGAGACAGAAGAGGGGCTCGGTGACAATTAAAGGGCCCTTGGGCTGGCGGAGGGTCAGCTCTTCTGATCTACATAACAATGACCGATTGTGATTGACATCTCTCAAAGCTCCCACAATCCTCCGCTCTGACCATCTGCACTTGGAGGGATGAATAAGGAGGCGAGTGGCTTCACCAGGTGCCTAAATGTGGGCACGTTATTTCACTCCATTTTAGGCAAAATTTGCTGATAATGGTCACGTGTGTGGGATGAACCCAGCTCTGCTCTTTCAAGGGGTTATCTTCCAGTCTCGGGATTTGGGGTACTGGGTGTTTTTAACAAAAGCGTGTTACAGTTCAGCACAGTGGACCCCAACAAAACTCCTAGTATCAGAATCATTGTGCACAATAATATTCCTCTAAGAGCTGGTCCACACTGCCGCGACTTGTCAGGCGACTTGTCAGCCTGACAAGTCGCGCTCCCTCGCGGTCCATTGACCGCTACAGGACCCGTTCTAATAGGAGCGACACAAGTCGCTCCGACTTAGAAAAAGGGTCCTGTACTACTTCGGAGCGACCTCGGAGCGACTTGCATAGACTTCCATTATGTGAAGTCCCTGCAAGTCGCTTCGAAGTCGTGGTGCATGGGAATGCACAAGTCGCCCCGAAGCCGTGCCGCCTCAGTGTGAACCGACTCTTAACCACAATCACCATCACAATGACACCACGAGATAACGCCTTTCTTTTACTAAAATCAAAAGATGGCCACAGAAACTGTTTTCATTTCTGAACTCTTCTGTGGTCAGGTCCCCCGGTCTCATGAATTTAGGTTACTGCAGTCTACTAGCTCTGGGTGTAACCAATGTCACCAGAACCAAATGAATTAAGGAAAAATGTTGAATTTTCTCCAGAGCAGATATAGAAAGGAAACCTTCTAATGGAGACACCTATTGCATTCACAACTAGGGCTGGCTGAGATTCGAACTGATAATGGGCAGGCTGAATGTACTGATCAACTAGGGCACAACCACCCTGCCAGATTCTCTTGCAATTATGGCTAGTGGCTGCTACAGCCGCTAGCGATAATCACTGTCTTCTTTTGGCAGGGACAGCTCCCCCCCCCACCAGGGGATTCCCCTGTCAGCAATGTCTGTGTTGATGGGGGAATCGTGGTTGCAGGAAAGAGTATTTCCCTAAAGTGTTACTAAACCCACAACAGTACAATCAGTCTGTATATGTAGTAAAGTATGCTTGTTATACTCACTGTGGAACCCAAGGGGTTAATCCTCTGCATTGTGTAAAAAGGCTGTTTGAGCCTGTCTTCTCTGATCCTCCCCTTCTTCCACAGTCCCCAATCTATCTCCTGATAGTACAGAGCCTTGGGGGCACTCTGCACATGCTCAGTTTGGTGTGAACTGCTAGAGAGTTTTTTTTTTCTTGGGAGGGTGCTTGTGATCCGTGGATCTGTCCAGACACAGGGTCAAGGGTCATGATGCATCATAGGACAGTAAAAGGAGAATGTAAACTCCTCCTACAAGCTTTAACCAGACACTGATAGAAGTCACAAGACTGCTATATACTGCTGATGAGAAAAGGTATTTAGCAGTTTATATTTACTAAAATGATTGCATTTCCATGTTCTGTGTACTGTGGAAGACCAAATATAGTGAATGCAGGCTCCTGGGTTTAGTAATACTTTAAAGTGCTACCAGTGCCATCTAAAGCGCATTAAAGGCCCCCAGGCAATGCAGTGCACTGGGATCCTGCCTACAAAATCACCCACAAGAATAAAAATGCAAATTATTGATAAGGAGATATTTATGGGTACAGCAGTGCCAGGCTAATGACAGCTTCCAAGTTCAGCGGCTGGGTCCGGTGATTACACACGCGGACGGGAGTCAGACTCGACTGTCCTGTGCGTTCCTGTTCCCGTGGAGGCAGACAGGCATTCCTGCAGTTGTGGGCTCCCCCTCCATGGCCCAAGTGGCCTGACAGCAGCGCAGGGCCGTCAGGCGCTTGCCACCTGCTAAGTTTGGCGGCGGGATGCACGCGGGAATCGGGACTAATGCTTGGCTGGGGCTGGGTCGCTGGGCAGATGGGGCCCCCCCGGGGCAAGTGGGGCCCCCTGGGCAACTGCCCATTCGGTAAGATGGCCCTGAGTACCACTAAACTCTGGTTTTGTGACTCTGACTTCTTGTTACGTTCTTTCTCCATGCCCCCATTGTATGTGGGAACATAGCCACCCTCTATTACTCGCTCCTAAGATGGACTATGGTCACTGAGGGACTATGGGATGTGTAGGGTGTATAAAACAGTGTACATGACTGCAATTGACTAATGTGTACTGTTCATTTTAAACAAATAAAAATGAGGAGGAAAAGGAGATATTCAGAAGCTCATGGAGGACATTAAAAAAAAACATAGGAACTATTTAAAATGGGAAATAGATTAAAGGGCCTTTAAAGTGACATTAAAATGTTACTAAACCCACAACAGTAAAATCAGTCTGTATATGCAGTAAAGCATGCTTGTTATACTCACTGTGGAACCTAAGGAGTTAATCCTCTGCATTGTGTAAAAAGGTTGTTTGATCCTGTCTTCTCTGATCCTCCCCTTCTTCCACTGTCCCCAATCCATCTCCTGCTAGCACATGCTCAGTTTGATGTGTATTGCTAGAGAGTTTTTTTTCTCTTGGGATCAGCACTGTCCAGACAGAGGGTCAGGGGTTCTGCAGCCTTTAGAAGTTTAGGGGACAATAATGGGCAAATTAAAACTCCTCCTACAAGCTTTAACCAGATACTAATAGAAGTCACAAGATTGCTATATACTGCTGATGAGAAAAGGTATTTAGCAGTTTATATTTACTAAGATAATTGCATTTCCATGTTCTGTGTACTGTGGGAGAGCAGATGTAGTGACTGCAGGCTCCTGGGTTTAGTAACACTTTAAAGGCTATTTTTTTTTTTTTTAAATGACAAACGTTATAATTACCTCCTCTGTGCAGTTGGTTTTGCACAGGGCAGCCCCGATCCTCCTCTTCTTAGGTCCCCTCCCGGAGCTCCTGGCTCCTCCTCTTCAGCCAGTGCCCCCAATAGCAAGACACTTGCTCTGGGGGCACTTATGCATGCTCGCTCCTGAGCCCCACTCTATGCATCCAGAGGACACACAGAGCTGTGGTTTGGCCCCTCCCCCGCTCTCTCCTCATTGGCTCACTGGTTGTGATTGACAGTAGCAGGAGACAATGGCTGAGGAATGAGAGACCCAGGAGAAGCTCAGCTCTTGTGCACATCACAGGATCGAGAGGGAGCTCATCTAAGTATTGAGGGGGGAGGGGAGGGAGCCGCTGCACACAGAAGGCTTTTTACCTTCGCACATAAAATGCATGAAGGTTAAAAACCTTGAGTCTTTAAAACCACTTTAAGTAGTGGATGTGAATGCAAGGCTCCTTACACAGGGGGCGGGTTCCAAGGAGTCTGCCTCCAACTTCCATTGGAGTCCGCAGGCGGGTGGCTGGCTTGTGTCCGCTCCATTTATGCAGATTGGACACAGACACAGCCCGTTCTCCTTTATGGGCGGTCATAAGTGAATGGAATGCCGGTCCGTTTACAGCCATCTGCCATCCGATCCGCCAGACAGATGTTTTTAGCGGACACAGCAGTTCAGATTAGTGATCGACCGATATCGTTTTTTTATTGCCGATACCGATATTTTGGTCATCGGATATCGGTATCGACCGATATTGGCTGATATTTTCGTTTTTTTTTCACAGGTACTGTGGTGGTGGGATCTGGGGGGTCTAAAAGACCGCAAACCCCTCCTCTGCACTTAAAAGCATTCAAAACGCCAAGTTTGGCTGTTTTGAATGCTCGCATTTATTTTAATTTGCCGCCGAGTACCCGGAAGTGATTTCATGACATCACTTACGGGTTTTTTACATGGAGAGCTGCATGCAGCTTTGATCGGGTCTCCTCTTTGGCGGCCATGCAGGCTGGTTGCCCGGGTCTCCCGGTGTAACGGGAGACCCGGGCGAGCCGCGGAAGGCGGCGGGAGGGGGGGAACGTCCCCTCCCGCTCTTTGTAATAACAGCAAGCGGCTTCTCAGTCGCATCGGTTGTCATTACAAGACAGCCGACTGTCGGCTATGGACAGCGATACCGGGGTGATCCCTCTAGCTGCAGGCATCACTCCGGTAAAAGCACTTTCCCGAAATATCGGCAATATCAGTTACCTCAGGGGCCGATTCTGATATATCGGGGGAAAGTGCATATCGGCCCCCGATATATCGGCATTGCCGATAATTGGTCGATCTCTAGTTCAGATGTTGGCAGGTGTCAACGGACACATCGGGTCCGCCTGAAAGACTGACAGACAGGCCCGATCGGTCCGTCAGTGTGAAAGCGGCCCTAGGATATTGTTTAGTGTCACTTTAACTTTGAAGAGATTTCTTCTGGCTTCATATTGTATCCATGGGACATGAAGCTAAGGGTGTTCTGTTGAATAGTGCAGATCGTCGGATAATGCCTCTGACAATCTGCACATGCGCAGAACATTACATCACTCCAGCTTAAATAACTGATCAGCTGGCGTGACGTCCAGCAGCCATCCTCTCACGTACCCCGCTTGGTCAAACTCCAGCTTCGGGCTCAGCCGCTTAGAGGGTCATTTCACATGATCGGTGCAATGATCCCCGCTGAGCAGGTGGATGACAGCTCCGTCTCCGCTTACTTTGCAGAGACAGAGCTGTCAGAGTCTGCTCTCCTCTATGGGAGATTGGATGATAATGGACCGCCTGTCTGTTTTCATCCGATCCGATCCTCCAGACCGATGGAAAATAGGGTTTCCATCCGTCCGGATTTAATGGACAGTATCGGATCGGATAGCAGCGGGTGTCAGTGGAGTGTGAATGTCTCCGCTGACATTCACTGCTTCATAGAGGTACACGGAGCATCCGACCATGTCCGCCTGAAAAACTGACAGGCGGACCGGTTTGGAAAGCCCATGTGAAAGAGGCCAGAGGAGGATTATTCCAGGGCTGCCAGTCATGTGCCACCCTTGGGAGGGGGGCTGGGCAGGTGACTCAGTGAGGAGAGCACAGCACACACCGGCCGGTGTTAAATTGCCGTTGTTCTGTCAGTTACTGCATTTGCTGATCGTCGGATAATGCCTCCGACAATCTGCGCATGCGCAGTGTTGACAACTTACCAGTTGATCCGCAGTGTGACGTCATTACTGTGCATGAGCAGATTGTCGGAGGCATTATCCGACGATCTGCGCTAATTGACAGATCAAATGGAAATCTCCCTAGTAAAAACTGATAGGGTTTGAACCATTCACCACACTTTAACCACTTAAGCCCCAGAGGATTTTCCTGCTCAAAGACCAGGGCCTATTTTGCGATTCGGCACTGGGTGACTTTAACGGACAATTGCGCGGTCGTGCGATGCTGTACACAAATGAAATTGACGTCCTTTTTTTCCCACTAACAGAGCTTTCTCTTGGTGGTATTTGATCACCTGTGCAATTTTTATTTTTTGCGCTATAAACTAAAAAAAGTGACAATTTTGAAAAAATAACAATATTTTTCACATTTTTTTATATGAAATTCTCAAAAAAAAAGTAAAAATCTAAATTTTTTAACATTTTAGGCCAATTTGTTTTCTGCTACATATTTTTGGTAAAAAAAATCACAATAAGCGTATTTTGATTGGTTTGCGCAAAAGTTATTGCGTTTACTACCTAAGGGAAAGATTTTTGTGAGTTACATAGTTACATAGTTACATAGTAGGCGAGGTTGAATAAAGACAATAGTCCATCCAGTTCAACCTGTGTAGGTGTGTGTGACTGTAATCATCTAACATAGCCCTCAATCTCCTGATCCTTGAGATGTAAGTCTAAGAGTCTTTTGAAAGTCACCATACTACCCGCAGAAACCACCTCTTGTGGTAGACAATTCCACAATCTTGTAGCCCTAACAGTAAAGAACCCCCCACGTTGCCTGAGGTTAAAACGCTTCTCCTCTAATCGCATTGTATGTCCTCGAGTCCTCATGCAATTCCTTCGAATGAACAGCTTTTCTTCTAAGCTGAGATCCCCATTAAGATATTTATAAATTGCTATCATGTCCCCTCTCAGACGTCTTTTCTCCAGGGAAAATAAATCGAGCGATTGCAGCCGCTCTTCATAGGTAAGGTCCTCCAACCCCCTAATCAGTTTAGTTGCCCTTCTCTGGACTTTCTCCAGCTCCAACACATCCCTCCTGAGGACTGGCGACCAGAACTGGACAGAATACTCCAGATGCGGTCGGACCAGAGTTTTATAAAGTGGAAGGATTATAGTCTTATCTCTGGAATACATCCCTTTCTTTATGCATGCTAATATTCTGTTGGCTTTGGAAGCTGCCGCTTGGCATTGCATGCTGTTGCCTAATCTATCATCAACTAAGACTCCCAAATCTTTCTCCATTTTTGATTCCCCCAAGGGTTCCCCTCCTAACGTGTATTGTGTTTTTATGTTTTTGGTCCCCAAGTGCAAAACCTTACACTTCTCCACATTAAACCTCATTTGCCATGTCGTTGCCCACTCCGTAATTTTGTCCAGGTCATTCTGTAGGATATCTGCTTCATGCTGTGCAGTTATTGCCCTGGCCAATTTTGTGTCATCTGCAAAAACTGATAACGAACTACTGATCCCTTCCTCAATGCTGTTTATGAATAAATTGAACAAGGTTGGTCCCAGGACTGAGCCCTGGGGCACCCCGCTTACTACCTCAGACCAGTCTGAGTATGCGCTGTTTATTACTACCCTTTGGACACGGCCTTTTAGCCAATTCCGTATCCAAGAGCAAACCCTGCTGTCGATACCTGCAGACCTTATTTTATAAATTAAGCGCTTGTGGGGAACTGTATCAAACGCCTTAGCGAAATCCAAGTACACCACATCCACTGGTCTCCCCCTATCTAGCTCACAGCTCACTTCCTCGTAGAATGCTAAGAGATTGGTTTGACAAGAACGCCCATTTGTAAACCCGTGCTGGTTACTACTGATGATGTTGTTGTCTTTAGCATACTCTACGATATAGTCCCTTATCATCCCCTCCAAAAGTTTACATATTATTGATGTCAGACTGACAGGCCTATAATTTCCCGGGATATGTCTCTGGCCCTTTTTGAATATCGGAATCACGTTAGCCTTCCTCCAATCCCCTGGTACATCTCCTGTCCTAATACTGTCAGCAAAGATCAGGAACAGTGGTCTAGATATAACCATACTGAGTTCCTTGAGCACTCTCGGATGTACGCCATCCGGGCCTGGTGATTTGTTTGTGTTAAGTTTATCCAGTCTTTCCCTGATTTCCCCCTCTGTTAGCCATAGTGGCAAGTCCTGTGTATTACTACTAACCATACAGTCATGGTCAGTGTACCCTTCCTTTTCCTGCGTAAAGACTGACGAGAAAAAAGAATTCAGCACGGTTGCTTTTTCAGTGTCCTCTGTAACCATCCTCCCATCATCGTTAATTATGTGTGCAATATGCTCTGCCCTAGTTTTTTTGCTGTTGATATATTTAAAGAATTTCTTTGGGTTTTTTTTACTATCCTCCGCTATTTGTCTCTCAAAGTTGATTTTAGCCATCTTGATTTCGTGTTTACACTTCTTATTTTCCTCCTTGTATTGCTGGAAGGCCGATACTGTGCCCTCTGATTTATATTTCTTGAAGGCCAATTTTTTTCCCCTAATAAGTTTTTTAACGCTACGGTTTAGCCAGCCAGGTTTGGCTTTGTCTCTTCTAAATTTATTCCCCATAGGAATGCACTGCAAGATGCCTTTGCTTAATATTGTTCTAAAGCATTCCCATTTTTCCTCTGTGGTCAGGGATCCCAGGGTTTGGTCCCAGTTTACCCTTTCCATCAATGAGTACAATTTTGGAAAGTCTGCCCTTCTGAAGTTTAGGGTTCTTATGTTCCCCCCTTGCCTTTTTATATTGTTATTTATACTAAATGTGATCATCCTGTGATCGCTAGAGCCCAGGTTGTCCTGGACTCCTACCTCCGAGATTATGTCTGGGTCATTAGTGAGCAATAGATCCAGGATAGCATTCTCTCTAGTAGGGGAATCCACCAACTGCGACATGTAGTTATCCTGTAAGGTTTCCGTGAATAGCCGGGCCTTATGCGAGTGTGCAGTCCCCTCTTCCCAGTCAATGTCGGGATAATTGAAGTCCCCCAATATGATGACTGATCCTAGTTTTGCCGCTTTACCTATTAGTGCTAAAAATTCCAGCTCTACCTCCTCCCCTTGGTTAGGTGGCCTATAGCAAACCCCCACAACTACTTTTCCCTTATCTTCTTCCCTATCGAGTTCAACCCACACAGATTCTAAATCCATGCTCATCCCATCCGTAATGTCACTCCTTTCTAGCACCTTTATATTGTTCTTGACATAGAGACATACCCCTCCCCCTCTTTTACCAACCCTGTCCTTCCGGTACACCGAATACCCTTGGATATTGGCCAGCCAGTCATGTGAGGGGTCGAACCAAGTCTCCGCTATTCCCACAAGGTCTATGTCTTCCTCATGTACTAACATTTCCAACTCATCCATCTTATTAGCTAGGCTCCTGGCATTAGCACATGGTAATGAGTAATGGCGGCGATCTGCGATTTTTTTTTGCGGGACTGCGACATAGCGGTGGACAGATCGGACCCCTGACTGACATTTTTGACACTTTTGGGGGTACCAGTGACATTACTCCAGTAATCAGTGCTATACATATGCACTGTTACTGTAAAAATGACACTGGCAGGGAAGGGGTTAACTTTATTAGAGATCCAGGTGTTAAGTGTGTCCCTAGGGGCGTGATTCTAACTGTCAAGGGGCTTTTGATGTAACCACAGAGACATACGATCCTACATAGCAGGATCCTATAGTCTCTGCTGTTACACCAGGGAGAATGACAGACGGCTTTGTTTACATCAGCCGCCTGCCTTTCTCCCTCTCCAGCGGGAGATCGCGAGTGGCCGGCAGACATCGAACGAGCGGGGCGGGAGTGGGAGCGCGCCTCCGGAGGCGCGTGCTCGCCCCCTACAGGCTCCTGGGCTAGCGACGTAGTACTACGTCACTTTACCCAGGAGGGGCTGACCGCCGCAGTAAATGTACTTGCGGCGGTCGGCAAGTGGTTAAAAGAAAAAAGGTTTTAGCTATATTCTAATGTTCTCCATAGGGTTGATTTGCTAAAGGCAAATAGACAGGGCACTCTCCAAGTGCAGCTGTGCCAGACTTAGTAAATATGGTAAAGCTTCACTTTACAAAGAATACCCAATCACACGCAAGGAAAAAAAAATAAATACATTTTTTGCTTGCACATGATTGAATGATGGGAGTCAGCAGAGCTTCCCCTCATGTACTAAGTTCTGGAGCAACTGCACCTGCAAAGTGCACAGTCTATTTGCCTTTGGTAAATCAACCGCAGTGGGTCCCAATCAGATTGCAGTTTGGGGTGTAAAGCTGGCCATACTCTAGTAGAAGTTCCTTCAAAGTTTTATTTGTTTTATATTTTCATTTTAAGAATGTTTGTTCGATTTTCTAATCATTAGTGGGGTCGAATTGACTAGTATTGATTCCTTTTTGTCCACAGCGATGAGAAAATTCAAAGGAGCAGGATGGAAAATGTTCTTAATTGAACAAATTTCTAACAGTGAATGCCGTTTTTGCTCAAAAAAGTCTATTTGTTCCAAAATTGAATATTAAAATTTAAAAATACCTTTGACCAACATTCATCATTGAACATACTGAGAATTTTCATATGAACATTCGTTCAAAAATCTACTAGTGTATAATGGCAAGTCTGGGGATCAACCAGAATCCGCTGTGTTCTAGGAAGCTAAAAAAAAAAATAGTATAACAAGGATTTCTAGCAAGCGTCCAATTTCTTCCCCTCCCCATTCTCTGGTTCCTTATCTCTCCATAGAGTCCTGTCTCCACACTTCTGCTCCATATCTTATTAGAGACTTTTTTTAGTTCTAAAAACAAAAGGCTTTGGACAAGTTAAATGTCCCCATTGTGGGATCTGCAGCTGCATCTCTCCGCCCCGACTATAGCTGCACAATGCAGGAGATGGTCAACGGCGGTGGGGGGCGGCATCTGCTTCTTGTCCTTTTTTTTTTGCTGTCGTGGCAGAAGCCCTCACCTAGATGTGGATGGCCTTGTGTCTGGCCGACTGAACCTGCCCATGAACACAAGACGGCGACAAATAGAAATATTGTGGCATCAATATATTAACATGTACGCTCGTTTCAGACGGTTGTGGATGTTTATAAAGCTCACAAAAAAAGGCCACACAAACTGTATGAAAAAATAAAAAGTAACATTAATATAAATTACGTAAAAACCTACAAATGTGAAACCCACATTTTAAATACATACAATCCCCCCCAAAAAAAAACAAAATAATATCAATAGATCAGTCCCTAGATAATGTATACACTGGTGCAACTTTTAAAATGGTTGCACTAGATGGGCAACAATGAGACAACCTCCAAAACAGGAATAGTTTTACAGGGGAGGGCACTGACCTTTTTTTTCCCTACACATCTTTTCTGACTGTTTTTTACCAGTTTTGCATTTGGCTAGGGTCAGTGTCACTAATGGTAGTATGAGGCGATACCTGGACACTATAGGTTGTACAGGCAGTCCAACTCCTCCAGGATGGCACATCAATACGTGCCATTGTCAGAAGATTTGCTGTGTCTCCCAGCACAGTCTCAAGAGCATAGAGGAGATTCTAGGAGACAGACAGTTACTCTAGGACAGAAACAAACTTCATGAGGGTGGCATGAGGGCCCGACATCCTCTAGTGGGCCCTGTGCTCACTGCCTGGCACACTGGAGCTCAATTGGAGCTCAGAACACCAGAATTGGCAGTTCTGCCACTGGCTCCTTGTAATTTTCACAGATGAGAGCAGGTTCACCCTGAGCACATGTCATAGACGTGAAAAGGGTCTGGAGAAGCTGTCAAGAATGTTATGCTGCCTGTAACATCGTTCAGCATGACCGGTTTGGTGGGGGGGTCACTGATGGCCTGGGGCGACATATCCATGGAGGGATCCACAGACCTTTACAGGTTAGACAATGGCACCCTGACTGCCATTAGGTATTGGGATGAAACCCTTGGACCCATTGTCAGACCCCACGCTGGTGCAGTGGGTCCTGGGTTCCTTCTGCCTTTACAACAATGCCAGCCTTGGCCTGGTGCAGTGTGGGTCCTGTGTTTTTCACTAGTTTTGCATCTGGTTGGGGTCATTGTCACTACTGGTAGCATGAGGCGATACCTGGGCCCTATAGAGGTTGCACGGGCAGTCCAACTCCTCCAGGATGGCACATCCATACGTGCCAATGCCAGAAGCTTTGCTGTGTCTCCCAACACAGTCTCAAGAGCATTGAGGAGATTCCAGGAGACAGACAGTTACTCTAGGAGAGCTGGACAGGGCCGTAGAAGGTCCTTAACCCATCAGCAGGACTGCTATCTGCTCCTTAGTGCCAGGAGGAACAGGATGAGCACCACCAGAGCCCTACAAAATGACCTCCAGCAGGCCACTGGTGTGAATGTCTCTGACCAAACAATCAGAAACAGACTTCATGAGGAGGGTCTGAGAGTGCAATGTCCCCTAGTGGGCTCTGTGCTCACTGGGCGGCACCGTGGAGCTCAATTGGCATTTGCCATTAAACACCAGAATTGGCAGGCCCACCAATGGCGCCCTGATTTTTACAGATGAAAGCAGGTTCGCCCTGAGCACATGGGACAGACATGAAAGGGTCTGGAGAAGCCATGGAGAACAATGCCCTGCCTGTAACATTGTTCAGCATGACCGCTTCGGTGGTAGATCAGTGATGGTCTGGGGAGGCCTATCCATGGAGGGACGCACAGACCTCTACAGGCTAGACAATGGCACATTGACTGCCATTAGGTATCGGGATGAAACCCTTGGACCCATTTTCAGACCCTACGCTGGTGCAGTGGGTCCTGGGTTCCTCCTGGTGCACGACAATACCCGGCCTCATGTGGTGAGAGTATGCAGCCAGTTCCTGGAGGAGGAAGAAATTGATGTAATTGAATGGCCCCCATGCTCGCCTGACCTAAATCCAATAGAACACCTCTGGGACATTATGTTCTGGTCCCTCTGACGCCCCCAGGTTGCACCTTAGTCTGTTCAGGAGCTCTGTGATGTCCTGATCCAGATCTGGGAGGAAATACCCCAGAACGTCATCCGTATTCTCATTAGGAGTATGCCCGACGTTGTCAGGCATGCATACAAGCACCTGGGGACCATACAAACTACTGAGTATCATTTTGAGTTGTTGCAATGAAATTTCAGCAAAATAGACTAGCCTGCTGCATCATTTTTCACTTAGATTTTTGGGGGTGTCTTTGAATTCAGCCCCCTGTAGGTTAATCATTTTCATTTCCATCAAACAATATGGCATCCTTTGGTTTCTAACACATTACCAAGTCCATATCAGTATAGATATCCAGAATGAAAAATTTTCCCCATTGAGATCTGATGTGTTTTCAAAGTGTTTCTTTAATTTTTTTTAAACAGTGTATATAATAAAAAAAAAAAATAAAATAAAAAGCCATACGTGCTAAACCTGCAGGGGAAATGTAGTGTACCCCATATCAGTGCTGAGTTATAAAGTATAATGTGGGGACTATTGACATAAAGCTCATGGATGATTATGAATTGAAAAGCACCCCTGCCATAGTTTAACTTACAAATTGGCACCACATCAAGAATCTACAAATATTAACCACTTAAGCCCCGGAAGATTTTACCCCCTTCCTGACCAGGGCCTATTTTGCGATTCGGCACTGCGTGACTTTAACGGACAATTGCGCGGTCATGCGACGCTGTACCTAAACAAATTTGACGTCCTTTTTTTCCCACAAACAGAGCTTTCTTTTGGTGGTATTTGATCACCTGTGCGATTTTTTGATCATGCGCTATAAATAAAAAAAAGAGCGTCAATTTTGCAAAAATAACAATATTTTTCAAATTTTTTTATATGAAATTCCCCCCAAATCAAAATTTTTTAAAATTTTTTAGCCAATTTGTTTTATGCTACATATGTTTGGTAAAAAAAAAATCGCAAAAAGCGTATTTTGATTGGTTTGCGCAAAAGTTATCGCGTTTACTAACAAAGGGAAAGATTTTTGTCATTTTTTAACATGTAATGGCGGCGATCTGCGATTTTTTTTGCGGTACTGCGACATTGCGGCGGACAGATCGGACCCTTGACTGACATTTTTGACACTTTTGGGGTTACCAGTGACATTACTGCAGTAATCAGTGCTATAAATATGCACCGTTACTGTAAAATTACACTGGCAGTGAAGGGGCTAACTTTTTTTGAGAGGGAGGGGTAATGTGTGTCCCTAGGGGCGTGATTCTAACTGTGATTGGCTGTGGCTTGAGCTGTAGGAACAGTGATCAACGGTCCTACATTGTAGAACCATATGATCACTATTCATACACAGGGGAGAATGACAGGCGGCTTGTTTACATTAGCCGCCTGCCTTTCTCCCTCTCCACCGACGATCGTGAGTGACCGGCGGACGATCGGGTCTGCCGGTCACATGCACGGGAGGGTGCCTCCGGGGGCGCGTGCTCGCTCCTGAGACCCTCACAGGCTAGCGACGTAGACCTACATCGCTTTGCCTGTGAGGGGCTGACTGCCGACGTAAATATACTGTGGGCAGTCGTCAAGTGGTTAAATGAAACATTTAGAGCCCATTTACATCTGTGGTAACATGCAGTGGCACCCCAACACACTATTGCACCTGCGTAATAGGGCACTACAATGCATTGTAGGGCTCTGCATTTAAAACAGGATTGTGTGTTTTTCTTTAGGGTGAGGTGGTAGCCCATTACATTTAATAGGCTCCCTTAACGCAATGTACATTAACACAGCAAAGCAGTAAATGGGCCATTAAAGTAGATGCCTTTATTGCCCAGTATCTTTTACAGACAACATTCTGCGGAAGGGACACGACTAGTCCTATTTGAAATGAGGGATTGGTTGGTTGGTTGGTTATTTGGCTTGCTGGCGTGTTGTTTGGCTTGGCCAAAACACATGGCCACCATGGCTTCATGAATGACAGGCCCACTTTAATGTGTTTTTAGTACACCACATAGGCCATGTGCTCATCTCTTGAACTCCTTTCCCAGCATTTGCCAGGAGACACGAGGGGGAGATTATAACCCCAGGACGTCTACTCAGCAGACGAGCCATGGAGGTCCTCAAAGGCCCACTGAGGGGTGGCAGATGCCGCTGGAGTGAAAGCTATCATTAGACTATTGATTGGGGGCTTAAAAATTGGCACTTCCCCCCTCCTCGAAGGACAGGCTTCTCTCCCGGGGTCTTTGTTAACCTGTCACCTAATCCTGTCTCACTTTCCCAAGCGGCCTGTCAATTGGCGTTCCTGAAGCTGAGGCCTTCCCTTTCCATCCTGGGAGTTAAGGCACGCAGGGACATATGACAGCGGTTGGGTGTTGGAAGACCAAACAACTATTGGAGGATCTAAATAACAACCAACAGAGACATATGTTGACAATGCGTTACTTGATATTATCTACCAAAGTGTCCACCCCACCATGACTTCCATGTTCTATGGCCTTGTTCCTGGAAGTGTCATTGAATATAAGCACCGATCAATCTCAATAAACTGTCCTCCCCTGTTCCCTTTTCTACGGTGACAAGGGAATGGTCCTGATTATGTTCTAGAGATTTTTCAGCATGACACAAAATATAGTCTCTGCATGTCACTATCAGCACTTCTGGTGTTGATGTACGCTCATCACACTTGTATAAAGTACTCGAAACCCATACTTGAGTAAAAGTACAAGTGCTCAATCAAAAAGTGACTTGAGTAGAAGTGGAAGTGCTCGATCAAAAAGTGACTTGAGTAGAAGTGGAAGTGCTCGATCAAAAAGTGACTTGAGTAGAAGTGGAAGTGCTCGATCAAAAAGTGACTTGAGTAGAAGTACTAAAGTATTCAACATTTTTTGTACTTAAGTATTGCAAGTAGTTTTTTTTTTAATTTTGCTACTCAAGTACTGAAAGTAAAAGTACCAGTAGTTTTTTAAAAAAAAATTGCTACGCAAGTACTGAAAATAAAAGTACAAGTACTGTGTTATGTAGTTTTTAAAGAAAGAAGTCAAAAGTTTGAACATCATATTGTTTTTTATTATTTCAAATCATTAACCTAAAGGACAATCACAATTCCTTTGGCTGTACACATGACATTATACACATTTTTTTGAACTTCATGAAACCTGCCATCTACTGTTCTGGCAGTGGTAATTTTTATAATTGTAACGAGTAACTATGCAGCACAAAAAAAAAATATCGGAGTAGAAGTATTGAAATCATCGAAAAAATGTAGTGAAGTAAAAGTGGAAGTAGGAGAAAAAAATTCTACTCTAGGAAAGTACAGATACCGCCTTTCGGTACTTAAGTACAGTAGTGAAGTAGTTCTACTTAGTTACTATACATCTCTGACTCTCATTATCAATATCCAAACGATTTGAATATCACAAGTATGAGTATCTTGACTGGTGCTGGTCTTGTCAGTGCCACCATGCTAGTCAGGAACTGGTATAAATTTGGGTAGGAGCTCAGACAAGCAAATATTGTATTTGTTTTATGCTATGATCTTGTACAAAGACCCCCTGACATTAAACTGTGTTTGAATATAGTGTGTATATACAGTATCTCACAGAAATTAGTACACCCTCACATTTTTGTAAAGATTTTACTATATCTTTTCATGTGACAACAAACCTTAATTAAGACAAGCGAACTTGAAGGTGTCCATATAGATATCTATATTGACACCTTCAAGTTCGCTTGTCTTAATTAAGGAATATGGTCCTGCGGTCTCTGGATAGCCAAAGGAACCCTTTGGTTTTATGCTTTTATGTAGCATACTCTTGTGAGTATAATGTATGACGTGGTTTTAACGATTTTTTAATAAATGTTTAACGGTATTGCACTAGGTCGGTGCGCCCTTCTCTTGTCTTTTATGCTTTCAGTTTGTGTGGATACCAGAGTTGTATAAAGTACTCGAAACCCATACTTGAGTAAAAGTACAAGTGCTCGATCGAAAAGTGACTTGAGTAGAAGTGGAAGTGCTCGATCAAAAAGTGACTTGAGTAGAAGTACTAAAGTATTCAACATTTTTTGTACTTAAGTATTCCAAGTAGTTTTTTTAAAAATTTTGCTACTCAAGTACTGAAAGTAAAAGTACCAGTACTGTGTTATGTAGTTATTAAAGAAAGAAGTCAAGAGTTTGAACATCATATTGTTTTTTATTATTTCAAATGCAGCTTTTATTTATACATACAGTAGTATTTATTTTCGTATGCGCTGATAATACACATGTTTTGAGCTTCATGAAACCTGTCATCTACTGTTCTGGCAGTGGTAATTTTTATAATTGTAACGAGTAACTATGCAGCACAAAAAAAATAAAATATCGGAGTAGAAGTATTGAAATCATCGAAAAAATGTAGTGAAGTAAAAGTGGAAGTAGGAGAAAAAAATTCTACTCTAGGAAAGTACAGATACCGCCTTTCCGTACTTAAGTACAGTAGTGAAGTAGTTCTACTTAGTTACTATACATCTCTGGTGGATACCTATCATCCTGAGAGGGCAGCACAACTTCAGATGCCAACAATTTAGCCATTGCCTCTTTGGTTTTTACGCAACATTTGAGCGCAGGAGACATATACTTAACACTTAAGAAATGACACTTTATTACAATGTAAAGTAGTGAGTGTACAGCTTGGTTAGCAGTGTAGATTTGCTGTCCCCTCAAAATAACTCAACACACAGCCATTAATGTCTAAACCGCTGGCAACAAAAGTGAGTACACCCCTAAGTTAGATTGTCCAAATTGGTCCCATATAGCCTTTTCCCCTCCCCGGTGTCATGTGACTCATTAGTGTTACAAGGTCTCAGGTGTGAATGGGGAGCAGGTGTGTTACATTTGGTGTTATTGCTCTCACTCTCTCATACTGGTCACTGGAAGTTCAACATGGCACCTCATGGCAAAGAACTCTCTGAGGATCTGAAAAAAAGAATTGTTGCTTTACATAAAGATGGCCTAGGCTATAAGAAGATTACCAAGACCCTGAAACTGAGCTGCAGCACGGTGGCCAAGACCATACAGCAGTTTAACAGGACAGGTTCCACTCAGAACAGTGCTCCCCATGGTCGACCAAAGAAGTTGAGTACACGTGCTCAGCGTCTTATCCAGAGGTTGTCTTTGGGAAATAGACGTATGAGTGCTGCCAGCATTGCTGCAGAGGTTGAAGGGGTAGGGGGTCAGCCTGTCAGTGCTCAGACTATACACCGCACACTGCATCAAATTGGTCTGCATGACTGTTGTCCCAGAAGGAAGCCTCTTCTAAAGATGATGCATAAGAAAGCCCACAAACAGTTTGCTGAAGACAAGCAGACTAAGGACATGACAAACAAACAAAGAGCTGGGGGGGCACACCCTGAACATGCATTTCTAAAGCTGGTGCAGCTATGAATCAAGCAACATGCATATTTACAGAGAATAGCGCACACATGCAAAAGAATTGACTATCAAATATAAAGGCAATCAGCAAATAAAAATGGGGATTTAGCCCACCACTACATCAAAGTACCCCATTGTCAGTGGGTCCTACACTATCCATAAAAAGAAGGATGAATCCAGCCTCTCGCAGACTAAGGACATGGCTTACTGGAACCATGTCCTGTGGTCTGATGAGACCAAGATAAACTTATTTGGTTCAGATGGTGTCAAGCATGTGTGGTGGCAACCAGGTGAGGAGTACAAAGACAAGTGTGTCTCTCCTACAGTCAAGCATGGTGGTGGGAGTGTCATTGTCTGGGACTGCATGAGGTCTGCCGGCACTGGGGAGCTACAGTTCATTGAGGGAACCATGAATGCCAACATGTACTGTGATATACTGAAGCAGAGCATGATCCCCTCCCTTTCGAAGACTGGGCCGCAGGGCAATATTCCAAAACTACGACCCCAAACACACCTCCAAGACGACCACTGCCTTGCTGAGGGTAAAGGTGATGGACTGGCCAAGCATGTCTCCAGACCTAAACCCTATTGAGTATCTCTGGGGCATCCTCAAATGGAAGGTGGAGGAGCGCAAGGTCTCTAACATCCACCAGCTCCGTGATGTAGTCATGGAGGAGTGGAAGAGGACTTCAGTGACAACCTGTGAAGCTCTGGTGAACTCCATGCTCAAGAGGGTTAAGGCAGTGCTGGAAAATAATGGAGGCCACACAAAATATTGACACTTTGGGCTTAATTTTGACATTTTAACTTAGGGGTGTACTCACTTTTGTTGCCAGCGGTTTAGACATTAATGGCTGTGTGTTGAGATATTTTGAAACATGAAAAGATATAATAAAATATTTACAAAAATGTGAGGGGTGTACTCACTTTATATATATATATATATATATACAGTAAACCCCCCTCCATTGCGGGGGTTACGTTCCGGACCCAGCCGCGAAAAGTGAAATTCCGTGAAATAGAAAAACCCTATTAAAATGCATTGTAGGCATGTTTTTTTTACTGTCACTGTACGTGTAGAAGCATTTTAAGGTCTTTAAACACACTTTTAAAACAATAGAAACTCATTTAAACACATAAAAGATACTGAAAGACATAGCAAGAGCTATGGAAAAAAACTAAAATATTTCATTTTTAATGATTTATATAGTAAAATAATATTACAAAAAAAACGCAATATACCGTGACCGCAAAAACTGAACCGCGATGGAGCGGGGGTTTACTGTATATATATATATATATATATACACATATATATAGATACATCTTGCTAGTACCGGGTTGGACCCCCTTTCGCCTTCAGTATTGCCTTCATTCTTCATGGCATAGATTCAACAAGGTGTTGGAAGCATTTCTCAGGAATTTTGGTCCATAGTGACATGATAGCATCACGCAGTTGCTGCAGATTTGTCGGCTGCACATCCATGATGTGAATCTCCCGTTCCATCACATCCCAAAGGTGCTCTATTGGATGAGATGTGGTGAGTGTGGAGGCCATTGGAGTGCAGTGACCTCATTGTCATGGTGAAGAAACCAGTGGTGAGATGATTGGAGCTTTGTGACATGGTGCATTATCCTGCTGGAAGGAGCCATCAGAAGATGGGTACACTGTAGTCATAAAGGGATGGACATGGTCAGCAACAATACTCAGGTAGGCCATGGCATTTAAACGATCTTCACTTGGTACTAAGGGGCCCAAAGTGTGCTAAGAAAATATCCTTCACTCCATTACACCACCACCAGCCTGAACCATTGATACAAAGCAGGATGGATCCATGCTTTCATGTTGTTTTCGACAAATTCTGACCCTACCATCTAAATGTCGCAGCTGAAATTGAGATTCATCAGACCAGGCAACATTTTTCCAATTTTCTATTGTCCAATTTTGGTGAGCCTGTGCGAATTGTAGCCTCGGTTTCCTGTACTTAGGTGACAGGAGTGGCACCCGGTGTGGTCTTCTGCTCTGTAGCCCATCTGCTTCAAAGTTCAATGTGTTGTGCATTTAGAGATGGTATTCTGCATACCTTGGTTGTAACGAGTGATTATTATAGTTACTGTTACCTTTCTATCATCTGGAACCAGTCTGCTCATTCTCCTCAACCATATAGTATCATCCATACAACCGCCACTCACTGGATATTTTCTCTTTTTCTGACAATTCTCTGAATGTTTGTGCGTGAAAATCCCAGTAGATCAGAAGTTTTTAAAATAATCAGACCAGCCCGTTTGGCACCAACAACAATGCCATGTTCAAAGTCACCTAAATCCCCTTTCTTTCCCATTCTAATGCTTGGTTTGAGCTTCAGCAAGTGGTCTTTACTGTGTCTAGAAGCCTAAATGCATTGAGTTGCTGCCATGTTATTGGTTGATTATTAATTTGTGTTACCAAGCAATTGAACAGGTTTACCTAATAAAGTGGCCAGTGTATACCGTATATATTCGAGTATAAGCCGAGTTTTTCAGCACATTTTTTTGTGCTGAAAATGTCCCCCTCGGCTTATATTTGAGTCAAGGAAAAAAAAAAAGTCCCTGGCCGCTCCGACGGGGGTTAAGCTTTAAAAATGGCGCCGCCCGTCGCATACATGTCACCGCGCACGCGCCGCCGCCGCTCGGGAGAGGCCGGGAATAGCCGAAAGTATACGAGCGGCGGCGGCGCGTGCGCAATGACGTGTCGGCGCCGGGCGGCGCCATTTTTAAAATGAAGGCGCCTCTGGAACAGGTAAGTGAAACAGCTTCACTACCTGCCATTATGCAGGGCTGCGGGCACACTACAAGGGATGCAGTGCTGCGGGCATGGTCCACCTGTACCATGCCCACAGCACTGCATCTCCTGTAGTATGCCCACAACCCCGGATCCTCTTGTACCATACCAGTACCCTGCATTCTCCTGCACCATGCCAGTACCCTGCATTCTCCTGCACCATGCCAGTACCCTGCATTCTCCTGTACCATGCCAGTACCCTGCATTCTCCTGTATCATGCCAGCACCCTGCATTCTCCTGCACCATGCCAGTACCCTGCATTCTCCTGCACCATGCCAGTACCCTGCATTCTCCTGCACCATGTCAGTGCCCTGCATTCTCCTGTATCATGCCAGCACCCTGCATTCTCCTGCACCATGCCAGTACCCTGCATTCTCCTGCACCATGCCAGTACCCTGCATTCTCCTGTACCATGCCAGTACCCTGCATTCTCCTGCACCATGCCAGTCACCCTGCATTCTCCTGTACCATGCCCGCCGCCCTGCATTATCACCCTAGTCTTATACTCGAGTCAATGATTTTTCCTATCTTTTTGTGGTAAAAGTAGGGGCCTCGGCTTATACTCGGGTCGGCTTATACTCGAGTATATACGGTATTTGATGACAGGTCCACTTTATAGTAAATAATGCAATGCTTGCTCAAAATATAAGCTGGCTGAAAATAGACTATACTCTCCCCTTAATGATATTTCCGACAGGGGTGCAGCTATGCCAAGTACTCGGTGTTCTCCGCTTACTTCCTGCTCACTCAGCTTCCCAGGAATACAATTGGGACTAATATTAAAGTGCAGATCTAATTATCTCTTAGTTTTCCAGGATAATGCAGACTACAGTACATGGGTGGACAAAAAAAACAAACCCCACATGGAAAAGGAGGTAAAACTTTAAATTAATCAACGCCCCCAAGTTGTATCGGTCAGGACTTTGATATGTGAGCTTCCAATGTAACAACAACTAACTTGGGTTCCCCATAGCTGGTGCTAGACGTGGCAGCACATTGGTTAAATGAATTGCAATTGTAAATTTTAATGCATAAAGAAGAACAAACCTAAAGCGATATTAAACACAAAAGCAAACAGTTATTATATTGCAGCTTACCAATTCTTAGATTTTTTTTAGCCTTTCTTCTAGGGATCGACCGATATCGTTTTTTCATTGCCGAAACTGATACCGATATTTTGGTCATCGCGTATCGGTATCGGCCGATATGGGCCGATATTTTTGTACATTTAAAAAACATTTTTTTTATTTTTTTTTACTTGACAGCTACTCTTGTGGAGGGATCTGGGGTCTAAAAGACCCCAAACCCCTCCTCTGCACTTAAAAGCATTCAAAACGCCAAGTTTGGCTGTTTTGAATGCTGTAATTTTTTTTAATCTGGCACCAAGTACTCGGAAGTCTCAACAGAGAATGGTCCAAAAAAGAGAAAATATCCAGTGAGCGGCAGTTGTGTGGAGGAAAATGCCTTGTTGAGGTCAGAGAAGAATGGGCAGACTGTGGTGGAATGGGGGATTGACATCATGGATGTGCAGCCGACAAATCTGCAGCAACTGCGTGATGCCATCATGTCACTATGGAGCAAAATCTCTGAGGAATGTTTCCACATCTTGTAGAATCTATGCTATGAAGAATGAAGGCAGTTCTGAAGGCAAAAGGGGGTCCAACCCGGTACTAGCAAGGTGTATCTAATAAAGCGTCCGGTGAGTATAGTAGCCACTACAAATCATTATACACAATATAATAATGGAAATACATCTCAGTGACTCAAAGAGATAATTTCTATGGGTGACTGCACTCACAGCTGAGTCACGAGTTGCTTTTCAGCTCTCTTTGCAGTTTTTCTCTCTTTTGGAGTTGCTGCAATATCTGCCTGTCTGAATTTAAAACAAAATATCACGACTGATTCCTTGAGTCATCAGAGGAAACGTGACTGCCCACTCGCACACCGCGCTGACTGCCAATAAGATAGGCAAATGAGTTCTTCATCAGCTGCTGCACAAGGAGAAGACGCCTGACCGACGGAAGATTAATAATTATTATTTATTATTATTTATTATTATTATAAATATTATAAATATTAATATTTATGGCGATTTAAAAAAAAAATAAAAATCTATTCCCTTTAGCTATTCTGATAAGACTTAGTGGTAAAATAATTGTACCCTGCACAAAATCGCATTGAGAAATGCGCTGTCATTTAGCAGGCATGCAGCAATGCTAATAAGTGTTAATGGCACCCCCATGTCTCTGCAAAGGCGCACGTCTATGTGAGTGCCAAAACCCATGCTGCCGCAGCACCGCGTACTTCGGTGCTGGAACTACTAGGGTTGTAAAGGTCGCACTTGCAACCGGGCCTTGGCGTTTTGCCACCATGAGGGGAGGGGCCCAAGACGCCAAGAAGGGGGCCTGCTGTAGAACATGTGAAAGGGTCCCACTGAGGGACCATAAGGTTCAGTTCAGACTGCTGCACCCCCAACTTTGTGTCACATGCTTGCAATTTCCATGGACTTGCTTGTCTTGCAACTTTTGTGGTTTAAAATTGCTGTCTATGGCACTCAAATTGTAGCAAAGTCACACAAGGCATCCATTAACCACTTAAGCCCCGGAAGATTTTACCCCCTTCCTGACCATGGCCTATTTTGCGATTCGGCACTGCGTGATTTTAACGGACAATTGCGCGGTCGTGCGACGCTGTACCTAAACAAATTTGGCGTCCTTTTTTTCCCACAAACAGAGCTTTCTTTTGGTGGTATTTGATCACCTGTGCGATTTTTTGATCACGCGCTATAAACAAAAAAAGAGCGTAAATTTTGCAAAAATAGCAATATTTTTCACTTTTTTTTATATGAAATTCCCCCAAAAAAAATGTAAAAATCAAAATTTTTTAACATTTTCGGCCAATTTGTTTTATGCTACCTATGTTTGGTAAAAAAATCGCAAAAAGCGTATTTTGATTGGTTTGCGCAAAAGTTATTGCGTTTACTAACTAAGGGAAAGATTTTTGTCATTTTTGTTGTTTTTTTTTTTAACGCGTAATGGCGGCGATCTGCGATTTTGTTTGCGGTACTGCGACATTGCGGCGGACAGATCGGACCCTTGACTGACATTTTTGACACTTTTGGGGTTACCAGTGACATTTCTACAGTAATCAGTGCTATATATATGCACTGTTACTGTAAAAATACACTGGTAGTGAAGGGGTTAACTTTATTTGAGAGGGAGGGGCTGTGTGTGTCCCTAGGGGCGTGATTCTTACTGTGATTGGCTGTGGCTTCAGCTGTATGCAGAGTGATCAACGGATCTACATAGTAGATCCGTATGATCATCTCTCATACAGAGGGGAGAATGACAGGCAGCTTGTTTACACAAGCTGCCTGACTTTCTCCCTCTCCCCCGCCGATCGCAGAGTGGCTGGCGGACATCAGGTCCGCCGGTCACACGCGCAGGGGGGTCCGTGACCACGCGGGAGCGGGAGCGCGCCTCCGGCGGCGTGCGCTCGCTCCTTAGACCCTCACAAGCTAGTGACGTAGCCCTACGTCACTTTGCCTGTGAGGGGCTGACCGCCGCCGTAGATAGTCATGCGGCAGTCGGCAAGTAGTTAAAATTGCTGTCTATGGCACTCAAATTGTACCAAAGTCACACAAGGCATCCATTAACCACTTAAGCCCCGGAAGATTTTACCCCCTTCCTGACCAGGGGGTTTTTTTGCGATTTTTTACTGCGTGAATTTAACGGACAATTGTGCGGTCGTGCGACACTGTACCTAAACTAATTTGACGTCCTTTTTTTTAGCACAAACAGAGCTTTCTTTTGGTGGTATTTGATCACCTGTGCGATTTTTTGATCATGCGCTATAAACAAAAAAAGAGCGTCAATGTTGCAAAAATAACAATATTTTTCACATTTTTTTATATGAAATTCCCAAAAAAATGTAAAAATCAAAATTTTTTAACATTTTCGGCCAATTTGTTTTATGCTACATATGTTTGGTAAAAAAAAAATCGCAAAAAGCGTATTTTGATTGGTTTGCGCAAAAGTTATCGCGTTTACTAACAAAGGGAAAGATTTCTGTCATTTTTGGAGTTTTTTTTTAACGAGTAATGGCGGCGATCTGCGATTTTTTTTGCGGGACTGCGACATTGGGGCGGACAGATCGGACCCTTGACTGACATTTTTGACACTTTTGGGGGGACCAGTGACATTACTACAGTAATCAGTGCTATACATATGCACTGTTACTGTAAAAATGACACTGGTAGGGAAGGGGTTAACTGTATTGGAGAGGGTTAATGGCACCCCCACGCATCTGCAAAGGTGCACGTCTTTGTGAGTGCCAAAACCCATGCTGCTGCAGCACCGCGTGCTTCGGTGCTGGAACTACTAGCGTTGTAAAGGTCACACTTGCAACCGGGCCCGCCATGAGGTGAGGGGCCCAATACGCCAAGAAGGGGGCCTGCTGTAGAACATGTAAAAGGGTCCCACTGTGGTAAACACAGCTGACCGTTCTTCTCTCTGGAATGATCACAGAGCTCCTGTGATCCTTCTATATAAGATCACAGGTCTCTATGATCATTTCACAAGCCCAACCACCATACAGTTAGAATCACTCCCCTAGGCTCACATTTAACCCCTTGATCACCCACAGTGTTAACCCCTTCCCTGCCAGTGTCATTATTACAGTAACAGTGCATATTTTTAGCACTGATTACTGTAGTAATATCACTGGCACCCCCAAAAAGTGTCAAAAATGTCAGTTAGGGGTCCGATCTGTCCACCGCAATGTCGCAGTCCTGCTAAAAATCGCAGATCGCCGCCATTACTAGTAAAATAAAAAAACAATAAAAATGACAAATGCAATAACTTTTGCGCAAACCAATCAAAATACACTTATTGCGATTTTTTTTTACCAAAAATTTGTAGCAGAAAACAAATTGGCCTAAACTGTTAAAAAATTTTGTTTTTGGGAATGTCATATAGCAGAAAGTGAAAAAAAAAAAAATATATATATATATATATATATATATATATATATATTTTTTTTTTTTTCAGAATTGTTTTTTTGTTTATAGCGCAAAAAATAAAAATCGCACAGGTGATCAAATACCACCAAAAGAAAGCTCTATTTGTGGAAAAAAAAAAGGACATCAATTGTATTTGGGTACAGCGTCGCACGACCACGCAATTGTTCGTTAAAGTAACGCAGTGTTGAATAGCAAAAAATGGCCTGGTCATTAAGGGGGCAAATCCTTCTGGTCCAGAAGTGGTTAAAATGAATATATTTTGACTTGTCATGCGACCTTATGTGTTGCAAGTGTCATGGTAAGTTGCAGTAGCGTGAACTGGGGCTTATAAAGGGCCCCATGGAGGAAAAAGCCCTAGGACTGATGAAAAGGGCTCTTCGTGGTTTCTTGCACCAAGGCCCTGAAGGTCGCAGTGCCCTCTCCGGTGCAGCACCTTTTTGGAAAAGTATCAGGAACTTCTTTTCCACAAATCTATGTAGGGAAGCCCATTAAAATGAATGAAGTGCCCAACATGCAAAAAACAACAGTCATAAGTTGTGTGGAATTGTCAGAATGACAATGGGGGTCATCTACTGACGGCTTAACAGCTCTATACCGATAGGTCACCAACCCAGACAAAAGACAAAAATTGAATAACGGTGTTCTAGGGTGGCCCACAGGTAATTAAATTAGACACAAAATCAATCAAATGTGTATAAAAAGATAAATTAAATTTTATTACAAAGTTTAAAAACAAAGGGTACATAGAGTCAACTGTTTTGTATGCAGAAAAGGATTTCTGTCATATACATCAACGCGTTTTGTGGTCACTGCCGATTCTTCAAGATTTTATATTTGTACATGACAGATATCCAACGTGAAAACATTTTTTTCCATTTCATGTTGGATATCTGTCATGTATGAATATAAGTTCTTGAAGGATCGGCAGTGACCGCAAAACGCATCAACTTGATGTCTATGACAGAAATCCTTTTTTGTGTACAAAATAGCTGACTCTGTGTACCCTTGTTTTTAAACTTTGTAATAAAATTTCATATGTATTAGGGGTCGACTGAATTATCGGCAAAGCCGATATATATCGGGGGCCGATAAGCACTTTCCCCGATATATCGGAATCGGCCCCTGAGGTAACCGATATTGCCGATATTTCAGGAAAGTGCTGTACCGGAGTGATGGCTGCAGCTAGAGGCATCACCCCGGTACCAGCATCCATAGCCGGCGGTCGGCTGTCTTGTAATGACAACCAATGTGGCTGAGAAGCCGCTCAATTGTCATTACAAGGAGCGGGAGGGGACGTCCCCCCCCCTCCCGCCGCCCTTCTGCGGCTCGCCCGGGTCTCCCGTCCCACCGGGAGAACCAGGCAACCATCCTGCACGGGCGCCAAAGACCCGATCAAAGCCGCATTCGGCTCTGATCAGGTCTGCATGCAAAAATCTGGAAGTGATAACATGACATCACTTCCGGGTACTCAGCGCCAAATTCAAAAAATGACAGCATTCAAAGCAGCCAAACTTGGAGTTTTGAATGCTTTTGAGTGCAGAGGAGAGGTTTGGGGTCTTTTAGACCCCCAGATCCCTCCACTAAGAGTACCTGTCAAAAAAATAAATAAAAAGATTTTTTTTTTAATGTACGAAAATATCGGGCCGATACCGATATCTGATGACAAAAATATCTAAAAAAGCGATATCGGTCAATCACTAATATGTATATCTTTTTATACACATCTGATTGCTTTTCTGTCTAATTTAAATACTGGTGGGGCCACCCTAGAACACCCTTATTTCATTTTTGTTATTCCCGAACATGCGAAAAACACGCTCACATTCGGTCGCACCTGTAGTTGTGACCCAGGATTTAGGTTGAGTGCAGCCTAAAGTAGCACTGTGAAAAAAAAAAAAACAGCGTTCCTTGGGGTGGGGCTTATCTTCTTACTTTTTTCTCTGTGAGTCCTTCAACTTTTTTCGATTATTTCACCAGATGCCAGTTCATTGAGTCTGTTAATTGCTCTCTGGCCATACTTTCAAGGTCAAATTTTTATTTTTATTTTTAGATGGTATAGCTCATCGGTCTTTCGGTGGGGGTAGAGTTCTTTTGTATATTAGGAGACTTACGAGATGGTCCCCCCCCCCCCTTTTTTTTTGTACTTTTTTTCGTTTTTTTCTTTAGGCTCTCTGACTTTATCCCAATTTGAAAGGTATAAAAGTAAAAGAAAATGATGATTCCTATTTATTGTGTTTCGATTAATTTGGAGGTGTACACATCAGAATCCCCGATTCATACACTATATTGTCAAAGGTTTTGGGCCCTTTACACGTTTAAGAACTTAAATGGAATCCTAGTCTTAAGGCCCGTACACACGATAAGAAAATCTGTAGGGAAAATTCATCCAACGACCGATCTGCAGATTTGCGGATTGTTAGTATGGTGCTTTTGACTGCCGACTCCGACTTTTCGGCTGACAAAATCCTGATGTGCAGGCTATAAAATTTTTGTCGTCGGTAATACAACGTCTGATTTTCGTCTCATTAGTACAGATTTTGACGGAAAAAAATCTTAAGAGCAAGACTAGGCATGCTCAGAGATGAAAGAACACATACAAAGATAGGCCCGGAGCAAAAAAAAAAAAAAAATAGGCGCAGGGCCTCATGATAGGGTTGATAGGGGACACAGGAAAAGGAGGTAGGATAGGGTTAACTGGTGGGCTGTGGCTGGTGGTGCAGGAACAGGACTGGATTAGGTCAGGTAGGGGTGGGGGCTCAGTGGTGGTAACACTGGGTGGGGCTGTTTTGGGTCAAGCAGAATCGTGAGGATCAGCAGAAGAAGAAGGAGGAATCTGCTGTGCTGCCCCTGACTTTGCTAATAAGATGGCGGACTTGGACTTATTGCTCGGGAGGCTGAGGGAGGCAGCTGCTTCGCGCGGCTCCTCCTGGCTGCAGGCGCAGGTCTCCTCTATGCTAGGCGGGGAGCCTGCGGCAGCGGGGGATGGGCGTTCCCGCGCTCGGAGGTCACGGCCTCCGGAGCGTTACAGCCCGCCGGTGTCCCCACGTGCTGAGCGCCATTTCGGGAGCCCCCCTGTGGACCCTCCAGGCCCGCCGGCCCGGCGCTCTCCTGCCAGGACCGGCAGAGTGGCTGGGAGGAATCCCCCTCATCGGCGGAGCACGTCCGGGCGGGGCCCTGCCCGTTCTTCCTCGCCGGCCCCGCCCGTTCGTCGGAGTGCAGCAGGATCGGCGGCCGCCCCGACTGGGGAGGTCCGACCGGTGGGGGCGGCTCAGCGTGGGAGACGGCCGTTGGCGGCCACCAGCCAGTCGGGTGGAGCGGCTGGTGGCTTGTGTCTGCGGGCACCCCGGTCGGGGGTGGAGGCGGGAGAGTCGGACGTGGATGGCGGTGGAGCGGGGCCTAGCGGGAAGCGGCCCAGGCGCGACGAGGCTGGATGGTCGTCATGTCTGCGGCAGGGGGGGGATGGCGGTCGGGCAGGCCCCTCTGTGCTTGCTGTTCCTGCTCCGGTGGAGGATCGTGATGGTCAGGAGGAGCGTTCGGATGGTGAGCTGTCGGGCTCGGATGTCGGGGAGGTGCCTGTTCCTGTGCCAGCGGGGGATGCCGAATCTGCGGCGGCGGGGCCTAGCCCTGCCCGGCCTGGTGAGTCCTTTAATGTGCAATCTTCCTTGTTGTCAGTGTTGCAGGCTTTGTCTGGGGGGTTGGGGGCTGGGCCTGGCCGGGGGGGGGTCTGGGGGGCCGAAGGGTTGCCTCTGGGGTCGGGGGTCCCCTCGGGCGCCGGGGTCGGGCTGGGGGGCTTGCTGGCGGGACTGCGGTCTTTGGTGCAGCGCTTTGAGGGGGGTTCGGGCGGCGGATCTCCGACCACGGCTTGGGGACAGGGGACGGCCCCTCGCTCGGCGCCGGCGGGCGCGGTCTCCGGTGGGCTGGGGGCGGCGGCTGCCGCCCCGGAGGTGCCTGTCTCGGCGCCGGTCGTGGCGCCGCCCGCGCAGGCGGTGGGGGACAAGGCTGCGGATCCCAAGTCCACAGGTTCGGCTCGCGGATGCGGCTAAATGTGAGGTATGTGTTTGCTTTGAGGGACCATTGGGGGCGCACCTCAAGCCCGAGGTCAGGGAGAAGATTTGGAAGGACGAATACGTGGAGATCTTCACGCTGCTTCCGTTGGAGAAGTTCAACTTGGATCGGGTGAAGCCAGAGGAATCCAAGAAGGAGGATGAGGAGCGGCGGCGCTACAGGTTGATTCCGCGCACGTTTAGCAACTGGCTGCAGGCTTTCGCCATCTTTGCGAGTGTGGTGGGAGAGAAGAGGCCGGAGCATTGCTCCGCCTTGTTCTGTTATTTGGACGCCATTGGCGAGGCGTACCGGGTTTATGGCGGGGTTGCTTGGCTTTGGTATGACGAGCAATTCCGCCAGCGCAAGGCGGTTCGCCCTGCTCTGCGTTGGGATCATAAGGACATCAGTCTATGGATGCGCCTCATGACGTCGGCGCGGGCGTCGTCTTCCTTTTTTCCAGGGACGGCCGGAAGTCAGAGTGCCCCGGGACAGCCGGCCGCAAAACGTCGGGGGTTTTGTTGGCAATTTAACGAGGGGACTTGCAAGTTCGGGTGCTCGTGCCGCTTTAAGCACGAGTGCTCCGGCTGTGGGGGTGCGCACCCCCTCTCCCGTTGTTTTAAGCAGGGCAAGTCGCGCTCCGGAGATGCTCAACAGAAGAGGGAGGACGCCGGTGATGGTGGAAAGGATACGTCCTTTTCTAAGTAGGTATCCGGATCGGGCGGCTGCTCGTTTGCTGGAGGCCGGGTTTTCGGGGGGTTTTGTTATTCCTTGCGCCATGTACGCCGTCCCCCCGGTGGCGGACAATTTGCGGTCGACCCGGCTTAACCCCGGGGTGGTGTCGGACAAGCTGGCGAAGGAGGTTGCGTTGGGCCGCATGGCGGGGCCTTTTCCTCGGCCCTCTTTGGCCGACTTGGTGGTCTCCCCTTTGGGGTTGGTGCCCAAGAAGGAACCTGGCAAGTTCCGCTTGATTCATCACTTGTCCTTTCCCAAAGGGGGGTCGGTTAATGACGGCATTGATCCTGAGGCCTGTGCGGTGTCTTACACTTCTTTCGATGCGGCCATATTTTGGGTGCGTCAGTATGGGCGGGGTGCGCTGATGGAAAAGACGGACATCGAGGCCGCTTTTCGGCTGCTTCCCGTTCATCCCCAAAGTTTTCGTCTGTTGGGCTGCCAGTGGCTGGGTTCATTCTACGTGGACTTGTGCTTGCCCATGGGCTGTTCGATATCGTGCGCTTTCTTTGAACAGTTCAGCTCGTTCGTGGAATGGGTTGTGCGTGAAATTCTGTCATCCACTATCTGGATGACTTCCTGTGTGTGGGCCCTCCTTCGTCCACTTTGTGCGGGGTTCTGCTGGCCACGGTGCAACACGTGGCGGTGCGCTTTGGCATTACGTTGGCGGCTGATAAGACGGAGGGCCCTAAGACGGTGATTCGTTTTTTGGGGATCATAATTGATTCCGAGGCCATGGAATGTCGCTTGCCCAAGGACAAGCTGCTGGACCTTAAGTCGGAAATTTGCTTGCTGGTGGGGAAGCGGAAGGTACAGCTTAGGTGGCTGCAGTCTCTCCTTGGGAAGCTGACCTTCGCGTGTCGGATTATGCCGATGGGCCGGGTTTTCAGCCGGCGTCTGTCGCCTGCCACGGCTGGAGTGCGGTCGCCGCATCACTTTGTGACGTTGTCCGCGGAACATGTGGATGATCTGCTGGTTTGGCATGTCTTCTTTATGTCATTCAACGGGCGGTTGCTTTGGCAACGAGGCCCGGTCAGCAGCTGCGATCTTGAGTTGTATACGGATGCGGCTGGCTCTACGGGTTTTTTTGCGCCTTCCTCGGTGGCCGGTGGTGTGCGGAGCGGTGGCCGGCGGCGTGGAGCGAGGCTGGGTTGTTGCGGAATTTGGTTCTGTTGGAACTTTTTCCGGTGGTGGTGGCGGTGGAGCTGTGGGGGGCAGAGTTCAGGGACAAGAAGGTCCGTCTGCATTGTGATAACATGGGCGTGGTGCAGGTTATCAATCGGCTTTCCGGTTCGTCTGCGCCGGTAATCAGGTTGTTGCGCCACTTGGTCTTGCGTTGTCTGCAGTTGAATGTTTTCTTGTATGCTGTTCACTTGCCCGGGGTAGAGAATTCGGTGGCTGACGCTTTGTCTCGGTTTCAGCAGGTCCGTTTTCGGGAGTTGGCGCCAAGGGGAGCCTTGCCCGCCGGAGCTGTGGCACATTGTGTCGTGATTGCCGCTGGTTTGCTCCGAAGGTCGCTGAGTGATGTCAGGTGGGCTGCGTATTCCAAGGTATGGAGGGAGTGGTCGGTCCTTCTGGATTGGGTTGGGTCGGATGCGGTGAGTATGCTTTCTGCGTCTCTTGTGCTGTACTTTCTGTGCTTGAATTTTGAGCGGGGGGTGTCGGCGTCGGCCATCGGCCGTAAGCTGGCGGGTTTGGCCTTCCTGTTCAAAATTTGTGGCCTTCCGGACTTTACGAAGGACTTTGTGGTCCGCCAGGCCTTGAGGGGTTATAGGCGGGGTTCGCGTCGGCCGGATGGCCGTCGCCCGATATCGTTCGGGATGCTGGGGGAGTTGGTGCGGCAGGTGGGCAGCTCCTGCTCCTCTCCGTACGAGTCGTTGTTGTTCAAGACGGCCTTTGTTTTGGCCTTTTTTGGGGCGTTCCGCATTGGTGAACTGGTGAGTGCTAATAGGAAGTCTCCTGGGGGCCTTTTGGTGGGAGAGGTGAGTTGCTCCGCTGCTGCGGTGGTGATTTTTCTTCGGAGGTCCAAGACCGACCAGGCAGGTAGAGGTACGTATGTTCGTTTGTACAGGGTGGGGGGTTCCCCCCTCTGCCCGGTGGCGGTGGTACGGGAGTTTCTGGGGGCGCCCCCCCCGGTTGGGGGGTCTTTCCTAGTACACCTGGACGGCTCGTCTGTGTCTAGGTTTCAGTTCAGGGCGGTTTTGAGTAAGTGTTTGGCTGTGTTGGGCTACAGGCCCGGGGATTATTCTTCGCACTCCTTCCACATCGGGGCGGCTATGGAGGCTGCCAGGTGGGGTGTGGATGACTCAGTGTTGAGGCGTATTGGTAGATGGGAGTCTAACCGTTTCAAGTTGTACGTTCGTCCTCATTTGTTGTGATTTGTGGTACGTCGGGGGGCTCTGTTGTGTGTCTTGTTTTTGTCATGTTTTCTTGCTGTTTCATTACAGAGGGAGCTGCATGCCTCATATGGATCGTGGGGCATTCATATGTGTTCTGGGGGGCCAGGAGGGCTGAGGTGCGGCCCAACGGGCGCCAATTGGGTTTTTCTCGGGAGGAGGCTGTTGTCCGCTAGATTGGCGTGCCGGGTTTGCTCTGGTGCAAGGTCCTCCCGGAAGTGCATCGTTTTGCTCGGTTGGACCGAGCCACGGGCGTCCTGGTACTGCACGCAGGGGGCAACGATCTGGGGGTACGTTCCATGCGCCTGCTCATACGAGATATCAAGTTTGATTTTCTCAGGCTGCGCACCTCCTTTCCCGACATGACTATAGTTTGGTCGGACATTGTGGGTCGGACCTCCTGGCGTTTTGCGAGGTCCGCTGCGAGTCTGAACAAGGCCCGGATTAAGGTGAACAAGGCTGTTGGCCGTTTTGTTTGCCGTAATGGGGGTGTGGTGGTCAGGCATGGGGAGCTGGAGGTGGACACGTGACGTTACTTGCGGAGTGACGGTGTGCATCTGAATGCTGTGGGTACCGACTTGTGGACTCTTGGGATTCAGGATGGAGTTCAACGGGCTCTGCGAGTGTGGCGGGGCTCACAGGTGTAAGGTGTTACACCTGTGAGCTGTGGCGGTTGGGGGTCTTTGGAGGCGGTAACAGGTTTTTTGGTCAGTGCATAGGGTGACCCATCTACGGTATGGAGCCCTATAGTGTATCCCGGTTAATAGGGGTTTAACCGGGATGTGTTAACAAAGGGTATCAGTGGAAAAGTGTGTTTGTTCCTAAACTGGTGTTTCGCGGCTGGGGACCGTTGGGTTTTTGGATACTGATACCATTTTTGAATTGGATTTTTGGTGCCTCCCAAGACCAACAACCCCTGATTCTCTTATGTGTACTGGAGTATTTATGGTTTACTGTTTACAATGTTTTAAATTGGTTGTTAATAAAATGGCCTAACAGGCCACAATTTTATCCAAAGTCGTTGTCAGTATCATTTGTTTAGAAGGATTAGAAGGAGGGTGGTTTATGCTAAGATCAGGAGTGGGCATCGGTCATACCCTAATCAAGCAATCCAACACATGACATCACTTCTGAAGTAGAATTCTGTCGTACGGGAAAATTCGTATGAAAAACTGAATTTTTGTAAAATCTTACCTGTAAAATTCCTTTCTCTGAGTCCTCCGACAGTAGCCGCCCCCGCCCCTCTTTTGGGGTTGTGTTCTTATTACCTACTGCTATGCTACCAAACTGAGTTGGGAGTGGTCACTGCAGGGGGGTATTGACCAGATGGGACAGCCCCCATGGGTGTGTATATGCAAATGCCTTTGTTCTTTTGACTAAGTCTTTATGCCTAGCTACTCCTGCGGAGCGGAAGTTAATACCCAACAGTGATGACTTAGAGGCGGCGGCGACTGCCGGAGGACGTAAGAGAAATAACCTCTTCACTTTCCACATCAGACTAGCATGCCACAAAAAACGGACGACAGATCGTTCGATAATCTGATCGTGTGTACGGGGCTTTAGTCTGTAGATTTCAATATTGAGTTGACCCACCCTTTGCAGCTATAACAGCTTCAACTCTTCTGGGAAGGCTGTCCACAAGGTTTAGGAGTGTGTCTATGGGAATGTTTTACCATTTTTCCAGAAGCACTTTTGTAAAGTCAGGCACTGATGTTAGACGAGAAGGCCTGCCTCGCAGTCCCCGCTCTAATTCATCCCAAAGGTGTTCTATCTGTTTGAGGTCAGGACTCTGTGCAGGCCAGTCAGGTTCCTCCACCCCAACTCCCTTTTTCATGTCTTTATGGACCTTGCTTGGTGCAGTGCTCTGAATAATTTGGTGGAGGGGGATTATGGTGGGGGGTTGTTTTCCAGGGGTTGGGCCCTTAGTTCCAGTGAAGGGAACTCTCAAGGTGTCAGCATACCAAGACATTTTGAACATTTTCATGTTCCCAACTTTGTGGGAACAGTTTGGGGATGACCCCTTCCTGTTCCAACTTATAGGTTGAACTGGATGGACTGATGTCTTTTTTCAACCTCATTAACTATGTAACTATGAACACCAGTGCACAAAGCAAGGTCCATAAAGACATGAATTACCGAGTTTGGGGTGGAGAAACTTGACTGGCCTGCACAGAGTCCTGACCTCAACCCTATAGAACATCTTTGAGATGAATTAGAGTGCAATGTGAAAAAATGCACAAAAAAGTGTGTCGCGCCTGCACTGCCATTCATTGTCTACAGCATCCCAATTGCAATGAGCAGATTTGTTTTTTTTTTTCACGGGAAAATACACGCGTCACAACGCCAGGTACAAAACGCCCAGAGCTCGATGCTTAAAGAAATGATACATGGGCTACTTTGCCATGTTTGTTGTGTGCAGAGCAGCCTTCTGAAATGAATAGGAAGTCCTATGCATGTAATGCAAATACGCAACACCTGCGCATCATAGTGTGAATGGCGCCAGTAGTGATCGGAGTGGGATTTATTTTCTCGCAGTGTTACTTTACAGCAGGGATTTATGAATGAAGCTGAACTCATAGTAAATCTGTCTCATTGTCTCACTGCTACATTACCTTTCTGTGTACAAGAATTGATAAATGTCACCCCACCCACCCACTGAGTAAATTTCCCTCTTTTCAGCTTGGTATTGACACTGGACGAAGTGTCCCCATGTCACCATGTCTCCATACACAAACTGTAAATTCTTCTTCCAAGTGAAAGTCAACACAGCGGGACGGAAGGTCAGGGGTCAAAATCTGTCACCAAGGAAAATGTGATGAGGCAACAGCGCGATCTCCAGTATATTTAGTAGGACATTTTAACTTGGAAGCTGGTAAAACCTCTACATACCAACCAATAATAACTTCATTTGGGAATTCACCCCAAACTTATCTGTTCTTAGAAGAAATCGATCTCCAGACAAAACTTTTTCAGTTACGGGTGAAGTTGCGGGAATGATTGGAACCTCTTTTAGCTTTTTATTGCTGTCTGTGTCCCCATCTGGGAGATTTCTCTTCATTTCCTCTCTGCACTTCCTGTCTATTGATGAGTGACAAGAAAACAAGAAATTAGGGAAAAATCTCTTCAAAGGGAATACAGACAGAAAATAAAACATAGTTTCCAGTGGAGTTGAGAAGGTTTAAAACTTCTGCATGGATTTTATTGCTAACTTTGTCCCCCATGAGGAGGATTTCCCATCACTTCCTGTTCAGATAATGGATGTCTGAGCAAACTGGAAGAAAACAAGATATGTGCTTGAATTACAGAGAGAGGGTTAATGTTAGGGTTACGAGTGAGGGAAGGGGAGTTGGGGTTTCAGGTAGGGTTAATGTTGGGGTTACAGGGAGGATAAGTGTTAGGGTTACAGGAAGGGTTAATGATAGGATTATAGGTACGGTTAGTGTTAGGGTTACAGGGAGCATTAGTGATAGGATTACAGGTACAGTTAGTGATATGGTTACAGGGAGGGTTAGTGTTGGGATTACAGGGAGGATTGGTGTTAGGGTTACAGGGAGGATTGGTGTTAGGGTTACAGGGAGGATTGATGATAGGATTACAGAGGGAGGATTCGTGTTGGGGTTAAAGGAAGGGTTAGTGATAGGATTATAGGTACAGTTAGTGATAGGGTTACAGGGATTGTTAGTGTTAGGGTTATAGGAAGGGTTAGTAAAAAGGATTACAGGGAGGATTATTGTTAGGGTTACAGGACGGTTAGTGATAGGATTATAAGGAGGGTTAGTGTTGGGGTTACAGAGAGGATTAGTGATAGGATTATTGGTACAGTTAGTGTTGGGGTTACAGAGAGGATTAGTGTTAGGATTATGGGTACAGTTTGTGATAGGGTTAGAGGGGATTTAGTATTGGTGTTAAAGGGAGGATTAGTGTTAGGGTTACAGGAAGGTTTAGTGATAGCATTATTGGTACGGTTAGTGATAGGGTTACAGGGAAGATTAGTGTTAGGTTTACAAGGAGGGTTAGTGTTGGGGTTATAGGGAGGATTAGTGTTAGGATTTCAAGGAGGATTAGTATTAGGGTTAAAGGAAGCATTAGTGGTAGGAGTATAGGTACAGTTAGTGTTAGGATTACATGGAGGGCTAGCTTTAGGCTTGCAGTTTGTTAGTGTAAGAGTTAATGTTAGGGTTACAGCGAAGGTTAGTGTTAAGGGTATGATGGTTACAAGGAGGGATAGTGTTGGGTTTACAGATTAGTGTTACAGGGAGTTTTAATGTGACAGTTACTAGAAAGGTTAGTGTTAGGGTTATAGGGAGGGTTAGTGTTATGGTTACAGGGGTTAAGGTTATAGGGGTTTGTGCTAGGGTTAGTATTAGGGCCACGTGGAGGGTTAAAAATGGGGTTACAGGGATGGTTAGGATTATAGGGAGTTAGTGCTTTAGCATTATAGGGGGAGTAGGTGTTAGGGTTAAGGTGAAGGATAGTGTTGAGGTTTCAAGGGGATTAGTGTAAGGCTTAAAGGGGGTGGGGTTTCAAGGTATTTGTTTTAGCGTTATAAGAATGGTGAGTTTTATGGTTACAGCAGTGTTAGTGTTAGGTTAAAAGGCAGAGCAAGTGTTAGGTTTATAGAGTGGTTAGTGTTGGGACTACAGTGAGGGTTAGTGTTAGGGTTGAAGAAAGAATTAGTGTTAGGGTTATAGGGAAGGTTAACTTCATTTGTCGTTCAGTTTAAAAAAACTGACAGCTCAGGTCGGAACCGCTGTACTAACGATCCGACATTAGTACAGCGATCTCCCCCGCTGAGCTGTTGTGTTCTGATGGGGGGGGGGGCCACGTGCTGAACTGTTGTGTTCTGATGGGGGGGGCGCGCTAAGTTGTTGTGTTCTGAACACCACCAGAACACTGTGGCCTGTCGGACCGGCTGACATACACACGGGCCGAATGTCGGCTGTTTTTTATTGAACCAGCCGATGTCTCCTGACATTCGGCCCCTGTGTACGGGGCTTTAGGGTTACAGCAATGGTTAGTGTGGGGAGGGCCTGAACTTATGGCATTGCTGTCTGAGCCAGAAGTACTGAGTGTAAAACTTCATTAAGGTCTCATTCACATGGCCATAAAAAAACGCATATACAAAGGTTATTTAATTACAGATCTGAATCCAGTTGCATTGTTTTCAACGGAGCCATTCACACAGGTGTGTAAACATGAGCTGCTTTCAGATCTTTAACATAGAATCCAAAATTCTGCGTCTAAACATGCGCTTTTCACATATAAATACATGTATCTGTGTTGTAAGTGCATACAGTATCTCTCAAAAGTGAGTACACCCCTCACATTTTTGTAAATATTTTATTATATCTTTTCATGTGACAACACTGAAGAAATGACACTTTGCTACAATGTAAAGTAGTGAGTGTACAGCGTGTATAACAGTGTAAATTTGCTGTCCCCTCAAAATAACTCAACACACAGCCATTAATGTCTAAACCGCTGGCAACAAAAGTGAGTACACCCCCAAGTGAAAATGTTCAAATTGGGCCCAAAGTGTCAATATTTTTGTGTGGTCCCCAATATTTTCCAGCGCTGCCTTAACCCTCTTGGACAAAGAGTTCACCAGAACTTCACAGGTTGTCACTGGAGTCCTCTTCCACTCCTCTATGACAACATCACAGAACCGGTGGATGTTAGAGACCTTGCACTCCACCTTCTGTTTGAGGATGCCCCACAGATGCTCAATAGGGTTTAGGTCTGGAGACATGCTTGGCCAGTCCATCACCTTTACCCTCAGCTTCTTTAGCAAGGCAGTGGTCGTCTTGGAGGTGTGTTTGGGGTCGTTATCATGTTGGAATACTGCCCTGTGGCTCAGTCTGGAGGAGGGGATCATGCTCTGTTTCAGTATGTCACAGTACATGTTGGCATTCATGGTTTCCTCAATGAACTGTAGCACACCAGTGCCGGCAGCACTCATGCCGCTCTAGACCATTACACTCCCACCCCCATGCTTGACTGTAGGCAAGACACACTTGTCTTTGTACTCCTCACCTGGTTGCCGCCGCACATGTGCCCTTGACGCCATCTGAACCAAATAAGTTTATCTTGGTCTCATCAGACCACAGGACATGCTTCCAGTAATCCATGCCCTTAGTCTGCTTGTCTTCAGCAAACTGTTTGCGGGCATCTTGTGCATCATCTTTAGAAGAGGCTTCTTTCTGGGACGACAGCCATGCAGACCAATGTGATGCAGTGTGCGGCGTATGGTCTGAGCACTGACAGGCTGACCCCCCCACCCCTTCAACCTCTGCAGCAATGCTGGCAGCACTCATACATCTATATCCCAAAGACAAACTCTGATATGACTCTGAGCACATGCACTCAACTTCCTTCATCGACCATGGTGAGGCCTGTTCTGAGTGGAACCTGTCCTGTTAAATCGCTGTATGGTCTTAGCCACCGTGCTGCAGCTCACTTTCAGGGTCTTGGCAATCTTCTTATAGCCTAGGCCATCTTTATGTAGAGCAACAATTATTTTTTTCAGATCCTCAGAGAGTTCTTTGCCATGAGGTGCCATGTTGAACTTCCAGTGACCAGTATGAGAGAGTGAGAGCGATAACACCAAATCTAACACACCTGCTCCCCATTCACACCTGAGACCTTGTAACGCTAACTAGTCACATGACACCGGGGGAGGGAAAATGGCTAATTGGACCCAATTTGGACATTTTCACTTAAGGGTGTACTCACTTTTGTTGCCAGCGGTTTAGACATTAATGGCTGTGTTGAGTAATTTTGAGTGGACAGCAAATGTACACTGTTATACAAGCTGTACACTCACTACTTTACATTGTAGCAAAGTGTATTTTCTTCCATGTTGTCACATGAAAAGATATAATAAAATATTTACAAAAATGTGAGGGGTGTACTCACTTTTGTGAGATACTGTAAATTAAGTGTTAACAGAGGGGGGGGGGATCATTAAAAAAAAAAAATGATGTACGCATATGCGTCTTTACGCCTTAAACACATCTATGCACAAGTATTTTACGCAAGAACTTTTCTCATAGAAAATTTAACAAAAACATCAGTAACATTTTTATGGCTGTGTGAATGAGGCCTTAAAGGGAACTCTGCAAATCAATATTTGAAATCCAGTAATAAGAAAATAGAAGAGCACTAACATCAAAAATCAGAAAGTCCCCAAAAAATCGATTTCCAGTAAATGTAACTGTAATACTTCAAAGTGAACATTTACCGAAAGAAAACTCAGCAATGACAGTAAAGCCCCTGACACACGATCAGAATATCATACAAAAAATACCGCTTTCTAAGTGATCATACCATAATCTGATTGGTAATACACAGCTTTTGTCTAAAATTATCTGAAGGGAAAAACACAAAAATATTTCTCGTACGATAGCAGATCGTACAATTTTCGTTTAATCAGTATAGTATACAATACAACACATTAGTATAGTATAGTACCAGTATAGAATACAATACAACACAACACATTAGTATAGTATAGTATAGTATAGTATAGTATAGTATAGTATAGTACCAGTAAAGTATACAACACATAACATCACTTCCGAATTTTTATTCTGTCGTCTGAGAATTTCTGTACTTTAGTAACCTATTAATTTTCGATATGAAGACTAACATGCAAAAAAAAAAAAAAAAAAAAAAAGGCGGACGATCGTTCATCCGATAATCTCATAGTGTGTACTAGGCTTAACCACTTAAGGACCGCCCGTCGTAGATATACTGCGGCAGGCTGGTCCTCCTACGCGAACCGATGTAGCCCTACGTCGGTCACGCGCCTGCAGCTAGGGGGCGAGCGCGCGCCGGCGGCGGCGTGCTCCCGCCCCTACTCAGCAGCGGGGACTCCAATGCACGGGGCAGAGGCTCTGATTGCCACCAGACATCCACGATCGTTCCCTGCTGAGAGAGAAAAACGGTCAGCTGTTGTAAACACAGCTGACCGTTCTTCTCCGTGGAATGATCACAGAGCGCCTGTGATCCTGCTATATAGGAACACATGTCTCTATGATCAATTCACAAGCCCCGCCCCCATACAGTTAGAATCCCTCCCCTAGGCTTACATTTAACTCTTGATCCTCCACAGTGTTAACCCCTTCTCTGCCAATGACATTATTACAGTAACAGTGCATATTTTTAGCACTGATTACTGTAGTAATGTCACTGGTCCTCCCAAAAGTGTAAAAAATGTCAGTTAGGGGTCCAATCTGTCCGCTGCAATGTCACAGTCCCGTTAAAAATTGCAGATCGCCGCCATTACTAGTAAAAAAAAAACAATAAAAATAATATAAATCTTTCCTGTAGTTAGTAGATGCGATAACTTTTGCACAAACCAATCAAAATACGCTTATTGCAATTTATTTTTACCAAAAATATGTAGCAGAAAACAAATTGGCCCAAAATGTTAAAAAAATTAGATTTTTAATCTTTTTTTTATTTGGGAATGTTATATAGCAGAATGTGAAAAATATTGTTTTTTTTTTTTTAGAAATGTCGCTATTTTTTTGTTTATAGCGCAAAAAATAAAAATCGCACAGGAGATCAAATACCACCAAAAGAAATCTCTATTTGTGGGGAAAAAAGGACATCAATTTTATTTGGGTACAGCATCGCATGACCGCGCAATTGTCCCTTAAAATAACGCAGTGTCGAATCGCAAAAAATGGCCTGGTCATTAAGGGGGAAAATCTTCAGGTCCAGAAGTGGTTAAGAAAGATTGGAGCTCCTACAGAATATATCATGGTAGAGAATATTTGTATGTTATGATGGCGGGAGAAGAGATTTCAGTTGAGTGACAGACAGAAACTTGTACAAATCTTCTAATCTTTGTCTTGTTCCCCCCTCAGGGCTGACAACATGTTACAGAAACCTGCTGCAGTGTTTACTAGGAACACACGGGTGATTGATTACTTCTTCATTAAATTGGAATCGCTGTCAGGAGCAGCAGCTACAGACCCTCCAACTTGTTTTAACTTGAAGGAACAATTGTAAGTTTTGTCCAGACAAAATATGAGGATTGTCCATATGGAGAGCTGGTTTGGCCAACAACAACTATAGCAGTCCTAAAAAATAGATTGCCGATGAGCTAGGCTGCCCATACATAATGCAACTTTCTTTTGTTCAACCATGGATTGTTCAACTTCATCACAACCAGCCTGTCCTTAGATACATTGAAATTTGGCTGGTTACTGCTAAATCTGCAGAATTTCGCTCCGTCTATTGGCTCAAGAGAATATTTCCAGCCAATGACTTTCCATCTTCCAATTGATGTTACAGTTGACATCTCAGGCCAAACTCTGATCAAGAAGACATCATCCTCACTCCACAAACTGAAAGTTAGGGCCAAGCTAAGTGGCGTTGGTAAAACTGATTTCATGCAAAAAGTACCAATTTCACTATTGGTCAGACTCAGTGGCGGCTGGTGCTCCATGGGCCGGGGGGGGGGGGGCAGCAGATGGACCACACCATACCCCCCCCCCCCCCGACCACACCAGCTCCAGCCCCCACTGTCCAACACCAGCTCCAGCCCACACTGTCCAACACCAGCTCCAGCCCACACTGTCCAACACCAGCTCCAGCCCACACTGTCCAACACCAGCTCCAGCCCGCACTGTCCAACACCAGCTCCAGCCCGCACTGTCCCCCACCAGCTCCTGCCCACACTGTCCCCCACCAGCTCCTGCCCACACTGTCCCCCACCAGCTCCAGCCCCCACTGTCCCCCACCAGCTCCAGCCCACACTGTCCAACACCAGCTCCAGCCCACACTGTCCAACACCAGCTCCAGCCCACACTGTCCAACACCAGCTCCAGCCCCCACTGTCCCCCACCAGCTCCAGCCCGCACTGTCCCCCACCAGCTCCAGCCCGCACTGTCCCCCACCAGCTCCAGCCCACACTGTCCCCCACCAGCTCCAGCCCACACTGTCCCCCACCAGCTCCAGCCCCCACTGTCCCCCACCAGCTCCAGCCCCCACTGTCCCCCACCAGCTCCAGCCCACACTGTCCCCCACCAGCTCCAGCCCACACTGTCCCCCACCAGCTCCAGCCCACACTGTCCCCCACCAGCTCCAGCCCACACTGTCCCCCACCAGCTCCAGCCCCCACTGTCCCCCACCAGCTCTAGCCCGCACTGTCCCCCACCAGCTCCAGCCCACACTGTCCCCCACCAGCTCCAGCCCACACTGTCCCCCACCAGCTCCAGCCCACACTGTCCCCCACCAGCTCCAGCCCCCACTGTCCCCCACCAGCTCTAGCCCGCACTGTTCCCCACCAGCTCCAGCCCACACTGTCCCCCACCAGCTCCAGCCCACACTGTCCCCCACCAGCTCCAGCCCACACTGTCCCCCACCAGCTCCAGCCCCCACTGTCCCCCACCAGCTCTAGCCCGCACTGTCCCCCACCAGCTGTAGCCCGCACTGTCCCCCACCAGCTCCAGCCCGCACTGTCCCCCACCAGCTCCAGCCCGCACTGTCCCCCACCAACTCCAGCCTACACTGTCCCCCACCAGTTCCAGCCCGCACTGTCCCCCACCAGCTCCAGCCCGCATTGTCTCCCACCAGCTCCAGCCCGCACTGTCCCCCACCAGCTCCAGCCACTGTCCCCCACCAGCTCACACTGTCCCCCACCAGCTCCAGCCCGCACTGTCCCCCACCAGCTCCAGCCCGCACTGTCCCCCACCAGCTCCAGCCCGCACTGTCCCCCACCAGCTCCAGCCCACACTGTCCCCCACCAGCTCCAGCCCCCACTGTCCCCCACCAGCTCCAGCCCGCACTGTCCCCCACCAACTCCAGCCCGCACTGTCCCCCACCAGCTCTAGCCCGCACTGTCCCCCACCAGCTCCAGCCTACACTGTCCCCCACCAGTTCCAGCCCGCATTGTCCCCCACCAGCTCCAGCACGCATTGTCCCCCACCAGCTCCAGCCCGCACTGTCCCCCACCAACTCCAGCCCACACTGCCCCCCCCCCCCTGGTCGCCAGCTCACTCACCCTGGGCAGGCAGCGGCGGCTTCCCCCTCAGTCTCCTCCCTCTTCCTCCTCCGCTCCTTGGCCAATAGCATGGCTTTTCCTTTCGGCCAATCGGGAAACGGGTCTCTGGACCCGCTTCCTGATTGGCCAGGAGGAGAATCAGGGTGGCAATAGTGAATATTCATTCGCTATTGTCACACAACTATTGTTACATACCTGAAGCCTATTAGAGCCTCTGGCTTTAATCACGTGCTTCAAAAATAAAAACCCCATTGGAATCCATGCATCTGGCGCCCTGCATTTAGATTAGGGGGCCGGACGCATGGATGGGGGTGTGGAGCCCCTGCGCCCCCACATGCACCAGCCGCCACTGGTCACACTCTTAATTTTGCTCCTTGAGTTTGCTTTTATGAAAATTGTTTAAAAAAAAAATCAAATCCTTTTTTTTTTTTAATTTAGGGTAGTTTTGTTTATTTCATGTAGCGTGCTTTGTGCTGGTTTTCTTTTTTTAATTGTGTATATGATTGTTATTTGTGTACTTTGAATCTGACTTTTTTTTTCTAGTAAAGGGCTGTTTTTTGGCACTAGAACGGGTTCAAAATATTGGAATATTTCTGTAATTCTCCTTCGAAAACTCAGTGTACACTTATAAGCCATCAGGTGTTTTTGACTTTTTTGTGCTGTAGCACAGCACTTTCTCCTTTTCTTGCCTAGGTGAGAATGACGTGGTGCCTCATGGCGCCTGGGGCACTTTAGTTTTGGGGGTTTACATTCTCAATGACAGTCATTTTAAAAAAATTGTGAAAAAGAATAAAGGTGCGCAAACAAAAGTTGGGGGGTATCAGCAGCAACCGAAACTCCAACCTAAGTGGAGTAAATAAATTGAAAAAGGGTGTATAGGAGCACTTGAAAAGTGTACAGAAAATCCTCATTATGTGAGTCTAAAGAACTCCTCAGTGAAAAAAAATATATATATATATATAAATGCGTATGTATCAAAAATGACAAATACATAAAAATTGTGCAACAAAGTGCAATGTGCGGGTAAAACACTTTCTATACAAAGAAAATGGATGAGTGATGAAAAAAATTCCCAATATAGTCCATAAACAGGTGCAAATGATTCTTCTTAGTGTTGTAAAGTGCAGATATATAGTGCTTTGCGAAAGTATTCGGCCCCCTTGAACTTTGCAACCTTTTGCCACATTTCAGGCTTCAAACATAAAGATATAAAACAGTAATTTTTTGTGAAGAATCAACAACAAGTGGGACACAATCATGAAGTGGAACTAAATTTATTGGATATTTCAAACTTTGTTAACAAATAAAAAACTGGAAAATTGGGCGTGCAAAATTATTCAGCCCCCTTACTTTCAGTGCCGCAAACTCTCTCCAGAAGTTCAGTGAGGATCTCTGAATGATCCAATGTTGACCTAAATGACTAATGATGATAAATAGAATCCACCTGTTTGTAATCAAGTCTCCGTATAAATGCACCTGCACTGTGAAAGTCTCAGAAGTCAGTTTAAAGCGCAGAGAGCATCATGAAGAACAAGGAACACACCAGGCAGGTCCAAGATACTGTTGTGGAGAAGTTTAAAGCCGGATTTGGATACAAATAGATTTCCCAAACTTTAAACATCCCAAGGAGCACTGTGCAAGCGATAATATGGAAATGGAAGGAGTATCAGACCACTGCAAATCTACGAAGACCTGGCCGTCCCTCTAAACTTTCAGCTCATACAAGGAGAAGACTGATCAGAGATGCAGCCAAGAGGCCCATGATCACTCTGGATGAACTGCAGAGATCTACAGCTGAGGTGGGAGACTCTGTCCATAGGACAACAATCAGTCCTATACTGCACAAATCTGGCCTTTATGGAAGAGTGGCAAGAAGAAAGCCATTTCCTAAAGATATCCATAAAAAGTGTCGTTTAAAGTTTGCCACAAGCCACCTGGGAGACACACCAAACATGTGGAAGAAGGTGCTCTGGTCAGATGAAACCAAAATCAAACTTTTTGGCAACAATGCAAAACGTTATGTTTGGCGTAAAAGCAACACAGCTCATCACCCTGAACACACCATCCCCACTGTCAAACATGGTGGCAGCATCATGGTTTGGGCCTGCTTTTCTTCAGCAGGGACAGGGAAGATGGTTAAAATTGATAGGAAGATGGATGGAGCCGAATACAGGACCATTCTGGAAGAAAACCTAATGGAGTCTGCAAAAGACCTGAGACTGGGACGGAGATTTGTCTTCCAACAAGACAATGATCCAAAACATAAAGCAAACTCTACAATGGAATGGTTCACAAATAAACATATCCAGGTGTTAGAATGGCCAAGTCAAAGTCCAGACCTGAATCCAATCGAGAATCTGTGGAAAGAACTGAAAACTGCTGTTCGCAAACGCTCTCCATCCAACCTCACTGAGCTTGAGCTGTTTTGCAAGGAGGAATGGGCAAAAATTTCAGTCTCTCGATGTGCAAAACTGATAGAGACATACCCCAAGCAACTTACAGCTGTAATCGCAGCAAAAGGTGGCGCTACAAAGTATTAACTTAAGGGGGCGGAATAATTTTGCATGCCCAATATTTCAGTTTTTTATTTGTTAAAAAAGTTTAAATTATCCAATAAATTTCGTTCCACTTCATGATTGTGTCCCACTTGTTGTTGATTCTTCACAAAAAGTTACAGTTTAATATCTTTATGTTTGAACCCTGAAATGTGGCAAAAGGTCGCAACGTTCAAGGGGGCAGAATACTTTCACAAGGCACTGTAGAAGGTGCAGGTTATACAGACTCAAATCCTTCACAGTACCACGTGGTGTGGATGAGGAAGAGGTACCCTTACCAGCTAAAACTCAGCATGCACTCATGAAGAGGACACAGACCAGTTTGGCACAGCAAATGACTTCCCACTGCCAGATCGTTCACCTCGTGTAAAGGTGTGTTTAGACTCTTACCAGATATTTGATTAACACAAATCAGGTTAAGGATTGGCAGTGATCTCCAGACTCTCAGCTGTCCAAGCAAGTGTTCCTTAAATTATACTACTATGGCTCCTTTACAATGAAGATGTAAACTTCCGATTTATGTCCGCAGTGATGCTCCCTCACTGCCCACAAGGACTTTCTCTCTTCCAGATCCACAGACAAGCAGCAAGAACAGCGCGGTCTCCTCCTAGCCAATGGGGCTATATAGACCCCCATTGGCTAGTTTATGGTTACCCCGCTGTTCTCATCAACAACCAGTTCTGTCTACTACCAAAAACACCTAAACTAAGGTGACCAGATTTTTAAAATGAAATCCAGGGATATATATTTTTTTTTGGCAAATGGTACAGGACTGCATAATACACAGAGAACTGGGCACAGGACTACATAATACACAGAGTGCTGGGCACAAGACTGCATAATACACAGAGCACTGGGCACAGAACTACGAAATACACAAAGCGCTGGGCACAGGACTGCATAATACACAGAGCGCTGGGCACAGAACTGCATAATACACAGCACTGGGCACAGGACTGCATAATACACTGAGTGCTGGGCACAGGACTACATAATACACAGAGCACTGGGCACAGAACTGCAAAATACACAGAGCGCTGGGCACAGGACTACGAAATACACAAAGCGCTGGGCACAGGACTGCATAATACACAGAGCGCTGGGCAGAGGACTATGAAATACACAGAGCACTGGGCACAGGACTGCATAATACACAGAGCACTGGGCACAGGACTACAAAATACACAGAGCTCTGGGCACAGGACTGCATAATACACAGAGCGCTGGGCACAGGACTGTATATTACACAGAGACAGAGCGCTGGGCACAGGACTGTATATTACACAGGGCTCTGGGCACCGAACTGCATAATACACAGAGCGCTGGGCACAGAACTACATAATACACAGAGCGCTGGGCACAGGACTGTATAATACACAGAGCGCTGGGCACAGGACTACGAAATACACAGAGCTCTGGGCACAGGACTACGAAATACACAGAGCTCTGGGCACAGGACTACATAATACACAGAGCGCTGGGCACAGGACTGTATATTACACAGAGCGCTGGGCACAGGACTATGAAATACACACAGCTCTGGGCACAGAACTGCAAAATACACAGAGCGCTGGACACAGGACTACATAATACACAGAGCGCTGGGCACAGGACTGCATAATACACAGAGCGCTGAGCACAGGACTACATAATACACAGAGCACTGGGCACACCATGCTGTTTCTCAGCCAGCCTTTCTGCGTTAATCTGGCCCTGAACCCGGGGACCAAATCGGGGACAGTGTCCTCAGTCCGGGGACTGTCCTCGGAAACCGGGGACGTCTGGTCACCCTAACCTAACCTGAACCAAAGGGCCAAACGCACATCAGTGAAGATAAATACAAATAAGCAGATGTCTAGTCTTGTGTGGACACGTCACATTGACTCAGCCATTGCAAAACTTTTTAATTTATTTCCTATTTTTTTTCTTGTTATTTAGGTCTTATTTGCTTGTTTTCTGTCTTTTATAAACCCGGCAGTAGCAATTTTGCAGAATAAACAGTTTCGACATGACACGCTGATGCCTGGAGGGGGTTTTGTGAAACAAGTGTTGAAAGGGTCTGTGGTTTGGAAGAGGTGGGGGGTGACAGACTTGTTTTGCAGTTGGTTGTGTCCACGGCAAGAACAAGAAGTCCTTATGATGTGGAGGAATGGAGAGCCTTCGCTCTTCCTGACTCCCACTTCAAAGGCACGAGATGAGATTTGAAGGAGGTTTTTTTTTTTTTTTTTGAAGTTGAGAATGCTGATTTCATCCTTTTTAAAGGGCGAGTGGTATTTATAAATAATGAAAGATGAGGGGGCGAGGAGAGGCTAGAGGAAGTCATGGGAGGACACAGGCCTTCAATCTTTAGATCTCCTACAAAACAAATAACCCGTATTTCTCAATGCCGATGATGACTGATGGCTGATCAAGCAGCGTGCTTACAGGAACTACTATATGCTAACTACAAAGTGTCCTGGTGACAACCTGCAACATGTTCATGCTTTGGTGTGGTGGGAAGCCAACTGGCTGGCCAATCTTGACTGTTGCAAACATATTGCTCCCCTTTAACTACTTGACCACTGGAAGGTTTTACCCCCTTTATGACCAGGCCATTTTTTGCTATCCAGCACTGCGCTACTTTAACCACTTTAGGACCGGAGGATTTTCCTGCTTTATGTCCAGGCCACTTTTTGCTATTCGGCACTGTGTGACTTTAACTGATAATTGCGCGGTCATGCAACGCTGTACCCAAACAAAATTTACGTCCTTTTTTCCCCACAAACAGAGCTTTCTTTTGGGGGTATTTGCTCACCTCTGCGCTTTTCATTTTTTGCGATATTAATAAAAAAATGCGACAATTTTGAAAAAATAACAATATTTTTCTACTTTGACAGTTAAAAAATATCCAATATATTCAATTTTTGTCATATATTTAGGCCAAAATGTATTTAGCTACATGTCTTTGACAAAAAAATTCTCAATGAGTGTATTTTTAACCTCTTTATGACAGGAAGGTTTTACCCCATTCCTGACCAGGCCATATTTTGCGATTCGGCACTGCATTAATTTGACGGACAATTGCGTGGTCGTGCGATGCTGTACCCAAATTAAATGTATGTCCTTTTTCCCCCACAAATAGAGCTTTCTTTTGGTGGTATTTGATCACCTGTGCGATTTTTACTTTTTGCGCTATAAACAAAAAAAGAGGGTAAATTTTGAAAAGATAACAATATTTTTCACATTTTTTATAAGAAATTCCCCCCCAAAAAAATGTAAAAATCTAAATTTTTTAACATTTTAGGCCAATTTGTTTTCTGCTACATATTTTTGGTATAAAAAATCGCAATAAGCGTATTTTGATTGGTTTGCGCAAAAGTTATCGCAGCTACTAACTACGGGAAATTTAGGTAATTTTTATTGTTTTTTTTTTAACTAGTAATGGCGGCGATCTGGCGGCGATCTACGTTTTTTTTGCGGGACTGCGACATTGCGGCAGACAGATCGGACCCCTGACTGACATTTTTACACTTTTGGGGGTACCAGTGACATTACTACAGTAATCAGTGCTAAAAATATGCACTGTTACTGTAAAAATGACCCTGGAAGGGAAGGGGTTAACTTTTATTGGTGATCAAGGGGTTAATGTATGCCTGGTGCTTACTGATGTGTGTGGGGGGAGGGGACTGAGTGACACAAGGACAGATCGCAGGTTCAGCTATGCTGAACCCTGCAATCTGTCCCTGCCTGTCACTTAGGAGATCCGCCCACTTTGTTTACACACTCGATCGGGGAAGAGCGGCGGTGATCACCGTCGCTCCTCCCCTGGCCCAACTCCCGCTGTGACTGAATACAGTGGGAGCGAGCCGCCGGCGGCGCGAGCGCTCTGCCTACAAGGGGAGGTGCCCAGCGACGTAGACCTACGTCGCTGGACGATAACAAACCACTTTGCCGCAGTACGCTCAATGTGAGCGGTCGTCAAGTGGTTAACTGGCAATTGCTCGGTCATGCAACACTGTAACCAAATAACATTTATATAATTTTTTTCACACAAATAGAGCTTTCTTTTGGTTGTATTTGATCATGACTTGGTGTTTTTTCTATTAAAAAAACGAAAAAAGACTGACATTTTTGAAAAAAACAATACCAAAAAGTATTGTTTTTTTTTTTTTTAAAAACAATACTTTTTTTTAAATTATTTTAGAACTTTATTTTTTTTTTTTATTGTTTTATAAATTTCTGTTATAAAACATGTCCAATAAAAAAATCCAAAATGTCTTCATAAATTTAGGGCAAAATGTATTCTGCTACATGTCTTTGGTTAACCACTTAAGGCCCTGAGGATTTTCCTGCTCAAAGACCAGGGCCTATTTTGCGATTCGGCACTGCGTGACTTTAACGGACTGTTGCGCGATCGTGTGACGCTGTACCCAAATGAAATTGACGTCCTTTTTTTCCCCACAAACAGAGCTTTCTTTTGGTGGCATTTGATCACCTGTGCGATTTTTATTTTTTGCGCTATAAACAAAAAAAGAGCGTCAATTTTGAAAAAATAACAATATTTTTCACATTTTTTTATATGAAATTCCCCAAAAAAAAATGTAAAAATCAAGATTTTTTAACATTTTAGGCCAATTTGTTTTCTGCTACATATTTTGGTAAAAAAAAAAATCACAATTATTGGTTTGCGCAAAAGTTATTGCGTTTACTAAGGGAAAGATTTATGTCATTTTTATTGTTTTTTTTTTTAACTAGTAATGGCGGCGATCTGCGATATTTTTTTTTTGGGACTGCGACATTGCGCCGGACAGATCGGACCCCTGATTGACATTTTTGACACTTTTGGGGTTACCAGTGACATTACAACAGTAATCAGTGCTATACATATGCACTGTTACTGTAAAAAATGACACTGGCCAGGAAGGGGTTAACTTTATTAGAGATCCAGGGGTTAAGTGTGTCCCTAGGGGCGTGCTTCTAACTGTCAAGGGGCGTGGCTTTTGATGTAACCACAGAGACATACGATCCTACATAGCAGGACCGTATGATCTCTGCAGTTACACCAGGGAGAATGACAGGCGGCTTTGTTTACTTCAGCCGCCTGCCTTTCTCCCTCTCCAGCGGGAGATCGCGAGTGACCGGCAGACATCGGAACATCGGAGCCGTCGTTCACTTGTGCGGGGATGGGCGTGTCCAATCACAGCACAAGTTGGCAGGGGGTGCGCAATAGTGCGCAAACCCAGAAGAAGGCCAGCCACATACATGTACTTGACTGTATCTGTACCTGCCGCCTGCTCGCAGTATATTTATTGTGAGCGGTCGGCAGGTAGTTAAAGGGTAACTCCACTTTTGTTAAGAACAAAACAATCCCATTTGGGTGATATAGATACACTATATTAACAAAAGTATTGGGACGCCTGCCTTTACCCGCACATGAACTTTCATGGCATCCCAGTCTTAGTCCGTAGGGTTCAATATTGAGTTGGCCCTTTGCAGCTATAACAGCTTCAACTCTTCTGGAAAGGTTTAGTAGTGTGTCTATGGGAATTCCCTGAGGAAGTCACGTGGTATTCATGACGTAACGCGTAGGAGAAAATACCCGGAAGTGATGTGACGGAGCGGGACGGAGAACCCCGACGCTATGCAGACAGGAACAGTTATATATGTGAGTTTGCTATACATTTTATCCCAAATAAAGTTTGATATACTGCACTGTGATGGCCCCATTATTTATATGAGCCCGAAGGCACAGAGGATACCATTAAGGAAGCGAGGAAGGACATTAGGAAATCCCCCATTGGAGATCGGTGCTGAGATATCCCCAGGAGAGAGGACCGGAAATAACAAGGAGATATAAGGATCACCCAAAGAGGAAGTGGACGGCGTTGGAACAAAGGATCCATAACCACAGCCATTTATGGTTAAGTGATACTGGCGTATTACTGACCTCATTGAGGTGAGCATTTAGAGCACTTAGAAGTGATTTCACTGAAAGGATCTGGGACACCAAAAATTAGGTGGAGGAAGAATTCTACCCACCGAGAAGCACTTTTTTTATATTGGCTTATTTTGCACAAGAAACTATATTGGACACTTGCATTTATTTATTTAATTATTTACCCACCCACCGAGAAGCACTTTATTTATATTGGCTCATTTTGCACAAGAAACTTTATTGGACACTTGCATTTATTTATTTATATAGATTATGTTAAAACATTCATTTATACTTTATTATTGACTTCATAAGAAGAGGAATATCAGTATTTATCACTATACACAGTGGTTTATTGTTTACGCACTGGTTCACTTTGTATGTTATAAGCACTTTAGTATCCAATATAATTGGGACACTAGCACTTTTAGAATTTCCAGTATATTGACACTAGCACTTTTATAATTACCAATTTATGGATACGGATATTATTTGAAGCACACCAATCACTGTGGAGCACAATAAACTACCCTTCTCACCCTCTATATATGTATAAATGGTCACATCAGCACTTTAAGATAGGAATATTATAGAAGGTCCTTGTTGAAGAAATATACATATATTGTCCTATTTACTTTTATGAAATAAGGATTTATTTGAGAAGAGTGGATATATAACCGAAGTCTTATCATAATCTCTGGTTGAGCAATTCCTAAAGCGCAGTACAACCTCCCTTACACTATATGTTTAAACTGTTTTATTTGTTATCAGTTAATGTTCTAGCAGCATTAGGGTGATTAGTGAAACCCTTCCAAGATAGCGCAGGAACCACACTCTACATATTCGTGTCTATGGGAATGTTTGACCATTCTCCAAGAAGTGCGTTTGTGAGGTCAGGCACTGATTTTGGACAAGGTCTGGCTCACAGTCTGCACTCTGATTCATCCTAAAGATGTTCTATCAGGTTGAGGTCAGGACTCTGTGCAGGCCAGTCAAGTTCCTCCACTCCAAACTCACTCATCCATGTCTTTATGGACCTTGCTCTCCTAGCACAAATCCTCTACCCCTACAATTTCCCCTCCTAGTACACATCTCACCCCCCCCCCCCATACAAACACTTCAAATGTTGCCCCCCAGAACAGATTCACCCCAAATCCCCCCTCCTAGCACAAATTTTCTTCCCCCCCCATCCTCCCCAACATAAATCCCCTAAATCACCACCTCCTAGAGCAATACTTACCCCCTGCTGCCCCCTAATTTCCCCTTCCAACACAATCTTCCAACCTTCCAACGATCGGCCGTCTTTTGTCCGGTGCTATCGTGTAGGTTGAAAAGTGCTAAAGACTGCACACGAATTTTGTCGGCCAACAACAACCGACTGCAGAAGTGATGTCATGTGATGGTTAACTTTCCGTGTGGTTTTTCTTCTCTGAGCATGCCCAGTCTTGCTCATCTGCTGTTTGTCGGCCGAATTCTGTACTGACTGAGGAACAATCGGCCTTTCTGGTGTTGGCCAACACAAATTTTAAAGCATGCACATCAGATTCTGTTCGGCCGAAAAGTCGCAGTCGGTTGTCGGAAGCATCATACTAACAAGCCAACAATCGGCCGATCGGACGGTGGCCAAATATTTACGGCCGACCATCGCTACGTGTGTACGGGCCTTTAGTCTGTCACATGTTTCCAGGCGTGTCTGTTGAGTCTGGGGAGTCTCCCCACTGTATCCAGGGATCTTGTTGGACGGTGGAGGAAACCTAGCCAATAGCACACCAGGGTTTATGACTGTCCCAGTGGCAGAGATGTATAGTAACTAAGTAGAACTACTTCACTACTGTACTTAAGTACCGAAAGGCAGTATCTGTACTTTCCTAGAGTAGAATTTTTTTTCCTACTTCCACTTTTACTTCATTACATTTTTTCAATGATTTCAATACTTCTACTCCAAATTTTTTTTTTGTGCTGCATAGTTACTCGTTACAATTATAAAAATTACCACTGCCAGAACAGTAGATGGCAGGTTTCATGAAGCTCAAAACATGTGTATTATCAGCACATACGAAAATAAATGCTACTGTATGTATAAATAAAAGCTGCATTTGAAATAATAAAAAAAAATATGATGTTCAAACTTTTGACTTCTTTCTTTAATAACTACATAACACAGTACTTGTACTTTTACTTTCAGTACTTGAGTAGCAAAATTTTTAAAAAAACTACTTGCAATACTTAAGTACAAAAAATGTTGAATACTTTAGTACTTCTACTCAAGTTACTTTTTGATTGAGCACTTCCACTTCTACTCAAGTCACTTTTTGATTGAGCACTTGTACTTTTACTCAAGTATGGGTTTCGAGTACTTTATACAACTCTGCCCAGTGGGCGGAGTTTGCCGCAGTACACCCTGTGTGTGCTCACTGGATCCAGCCGCTGAACTTGGAAGCTGTCATTAGCCTGGCACTGCTGTACCAATAAATATCTCCTTATCGATTCGATAATTTGCATTTTTATTCTCATGGGTGATCGTGTAGGCTGGGCCCCAGTGCACTGCATTGCCCCGGGCCCATTAATGCTCTTAAGATGGCACTGATGTCAGTGGGCACATGCTGGCTGACATCCGCCTCCCCTTAGAGGACAATGGGTGGTTCGCTTGGGTCCGCCTAAAAGACGGACAGATGGACCCGATCGGTCAGATCATGTGAAAGGGGCCTTAGGGCAGTGATGGTGAACCTTGGCACCCCAGATGTTTTGGAACTACATTTCCCATGATGTTCAACTTCACTGCAGAGTGCATAAGCATCATGGGAAATGTAGTTCCAAAACATCTGGGGTGCCAAGGTTCCCCATCACTGCCTTAGGGTAAAGGTCTGCTTGAAATCAATGCTTTAACATGAAAATACTGTTACTTTTTTCATAACAATGAACCTTAAAGGAGTTGTAAAGTCTCAAGGTTTTTCACCTTGGTGCATGCTACGCATTAGGGTGAAAAAACCTTCTTGGTTGCAGCTGCCCCCCAGACCCCCCGTTATTCTTACCTGAACCCAAACGTTCCAGCGATGAGCTCGAGCCCAGCCGTTTTCTCGGGGCCTCATTGGACAGATTTGATAGCAGCAGGATTCACTGGCTCCCGCTATTGTCAATCAAATCCAGTGACACAGGAGTGGGGGGCGGGGCCGAGTCCTGCTGTCTGTGTCAATGGACACAGGGCAGCAGGGCCTGGACAAGGGGTGGGCAGGAGGGACAGCTGTCCTGGGCACTGTGGTATCATGAGAGGTGGGGGGCACCACAAGGAGGATTGGGGGAGGGAATTTGTGTTGGGAGGGGGATTTGCGGAGCGGCAGGGCATGTGAATTATTCTAGGAGGGTAAATTTGGGGAAGCGTGCTAGGAGTGGTGATTTGTATGTGTTGGGAGGGGGGGTGGGGAGAAGAAGATTTGTGCTAAAAGGTGGAATCTAGAGGGGTCTGTGCTAGAAAAGATAAAATGGTAGGGGGGGGGGGGAAATTGGTGCTAGGAGGAGGATTTCTTTTTTTTGGGGGGGGGGGGGGCGGGAGGATTTGAGCTAGCAGGGATGATTAGTTGTATTTTTTGCTAGGAAAGAAAATTGGGGGGGGGGGGATTTGTGCTAAGATGGGGGATTGAAGAGAATTTGTGCTGGGAGGGGGGAAATATTTTAGGGGGGTGGATTTGTGCTAAGGTTATATGGGGAATATGAGAATTTGTGCTGGGGGGGTTGTGGGGGGGGGCAAAGATTTGTGCTGGGAAGGGGATTTCAGTAGGAAGCAGAGAAGTACTGGGAGGAGGGGGGATTTATGCTCAGGGGGTGAGCATGCAGATTAATGCTCCATTTTTTTTGGGGGGGGGAGGGGATTTTGCTGACACATAATGCTCATACATCTTGGGGGGGGGGGGCGCAGTTTGGCATGTTCGCCCTGGGCTCTGGACGACCTTTTGCCAGCATTGGAGCCCACATGTGTCCCCCCCCCCCCCATGGAAAGTGGGGCTCCGGGGGGCACCCGATGAAGAGGAGGGGCCAGAAGCGGCACTTGGCACCCCTTGCACAGAACAGGTAAGTATGACATGTTTGTTATTTTTAACTAAAAAAAATGTCCCTTTACAATGACTTTAACTTGGTATTTGAGTGATGGGAATTATGTCTACAGTCACATTGTGATGTTATACTAAAATTTCCTACTTGCAAAATTGCCTGAAACTATATTTATTTTCATCAAATAAACTTTAACCTTTTCATACTTGCCCCTATATATTGCTATTTAGGCAGACGGTAGAGTCTAGACAGCCATGAGTCCTCCCCATCACCCCACTGTGAGATCAGGACTCGCCCCGGGTCACGTTACACTCGGCATCATGGGAAGGTGGATTGTGTATTTAGACCGCCATGAGCAGCAGGTGTGCAAAGTGAGACACTCACATGTCTGACATTGTAAACTGGAATACAAAAGCCAAAGAGACTTTGTATCAGCCGGATAATGAGAAGATGAAGACCTTCGCCTTTACCTGAATGTCCCTTTCATCAGCAGATACAATGGCTGCATCGCCCTCTTCACACCCACCCACCGGAGATAAGACCCTCTTCTGTCCTTTCTCCACATTGTATACAAACAATAGAGATAAGATCAAGATAATGCTGATTAAATCATCTGATGGTTAGAGCCATATAGTAAATTATAGCACAAATCAAAAACGTTTACTGCTACAATCAGCCTATAGTAATATTATTATTAACACAGCACCATCATATCCAAGGGCTCCTTTACACTTGAGTTTGAGAGGTGGTAAAAACTATGGATCGACCGATTATCGGCAAAGCCGATATATCGAGGGCCGATATGCACTTTCCCCGATATAACGGAATCGGCCACTGAGGTTACCGATATTACCGATATTTCGGGAAAGTGCTGTACCGGAGTGATGCCTGCAGCCAGAGGCATCACACCGGTACCAGCGTCCATAGCCAACGGTCGGCTGTCTTGTAATGACAACCGATGCAGCTGAGAAGCCGCTTGGCTGTCATTACAAGGAGCGGGAGGGGTCGTCGTCGTCCCCCCCCTCACCACCTTCCGTGGCTCGCCCGGGTCTCCAGTCCCACCGGGAGACCCGGGCAACCGGCCTGCACGGCCCCCGAAGACCCGATCAAAGCCGCATTCGGCTCTGATCGGGTCTCCATGCAAAAACCCGGAAGTGATGTCATGAGTGACATCACTTCTGGGTACAGTCTGGCGTCAGATTAAAAAAAAATGACAGCATTCAAAACAGCCAAACTTGGTGTTTTGAATGCTTTTAAATGCAGAGGAGGGGTTTGGGGTCTTTTAGACCCCCAGATCCCTCCACAACAGTACCTGTCAAAAAAAAAATGTAAATGTACAAAAATATCGGCCAATATCGGCTGATACCGATATGCATAGGCCGAAATATCGGCATCGTCAACGGAAAACCGATATCGGTCGATCACTAGTAAAAACACACAGTTGAGCTGCAATTTTACTGCGCCGTCTTAAGCTGCAAAGGCAGAGTACAAAGGTGTTCACATGCCCTGGCTGCGGCTAAAATGATCCCAACTCTCATGTTCAGCGGACAGTACTGCTGCTGGACAGGAACCGTTCAAGAGATTGGGTCTGCGCTGAAACTGCGTGCAATGCACACATTTGCAACACGGTGGTGTGGTATTTACAGGGTTAAAAAAGGTGGTGAGGAGGTGACATATTGGGGTTGTTTTACTTAAAGCGTAATTCCACTTTTGTTGAGAAAAAAACATTCCCTGCTGGGTGATCTCTGTACATTACAAGGATTTTAACAAAGTTTGTTGCAGATTCCGATATAAAACGCAATGTGCTGGAACATGCAAAAAAAATTAGAGCGCTCAGACGCAACTCATGTTATGCTGGAACGTGCAAAAAAGTGAGAGTGCTCAGGCGCAACTGATGTTGTGAACAAGCCCCTAGCCTAGGTTCAAATATGTGCGGGTTGGAATCACGTGCGTTTCTGACACGCAGGCAAAACGCGTTGCTCGTTAGCAGCCAAGCAGGGCTTCTATTAAAGTGGTTGTATAGGCTAAAGGTTTTTTACCTTCATGCATTCTATGCATGAAAGTAAAAAAATCTTCTGTGTGCAGCAGCTCCCCCCGTCCCCCAATCTTTACCTTTAGCCCCCTCCCATCCAGTGATGTTCAAGATAGCCTTGGCTGTATGGGGATTCTCCTTCCTCATTGGTTAAAACAGCAGCGGGAGCCCATTAAGGAGAGAGCATCCTATGGACGCATAGAGCAGCGGCTCAGGAGCAGCAGTGCCCCCCAGGGCAAGCGGCTTTCTCTGGGAGAAGAAAGCAGTGCTGGATCAGTAAGCAGTACCCAGCACTGGTTGTCAGATGATGGAGGAGGAAGCGGTGCTGGATCAGTAAGCAGCACCCAGCACTGGTTGTCAGATGATGGAGGAGGAAGCGGTGCTGGATCAGTAAGCAGCACCCAGCACTGGTTGTCAGATGATGGAGGAGGAAGCAGTGCTGGATTAGTAATTAGTACCCAGCACTTGTTGTCAGATAATGGAGGAGGAAGCAGTGCTGGATCAGTAAGCAGCACCCAGCACTGGTTGTCAGATGATGGAGGAGGAAGCAGTGCTGGATCAGTAAGCAGCACCCAGCACTGGTTGTCAGATGATAGAGGAGGAAGCAGTGCTGGATCAGTAAGCAGTACCCAGCACTGGTTGTTAGATGATGGAGGAGGAAGCAGTGCTGGATTAGTAATCAGTACCCAGCACTTGTTGTCAGATAATGGAGGAGGAAGCGGTGCTGGATCAGTAAGCAGCACCCAGCACTTGTTGTCAGATAATGGAGGAGGAAGCGGTGCTGGATCAGTAAGCAGCACCCAGCACTGGTTGTCAGATGATGGAGGAGGAAGCGGTGCTGGATCAGTAAGCAGCACCCAGCACTGGTTGTCAGATGATGGAGGAGGAAGTGCGACGAGCCAGAACCGCAGGGGCGACACGTGAGGTGCACGGTGGGCCGATGAGAGACAGCAATAATACAGTTCATCGGTTTACTCACGGTTAGCAGAAAGCCTCCCTGGGCTGGTCGCACAGTGAAGAGGAAGACAGCACGAAATCCTCCGGGGCACGCTCTGTGATAGGGAATCGCCAGCCAAGATGGTGGTTGAGGTGCCCGTGATGACAGGGGTGTTTAGAGTGCTTGTGGTGGCTGGGTCCCTTGATGGTATTTGTCGTGACGCCAGTACCGTTAATGGTGGTACAACCAGTTGTAGTAGCAATAGTGAAGAATGAGGTAGACAGTGGTAGGATACAACTCACAACTTTTACTGTGACTGGTTTTGATTGCAGTACAAACATCCAGATAGAATACAGTCTCTGGGTAAATAGAGGAATTCTGCTTATCCACTGTTAATAGGTTTTGGTAGGTCTTGTCTCAGGCTGTGGTTCAGTATAATGCTTACTTGTTCCTGGTCCCTTTAGAATCCAGTGAAATTTGGTGAGGTTGCCAGTGGCTAAGGAAATCCTTCACCTTTATTCTCAAAGGTCTTGCTGCCGTTTGGTGGCTTTTACCCTTTGATTTAAGCAGTTCCAATTTGTCCCTTCTCTGGACTGACCTTCTGTCACCTTCACATTCTCCTTTGTACACTCACTTCCTGAACTGAACAACTGACCACAGATAAACCTGAGCTGGGATAGATATCCCAGAGTGGTGCTATCCCCATCTTGTGGTGGGAAGTATGAAGCACACTTGACCAGCCAATGAACAGGGATTAACAAATGTCAAATGCAAAATGACATGCAATACAGCGATGACAAAGAAATAATACATTTGCAGTTCCCACGTGTCCTGAGTGGGATGCTGCATAAGCAGTGCTGGATCAGTAAGCAGCACCCAGCACTGGTTGTCAGATGATAGAGGAGGAAGCAGTGCTGGATCAGTAAGCAGTACCCAGCACTGGTTGTTAGATGATGGAGGAGGAAGCAGTGCTGGATTAGTAATCAGTACCCAGCACTTGTTGTCAGATAATGGAGGAGGAAGCAGTGCTGGATCAGTAATCAGTACCCAGCACTTGTTGTCAGATAATGGAGGAGGAAGCAGTGCTGGATCAGTAAGCAGCACCCAGCACTGGTTGTCAGATGATAAAGGAGGAAGCAGTGCTGGATCAGTAAGCAGCACCCAGCACTGGTTGTCAGATGATGGAGGAGGAAGCAGTGCAGGATCAGTAAGCAGTACCCAGCACTGGTTGTCAGATAATGGAGGAGGAAGCAGTGCTGGATCAGTAAGCAGTATCTGGCACTGTTTGTCAGATAGTTGAGGAGGAAGCAGTACTAGATCAGTACATTGTATATAAATTGACAGCATGTGTCTTGTTAGATGATGGAGGAGGAATCAGTGCTGGATCAGTAATCAGTACCCAGCACTGGTTGTCAGATGATGAAGGAGGAAGCAGTGCAGGATCAGTAAGCAGTACTTGGCACTGGTTGTCAGATGATGAAGAAGGAAGCAGTGCTGGATCAGTAAGCAGCACCCAGCACTGGTTGTCAGATGATAGAGGAGGAAGCAGTGCTGGATTAGTAAGCAGTACCCAGCACTGGTTGTCTGATGATGGAGGAGGAAGCAGTGCTGGATCAGTAAGCAGCACCCAGCACTGGTTGTCAGATGATGGAGGAGGAAGCAGTGCTGGATCAGTAAGCAGTACCTGGCACTGTTTGTCAGATAGTTGAGGAGGAAGCAGTACTAGATCAGTACATTGTATATAAATTGACAGCATTTGTATTGTCAGATGATGGAGGAGGAAGCAGTGCTGGATCAGAAAGCAGTACCTGGCACCAGTTGTCAGATAGTGGAGGAGGAATCAGTTTGAACTGGATGGACTATTGTCTTTATTCAACCTTAGCTACTATGTAACTATGATTGGCTCATATAGGTGTGATGGCCAAATGTGCACAGCTATTGGCCATATAACAGAAACATAGCCGATGAGGTAAGGTATAAAAGCATTTCAAAGTTCTTCTTCCCTGTGCAGGGCCGGTGCTACCACTAGGCGAACTAGGCAGCCGCCTAGGGCGCACTGCTGCCTGGGGCGCAGCCACAGCCAGTAGGACTCTGGATACCCTAAAGTAAGTAGGGCTATGGGGACCCTGATATAAGGGAAGATTTTAGGGATCCTAATCAAAGTGGGGTCTCTTTTGTAAGGGTGAACTCTGGGAACTCTGATGTAAGGGGGGGGGGGGGACTTTGGGTACCCTAATGTAAGGAGTAAATGGGGTTTAGACCTAAAGCTGTGTAAGAGGCCCCAAAATTTCAGCAAGTAGCTGGTCTTGCCTAGGGAGCAAAATAGTCTAGCACCGGCCCTGTCCCCGTGTCTAAGGTCGGTCACTGTCAGGTCATTTAAATGGGGTAATTTGCTGTAACTGGCAGCCAATCATTGGTTTTCGAGGTCGCAGCATGGCCCCATTGGCTTGAATGGCCAAGTTTGACAGGCGGCGCCTGCATTAAATTTACAGCAGCCATGACACATGAACAGCTTCCTCTGCCTGTATTTTAGACTTTAGGTAAGCAGTTATGGGGGGGGCGGGGGTTGGGTTGGACATAGGGGCTTTATTGACCTGAAAATCTCCTTTTAAACCATAATCGTGTGAAAGTTCATCAGGATATTTCTGAAAGTCTATAAGCTTGTGGAAGGAGAATCTGGATGAAGCCTTCCCCTTCGGCCATCGGAAATGTTGAGAGGAGGAGGTCGCTCTTGCGTTACTCGGAGACAATGGCGCCGTAACACATATAATAGGTATATTTTCAGCCCATTGTCTCTTTAAATGTATGAATGAGCCAGGGGCCCGGCCAGACAGATGGCAAGCACAATTGTCATGAGCTCTTCAAATAGCGAGCAGACAGGAGTGACAGCAGGTGAGAGGGGCAGAAAGGATTATGATTGGCTTATGACAATGACAGCGAATAGGGAGGGGGGAGGACAGGTGCAACTCAGCTCAGACCTGATAAGTGTTAACACCACCCAACCGCAATACGTTAGGAAATCCTAGGAGGGAACTGGCTCTAAAAATAAATGACCGAATGTGGATTCAGGAATTTTACTGTCATCAAGAATCAGGAAAGAAATTCTTCTCTGTAAAGGAACACTCCACTTTCAGGGGAAAAAATGATTACAATCTTTGTGGCCGCTAAACAATTCATATTGCAACGTAATGTTATTAACCACTTAAGCCCCGGAAGATTTTACCCCCTTCCTGACCAGGGCATATTTTGCGATTTGGCACTGCGTGACTTTAACGGACAATTGCGCGGTCGTGCGATGCTGTACCCAAACGAATTTGACGTCCTTTTTTCCCCACAAACAGAGCTTTCTTTTGGTGGTATTTGATCACCTGTGCGATTTTTTGATCATGCGCTATAAACAAAAAAAGAGCGTCAATTTTGCATAAATAACAATATTTTTCACATTTTTTTATATGAAATTCCCCAAAAAAAAATGTAAAAATCAAAATTTTTTAACATTTTAGGCCAATTTGTTTTATGCTACCTCTGTTTGGTAAAAAAAATTGCAAAAAGCGTATTTTGATTGGTTTGCGCAAAAGTTATTGCGTTTACTAACTAAGGGAAAGATTTTTGTCATTTTTGTTGTTTTTTTTTTTTTTTAACGAGTAATGGCGGCGATCTGCGATTTTTTTGCGGGACTGCGACATTTCGGCGGACAGATCGGACCCTTAACTGACATTTTTGACACTTTTGGGGGTACCAGTGACATTACTGCAGTAATCAGTGCTATACATATGCACTGTTACTGCAAAAATGACACTGGCAGTGAAGGAGTTAACTCTATTGGAGAGGGAGGGGTTAAGTGTGTCCCTAGGGGCGTGTTTCTAACTGTGATTGGCTGTGGCTACTAGTGTAAGAACTGAGATCAACGGTCCTACATAGTAGAACCGTGTGATCTTCATTCTTACACAAGGAAGAATGACAGGCGGCTTTGTTTACATTAGCCGCCTGCCTTTCTTCCGGTGTAACGGACGATCGCGAGTGCCTGTCGGACATCGGGTCTGCCAGGCACACGCCCGGGGGGGTCCGTGACCACGCGGGAGCGCGCCTCCGGAGACGCGCGCTCGCTCCCTAGAGCCTCACAGGCTAGCGACGTGGTACTACGTCACTTTGCCTGTGAGAGGCTGACCGCCGCAGTAAATAATCGTGCGGCGGTCGGCAAGCGGTTAAAGTAGATGTGAATCTAATCACTAAAATCTCATATAGATTTTACCTTGTTAACATCGTTTTAAAAGTCCCATCCTCTGGAACTCCCTACCCCAATTTGTCCAGTTATCTTTGTCCACCATTAGGTGATCCCTGAAAACTGGACACAGTCCTCCCTCCACCTAACAACTGAAGTTTTACTTTCTCCATCAATTCATTCCTTATCCACTTTAAGACCAGGCCTATTTTTGACACGGGGTGTTTACAAGCTAAAATCATTTTTTTATGCTAGAAAACTACTTAGAACCCCCAAACATTCTATATATATATTTTTTTGCAGAGGCCCTAGAGAATAAAATGGAGATCGTTGCAATATTGTTTATCACACCGTATTTGCGCAAAAGTCTTCCAAACGCAATTTTTTGGGAAAAAAAAATCACTTTTTTAATTAAAAAATAAGAAAACAGTAAAGTTAGCCCAATTTTTTTCTATAATGTGAAAGATAATGTTACGCCGAGTAAATAGATACCCAACATGTATCACTTGCCCCTCCCCTTTTAGATTGTGAGCTCTCACGGCAAATCCTCTTAGCTTGTATTGTAACTGTACTGTCTCTATTCAAACTGTGGGCACTAAATAAATCCTTTGTTATAATAATAATAAAACTGGTGATCCTGCCATGGAGGTCATTGTTCAGGAATTTTCTGTTATAGGGTGACAACACTCTCCTCATTTTGCTCCTGCGTTGTCACCCGGACTTGTGATGGAGATTACAAGAGGCTGTTTCCACCAACATTACCCAGGCATGGTCTATTGTTGTTGCCATGAGGAAACAAGTCCTGAGAAATGCCATGCAGCTATCGCTGGAGTGCATGTAGATAAGAAGTGACTGCAAAGAGGCTGCTGAAGATCAGCAGCACTAAAAGGCAGAGAACAGGGTTACAACAGTATTTGATTAATAAAAGACAACTTTTATTTTATGTGCTGCCTTAGCAAACTAAATGTCACCCTGGTAGTGATTATACAGTATGTAGGTATTCACCAAACACCAGTGCTGTCACATGAGAGGATAGGGGAGTGAGACAAATGCCCCCCATAGCTGAACAATACAGGGTACTTTCCTCTACCTGGAAGCTGTCTGAAGCAGCAGAGGAATGAAGGAAATGCCAGGAGCAGCGGAGGAGTGAAGGAATTGCCAGGGACAGGGGAGAAGTGAAGGGAATGCCAGGAGCAGCTTACAAGTAAAGGGAATGCTGGGAGCAGCGGAGGAGTGAAGGAAATGCTGGGAACAGCAGAGGGGTGAAGAAAATGCAGGGAGCAGCGGAGGAGTGAAGGAAATGCTGGGAGCAGTGTAGGAGTGAAGGAAATGGCAGGGACAGCAAAGGAGTGAGGAAAATGGAAGGGGCAGAGGAAGAGTGAAGGACATGCTGGGAGCAGCAGAGCAGTGAAGAAAATGCAGGGAGCAGCGGAGGAGTGAAGAAAATGCAGGGAGCAGCGGAGGAGTGAAGAAAATGCAGGGAGCAGCGGAGGAGTGAAGAAAATGCAGGGAGCAGCAGAGGAGTGAAGAAAATGCAGGGAGCAGCAGAGGAGTGAAGGAAATGCAGGGAGCAGCAGAGGAGTGAAGGAAATGGCAGGAACAGCAAAGGAGTGAGGGAAATGGAAGGGGCAGAGGAGGAGTGAAGGACATGCTGGGAGCAGCAGAGGGCTGAGTAAAATGCAGGGAGCAGCAGAGGAGTGAAGGAAATGCTGGAAGCAGCAGTGGAAAGAAGGAATTGCTGGTAGCTGCGGAGGAGTAAAGAAAAAGCTGTGAGCAGCGGAAAAGTGAAGGAAAGATGGGAAAAAGAAACTAGGGAGGCAGTGGCGGCCTGCCCATAGAGGGCGCAGGGGTGCCGCCCCCTCCCCCCCCCCCCCAAACACAAGCAGGAAAAAAAAAAAAGATTAAATAAAAGAAAAAAAAATTAAATTTTTTGCCCACTAGGGGTGCCGGACTTAGTGCTGGGTATGGGGGGGGGGGTGGTGTTTTTGACCCCACCCTCGCCTGGCAAAGGCGCCGATTGGCGCTCTTCTGGGGGTGTGTCAGGGCGCAGAGCAATGTGCCCCGACACACCCCACTTTAACAATGTCCGGGCTGTGATTGGCCCAGAGTCCAGCCTGGACCAATCACAGGAGGACATCGGACCTGGTGACGTGACGCCTAGGGGCGGTGTACCGACCCAGCGTCACAATCACCTTCCGTTCCCGCCCGCGGCCCGACGCAGAGAGAGAGGACTCAGAGCGCGATCGACTCGCAAGCAAGAGCATCGTGACCGGTGTGGAGGAGCTGACAGTCGGACGGATCGGACATCGGAGAGCGAGGAGGAGTGAGTGAACCGTAGCCGCCCGCGGCCAGGACGGTAGGAGACGTCCTGAATCCTGGCTCACCCCACCACTGACCGGCAGTCGACTTCAGGCAGTCCGCAGGCGCAGCCAGGGAGGGTGAGTTGACACATGCCTGTACATTAAGCTGTGCCATCATGCCTGTACATTGAGCTGTGCCATCATGCCTGTACATTGACCTGTGCCATCATGCCTGTACATTGAGCTGTGCCATCATGCCTGTACATTGACCTGTGCCATCATGCCTGTACATTGACCTGTGCCATCATGCCTGTACATTGAGCTGTGCCATCATGCCTGTACATTGACCTGTGCCATCATGCCTGTACATTGAGCTGTGCCATCATGCCTGTACATTGAGCTGTGCCATCATGCCTGTACATTGACCTTTGCCATGCCTGTACCATGACCTCAAAGTCACGCAATTTTTTTTACCGCGTTTTTTTGCCGCAAAGCAATTCCTATTACATTTTTCTTTTTGCACCCCCCCCCCCCCCCCACAAAAATTTTTGAGCACCAGCCGCCACTGTAGGGAGGGCAGGTGGGTGAACTTGTTGGTTTGCCATCCAAGGATAAAGCACAGGTTCACTTTATGCAGAACACATGCATTGAGGCCAGTATACTGACAAATACTTTTTTCTTGCAGTATCTTCAGCGTGCCACCCTTCAGGACAATCTTATCAGAGTACAGAAAGCATGAAAAAGCTTACAGTCAGATGGGAGGAGGGTGAAGGGGGATAAACATGCTTCTATATTTGCTTTCCTTGATTCGGCGTGACCGTGATCATAAAAGGCATGAAACAAATTACCGACCACTTCAAAGGCCACCCTGACCACAGAGAAGCTTCATGACCGCCAAGTGAGGAGATGCTCAGCTACCCTGGTCTATAAGCAGAATCTGTGCAGCCTTATGGGGGACTCTTGTGGAATCTATCTATCCATCCATCCATCCATCCATCCATCCATCTATCTATCTATCTATCTATCTATCTATCTATCTATCTATCTATCTATCTATCTATCTATCTATCTATCTATCTATCTATCTATCCACCTGTACATGTAAATACAATCTTTTATCTCCTGACCATTAACCCCCACGTGCCCTCCTCCTCCCCCAGCTGCGGCACTGCACAGGAAATTGGTACATATACTTTGCTAACAGGTTGCTGAAATTTTTTTCACAAGTGATACTTCCATTTCCTTTGGAACAGAATGACATTTTGTGAGTCCCACCCTTCTATACCGGTTACATTTATAGCTAATATGATCGAATGCACCCTCCAGATATCACATACACACCGGCCAATTAAAAGGTACCGATGACAGTAAGAGCGAAAATAAACCCATTGATTTAGTGGTTTCCCAAAACTGGCATGCAGTGGACGGTCACATTTGCTTATGCTCTCAACTGAACTGTTGAGCAATTAAATGTCTGGTTTCATAAATGATCACATGTGCAGCTCCATGGCAGCTGCAGTTCAGAGGCTGAGATGGCAGCTTTCTTGGCTGTAAGGGATAGGAGGGTTTAATTCTGCTGTATTTTTCACATACTGGCAAGTGACCTTTGACTTAACTAAACTAATCTCAAATTAGACCTATCATGGGATATATATTATCATGTTAAGGGTAAACATGCTAAGTAATGTTTCAGTGTTCAGGCAGGGCCAGGAGGGGCAGCTGCCCCGGGCGCAGAAAAGCAAGGGGTCAAAGAATGGATACCAGGTGGTACACCTATTCTGTGGCATGTATGAACAGCGAGGGGGGGGGTGCAATTCTGCGAACTTAGCCTGGGCACACCCCCCCCCCCCCATCAGCGGGGACTCCGATGCACGGGGCAGGCGACTCCACCCACGAGAGAGAGAAGAATGGTCGGCTGTTGTAAACACAATTGACCGTTCTTCTCCCTGGAATGATCACAGATCTCCTGTGATCCTTCTATATATTTATTTATTTATTTATTTATATACATTTCACAAGCCCCGCCCCCATACAGTTATAAACACGCCCCTAGGTACACATTTAACCCCTTGATCACCCACAGTGTTAACCCCATCCCTGCCAGTGTCATTATTAGGCCCCTTTCACACATACGGACCGTTTGTCGGTTTTTCATCCATCCGTTGACGGATGAAAAACAAACATCAATGCATTCCTATGAAAAAACGGATGAGAACAGATGATCATCCATTTACATCCGTTTTCATCTGCTTCCATCAATATCCGTTTATTTGAACAGATGAAAGCCCTATTTTTCTTCCATTAAAAAAACGGATCGGATGAAAAACAAATGTAAACAGACAAACAGTTTGTTTTTGCATTGGTAGTGGATGTAAACAAAAACGGATAAAAAACGGATGAAAAGTGATGAAAAATGGATGAAAAACGGATGAAAAATGATACATTTTGATGTGACTGAACTGATGAACTGAACGGACCGTATGTGTGAAAGGGGCCAGTAACAGTGCATATATTTAGCACTGATTACTGTAGTAATGTCACTGGTCCCCCCAAAAGTGTCAAAAATGTCAGTTAGGGGTCCGATCTGTGCGCTGCAACGTTGCAGTCCTGCTATAATTTGCAGATTGTGCCATTACTAGTAAAAAAAAAACAATAAAAATTACATAAATCTTTCCCGTAGTTAGTAGACGCGATAACATTTGCACAAACCAATCAAAATACGCTTATTGCGATTTGTTTTACCAAAAATATGTAGCAGAAAAAGAATTGGCCTAAAATGTTAAAAAATTTTGATTTTTAAATTTTTTTGGGAATGTCATATAGCAGAATGGGAAAAATATATATATTTTTTTTTTCAGAATTGTCGCTGTTTTTTTGTTTATAGCGCAAAAAATAAAAATCGCAGAGGTGATCAAATACCGCCAAAAGAAAGCTCTATTTGTGGGAAAAAAAGAACATCAATTTTATTTGGGTACAGCGTCGCACGACCGCGCAATTGTCCATTAAAGTAATGCAGTGCTGAATCACAAAATATGGCCTGGTCATTAAAGCGGAGTTCCGGCCCTAAAATCGACAAAATCGATTTTGGGCCATCCGCTTGCTCTAGGTCACCTGAAAAACAAATGGATAATTACGATTTTTTTTTTTTTGTTTACTTACCTTGTTATTGAAGAAAATATACTCACCTTTCTTCCACTTCCTCCCTCTGCGGCCGCCGTCACTTCCTCTTTGCATTGATTCCTGGGAGCTGAACGTCATCACTCCCAGGAATCAATGCGCCTGCACCGGCCCTGCTCGTCACTTCCGGTGCATGGGCGTCATTCCCTGCTAAACAGCTTCTGGGCATGCTGTACCGGAAGTGACGAGCGGGGCCGGTGCAGGCGCATTCTGGGAGAAGAGGACACGGAAGAGGCCGCAGAAGAGGACGCGCTGGCTTCAGCTGCCCACATCCGAGATGGCAGCAGCACTGGAGAAGAAATTTTCAAGGTAAGTATTTCTTCTAAAAGGTAAGTGTGACCCGGGACAGTACAGAGGCTATCCATTGTGGAATGTACTAGCCCTGACTATCCCGGGGGTATTTTTATCTAAGTTTCACCCCCGAGGCCGGAACTCCGCTTTAAGGCCTCTTTCGCACGGGTGTTCCGTATGTCCGTATATTCTTCCCATCCGTTTGCGGGTGATATACGGACATAATGCATGTGAATGTGATTGCGGATGTCAGTGGATGACCATCCGCTGACATCCGATTTGCGTCCTTTCAGTTCTGACATCCGCAATCCCATAGACATACATTATGTCCATATATCATCCGCAAACGGATGGGACATACGGACTGGATGACACAAGTGTCATCCCTGTCCGTAAAAAAAAAAAAAAAAGTGCCGGAGCGGATCGCAATACGGTCCGCTCCGCGTGAAAGAGGCCTAAGGGGGCAAATCCTTCTGGTCCAGAAGTGGTTAAAGATTGGGAGCGTTTCTGAAAAATGATCCTGTTACTATAAACTGTCAGCAATTTATTCATGCAGACTTCTAAAGTTATTGAGAGGCTCACTTTCATGACAGGTTCTCTTTAAGAATCCATCAACAGTTAAATCCTAATGTGTCATCCAATTCTAAGTAAGAATTGACGTCCCCGTCCTCCCCTCCCCCCAGTAAGAATAAACCTCTTAGGGCAGGTCTGATCCTGATTGGTGGCGGAGGAGAAGTACCTCCAGTTCTTAGTAGGAACACACTGATACTTATCTCCATTCATGCTTCAACTTATACATCGTTATAAGATGGTCATGACATAATGACCACAAAGTGTACTCAGAGTGCCATAAGATTTCCTGGAACTCAAGGTCCTGGGAAGAAATTTCTGAGAATTAAACAATTGTTCTAATATCTAGATTCATCGGAAATGATAGCATGGACAGCTCCAGTTACACAGTAAATTAAAGGGTCTTGGAAACGGCAGTGTAAAATAAAATGATGGTAGAATGCTGAGCAATAATAAGAATTAAAGGGATTTTGTCACTATTTGTAAAAAAAATTTCTACCTGTCCTGCTGCCCATGTTGCCGATTTTTGGTGGAAGAGCCAGACTGGCTGAGAAATCTTCAGCAACACTTTAAGGTGGTTCGGGCTCCTTCAGTGATTTAGGCGCGAGCGGGTGGAAGCACAAAGCTGAAGACACTTCATGTAGCCATACAGCTACAATTGGCAGTTGGACTTTTTATAAACTTTTTGTTTTTTTAACTAGCAGCAGAGCTGCCTAACTTCATGCCACAGTTGAGGAAAGTGGAAAGATAGCACTGGACCCACAGAGTTATACTGGTGGTACTGTTATCATAGCGTACTGATGTTGGTGTAAATGATCTGGTTCCTGGGCAGGGGGCTGATACATCCCAGAAGATCTACACAGTCTCCTTGGCTTGTAGTGTAATGCAACAAGAATTGATCATAAATGATCTAGAGGAGGGGATATCTAGTACAATCTCAGCATTTGCGGATGATACTAAACTAAGCTTGCCAATATCTTCTATGCAGGATGTGGAAACCTTACAAGTGGACCTGAACAAAATAATGGGGTGGGCAACTACATGGCAGATGAGGTTTAATGTTGAAAAATGTAAAGTAATGCACTTGGGTGCCAAAAACCAGAAAGCAAGCTACTCACTAGGGGGGGAACCTCTGGGTAAATCTAGGATGGAAAAGGACTTGGGGGTACTGGTAGACAACAGGCTTGGAAGTGGCATGCAATGCCAAGCCGCTGCAAGCAAAGCCAACAGAATACTGGGATGTATAGAAAAGGGGATTCACTCCAGAAATAAAGAGATTATTCTTCCACTCTACAAGACTCTGGTCCGGCCACATCTGGAGTATGCTGTCCAGTTCTGGCACTGGTCCTCAGGAAGGATGTGCTGGAACTGGAGAAAGTCCAGAGAACGGCAACAAAAATAATTAGGGGAATGGAGGGCATCAGCTATGAGGAAAGACTACAAGCACTGAACCTATTCTCTCTGGAGAAGAGACGATTGAGGGGGGATATGATATCAATGTACAAATACTGTGTTGGCGACCCTAGCATAGGGAACAAACTATTCAGAGAAAGGAGATACAATAAGACACGTGGCCACTCACTAAAACTAGAAGAAAGGCGGTTTATTAAAAAACGTAAGGGGTTCTTCACTGTCAGAGTGGGAAGGATGTGGAATTCTCTTCCACAAGCAGTCGTATCAGCAGGGAGCATTGATAGTTTCAAAAAACTATTAGATGGGCACCTTAAAGACCACAACATACAGGGGTATACAATGTACAGTTAATAGCAAACACACACACATCATAGGTTGAACTGGAAGGACTGATGTCTTTTTTTTTTACCTCGCAAACTATGTAACTATGTAACTATGTAACTGAAGAGGTCCAGATACACATTTATTCCATTAAAGTCAGGGTTACAATCCCATGCATTTCAGGGGTCCAAGAGCTCCCCCTTCATCGGGGCTAGATAGAACAAAAGGAAATCCCTTGTCACTGCATCTCTTTAAAGAGTTCTAAGTATGGTTAGGCAGAGTTCCTGATTGAGTGACCACGGTGATCGACTGTTAGGAATGAGCTTGTGTAGGTTTCCGAACCTGGAAGTCAGCTGTCACTCCTGGGCCAATGAGCTGCAGGAAGGGGGATTCCCTGCTCCACAGCTGATGGAGCTCACAACATCATTGCCATCAATGCTATTGACCGGGTGAGGATTGAGGAGCGCCAATACACTCGAAGGTCAAATCAAGATATTTATACAGGTATCAGATAAAGCCAACGGATTTCAAGGGAAGAGCCTCCCCCTTCCTCATGGCTAGAGTACAGAAAAGGGGACTTATTTCATATTCAACTTTTTATGTAATCTAGCCCTGAGGATGCAGGAGGCATTACCCTGAAACATATTGGCTTTAGCATAATTGCAAAAAAAGTATAAAATTCTCATTCCCCTGCTTCTGTAATTGGCTCACTGTTTTTCACAGGCAGCCTATTGCATGGAATACGCCATCTCAAGCAGGCCCTGGCAATACTTGTGGCAAATTCATAGAGTGATCAAGCTATTAGTAAAATATTTTCTCAAAACCATAAAACCCTCAGAAAAAAATATTGGGGTTTTCGATTAACCACAAGGGGATGGGATCGAAATGCGCCCAGTTGAACCTAGTGAAAAAAGCTAATGTCTTTTCTGGACCAATGAGCTGTGGGTAGTCCAGGAATGCACACAAAGAGCCAGAGATGCTTATAAAATCATTGGGCTAAGATGGCCACGTGGCCATATAGGTCGATAACTGATGTGTAGGTGTGATAGTGTTGGACTAATAGAGGTGAGGTCTTAATAGTGTTGGTCGCAGCCTGCTGCCTCTCTGATAGGCTCAAGGAGAGCACTCATTGGATGACAAACTCTGGGGTGAGTATTATAAAGCTATAAGATCAGGGGTCCCCAAACTGTGGTCCAAGGGCCAGATGTGGCCCTTTGCTAGCCTTTATCCAGCCTTTGGGACATTTTGCCTCCCACTGATATGAGGCACTATTCCTCCCACCAAAACCAACATTAGGGAATTATATCTTCCACCGATACCAATGATGGAATACTATTCCTCCTACTAATAGAGGCACTACTCCTCCTCCTATTGGCCACCAACCATGAGGCCATATTTATTCTCACTGATGCCGGGCCTGTGACATTTTCTGCCCCCCGCTGGCCACAATCCGGCCCTTCTAAAGTGTGAAGGACAATAAGCTGGCCCTTTGTTTGAAAAGTCTGGGGACCCCTGTATTAGTTAAAGCCAACACGTTTTAGGGAAATGCCTCCCCTTTCTTTAGGGCTGGAAAAAGCGGAATATGACTTAAATAACTTTTTCTGTACTCTAGCCCTGAGGAAGCGGGGAAGGGGCGAGGGCATTCCCATGAAACGCGTTGCTTTTATCTGATAGCTTCATTCAATACAAATCTGGATTTGGAGTGTCATTGACTTTTGTACTGGGCACTTCTCAGATACTCACCCCAGAGTTTGCCATCTACTGAGCCTTCTCCTCTGAGACACTCAGATAGGCAGCAGGCCAGGGCCAGAACAAGGTCCATCTGTATTACACCTTCATTGCACGTAAGCCCTTTGAAAGAGGACTGACTTCTATTTTATATCCGACACTATCAAGTCCTCACTTCTATTAGTCCAAAGCTATCACACCTACACATCAGTTATTGACCTAATGTGACCATGTGACTGTCTTAGGCCAATGATGTCATTAGCATCCTTGTCTGTTTGTGCTCATCAGCTGCAGGGCAGGGAATCCCCCACCCACAGCTCATTGGTCCAGGAATGACATTGGCTTTTTTCTCCCTGGGTCCAACTGGGCCAATTTCAATCCCATCCCCTTATGGTCGGTCCAAAACACCATTTTCTGTCTTTGAGAACTTTACGGTTTTGAGAAAAATTGACAGCTTGATCACTCTATGAAATTGCCACAAGCATGGCCAGAGCTTGCTGGAGGTGGCACATTTCATTCAATAGGCTGCCTGTGAAAAGCAGTTAGCCAATTACAGAAGCAGAAGAACTAAGAGTTTTTTTTTGCTATCCTGTTGATCCCAAAAAGAAACCCGTATGTGTCTCATCGGGGAGATTTCCTGCCCTACAGACAGCTAAAAATAAGAGGAAATCTCTCCGAAGATAAGGGATGTCTCCTCTTAGAAAGTTGTCATCTTAACAGTTGACAAGTACATGCATTTTAGGGCCCATTCGCAACACAAGGCACACATTATTGCATTGTTGAAACATATGGCAGTGCTTGTTTTTTCTTCCTTTTTTTTTGAAACGTACAACTTTAAAGCGGTGTTCAGGCCTCAAAAACTACTTTGGGCCATCCGCTTGCTCTGTGTCACCTGTAAAAGAAATGGATAGTCCCGATTTTTTTTTTTTTTTGTTTACTTACCTAGATATTGAAGAAAGTATACTTACTTTTCTTCCACTTCCTCCCTCTGCGGCCGCGGCCCGCGCCGTCACTTCCTGCTTGCATTGATTCCTGGGAGCTGAACGTCATCACTCCCAGGAATCATTGTGCCTGCACCGGCCTTGCTCGTCAGTTCCAGTGCAGGCGCGTCATTCCCTGCAAGTTTGCATTTGTGCCATACTTGTCATTCATGATGCTGTTTGTTTATCGAGGTTTTCTTACAAACCTCTGAGGGCTTCACAGAACAGCTGTATTTATACTGAGATTAAATTACACACAGGTGGACTCCATTTACTAATTAGGTGACTTCTGAAAGCAATTGGTTCCACCAGATTTTAGTTAGGGGTATCAGAGTAAAGGGGTCTGAATACAAATGCACACCGCACTTTTCAGATATTAATTTGTAAAAAAACGTTGAAAACCATTTATTTTTTTCCTTCTACTTCACAGTTATGTGCCACTTTGTCTTGGTCTATCACATAAAATCCTAATAAAATAACTTTATGTTTTTAGTTGAAACAGGACAAAATGTGAAAAATGTCAAGGGGTATGAATACTTTTTCAAGACACTGTATATGGATTATACAAGGTGGCGATGCTGCTGGTGTGAAATCGCCTTATTTATTATGGCCACTTTTATAGCTGTCAGTTTCCTCAGTGCTTTGCATTTTGTACAATCACATCAGTCCCCACCCTTTAGAAGCACACAATCTAAGATCCCTATCTCACATAATGGGGCCAATTTAGACAGGAGCCAATTAATCTTCCTGCATATCCTTGGAGGAAACCCATGCATGCACAGGGAGAACATGCAAACTTCATGCAGGTTGTGTCCTGGTCAGGATTCAAACAAGGAACCCAGTGCTGCAAGGCAGAAGTACTGACCACCAAGCAACTGTACTGCTCCCTGTTAGTATTTTCAGAGGGACGAGCAATAACAGCTCTATTTTTCCCCAAAAATTCAGTGAAAACTGGGAAATTTCACCTCGGTGGCAAAGGGTACAGTTGCCTTTGAATGATATTTTAGGATTACAGAAGCTCCTTTTCACTATCATGGACCAGTTCTTGTACCAAAAAATGTCTAAAAAAAAAAAAAAAAAAAAAAAAAGCTGAAAAAATCCCATAAAATACAAAAATAATCAAATACAAAAACAAAAGAAAAGAAAAAATGCATATACAAAAAAAAAAAAAAAAAAAAAAAAAAAAAAAAACAACAAACAACACTGAAATAAACTACCCCATAATATGTTCCAAAAACCTAACTCCCACTAATTTTTTTTTTTAATTCTTTCCAGCAAATTTAGCTTTTTCGTTAATTTTGGGTAAATCTCTGTTGCTCATCCTTAAAAAAAAAAAACAAAAAAAAAAAAAAAACAGAAAAAAGGAATTGTTTTCTGCCTTCCCAAAAATCAAATATTTATCATACATTTTTTTTCTGGCACATTTTGTGAATTAGTATTGCTTGGACCTGGAAGAAAGAGACATACCCCAAAAGTTTGTCCTGAAAAATTGTATGTTAACGCAAATAAAAAAAAAAAGTATCACGGACAGGCACAGAAAGTTTTTTGGGGACAAGTTTCCAGGGATGGGTCTGAAGGCTGGAGGGTGACAATTCCTCCGCTGTCTTCTGATGTCAGCCATTGTTCTTGGAGAGGAGTTCCCCCCCTCCTATGGAGATCACAGCTGCACATTGTGAGTGAGACAGATTGGGATGACGTCTGGTCACTGTCCATTGTCATCCAGACTCAGACAGGCCCAGGAGTGGTCGGTATTAAAGGGAACAGGAGGAAGTGGCTGGTCTGTGTCCCCGGCCACAAAAAGATTAGCAGGGGAGGTTCCCAAAGCTCATAATCTGTGCCAGTGACAATTTTTAACCTCCTATTGCCCGAGGAGATGTGACATAGCTCCCAACTGTCCCTGATTTCGAGGGACTGTCCCTGATTTTGAAGCACTGTCCCTGATTTCGAGGGACTGTCCCTGATTTCGAGGCACTGTCCCTGACTTTGAGGGACTGTCCCTGATTTCGAGGCACTGTCCCTGATTTCGAGGCACTGTCCCTGATTTTGAGGGACTGTCCCTGATTTGGAACAAAGTCCTCTTTCTTCCTCATTCGTCCCTCATTTTTGTCTGATCTATATAGTTGTATATAAAATGCACTATTTATCCTACGTAAGTGTTTCCCAGTGCTAAACCTTTCATCCAATTTCTAAATTGCTGCATTTGTGAATTTCAAAAGCCAGTATAAGGGAATAGTAGTGGTAAAAAAAAAAAAAGCACTTATGGGTTTAACTAATAATTTTTTTTGTATATATCTCCTTTAAGGGGGCGAGGCAGGGGGAGTGCCCTATGCCTACATCATTTTTCTAGTAGATGTCCCTCGTTCCCATCTTAAAATTTTGGGAGGTATGGGTGAGATTACTGCGATTTTATAGGAAGGGTGCAAACAGATTAACAAATCTGTAAAATGTGTGATGCCATGACTTTGGTAATGTATAAATTGTAGAGCTGAAAATTGCTGATAAAGCTAAACACCTGTTTGAGAAGCTTCAGACAGAAGCTGTTAGGCCCCTTTCCCACATACGGACCGTTCATTTCATCAGTTCAGTCACTTTTTTTTGTCATCGTTTTTTTTTTCAGTCAACATCCGTTTTTCATCCTTTGTCATCAGTTTTTTATCTGTTTTTCATCCTTTGGGGTCCTTTCACACGGGTTTTCCACTCGGCAGACTCCATTTTGCTCAGCGGGGATCGATCCACAGATCCTCACTGTGCAGAGATGGAGCTGTCAGATCCCCGCTCTCCTCTGTTGGAGATTGGATGAGAACGAACCGCATGTCCGTTTTCATCAAAACTGATCCACCAGACGGATGGAAAATAGGGTTTCCATCCATTTGGATTTCACGGACGGGATCGGATCGGATAGCAGAGGGTGTCTCCTCTGACATCGGCTGCTCCATAGGGGTGCATGGAGCATCCGATCAGGTCCGCCTGAAAAAACTGACAGGCGGACCTGATTGGAAAGCCTTTGGCTCCTTTCACACGGGCGGTTCGCCCAACGGAGTCCGTTTTGCTCAGCGGGGATCGATCCACTGATCCCCGCTGAGCAGGCAGATGACAGCTGCTCTGTGTGCAGAGACAGACCTGTCAGATCCCTGCTCTCCTCTATGGGAGATCGGATGATAATGGACCGCCTGTCCATTTTCATCCGATCTTATCAGATCCGATCCTCCAGAGGGATGGAAAATAGGGTTTCCATCCGTCTGGATTTCACGAGCAGGATCGGATAGCAGCAGGTGTCAGTGGACATGTCTCGGTTGACATCCACCGCTCCATAGGGGGGCATGGAGCATTCGATCCGGTCCTGACAGGCGGATCGGATTGGAAAGCCCGTGTGAAATTAGTCATCAGTTTTTCATCCTTTGTCATCAGTTATTTATCCTTTGTCATCCATTTTTTATCCATTGTCATCAGTTTTTCCTCCGTTGTCATCCATTTTCCATCCTTTGTCATCTGTTTTTCATCCTTTGTCATCATGTTCAGCCGTTGTCATCATTTTTTTTTATCCGTTGTCATCCGTTTTTTATGCATTGTTATCCGTTTTGCATCCGATCCGTTTTTTTTACGGATGAAAAATAGGACTTTCATCCGTTCAAATGGATGTTGGCGGAAGTGGATGAAAACGGATGTAAATGAATGATCATCCATTTACTACCATTTTTCCATGGGAATGCATTAATGTCCGTTTTTCATCCATCAATGGATGGATGAAAACGGACAAATGAACATCATGTGTGAAAGGGGCCTTACTCAAACAGTGCAGCGCAACCCTAAATCATCTGAACATTCCATAAAAAAAAATGAAATAATCTAATAAAAAATGACAATATACACAATTCATATAAGTGATCATAAATATATAAAATGAAAATCCCACAACACTCAATTCATAAAAAGAAGAAAATGTATAAATAAGTGAATACAATAATTAATGTAAAACATATAAATCATGTAAAGGTCCACCAGTAATGTGTGCAAACCATGAAAATAAAGTGTATCTAAAAATTGCGTGCTTCATTTGCATAGAACATGCTCCACCACCTGTTCATGCTGCCTCTTATCTTACAGAAAGACCCACACAAAGGTAAGGTCAGACATAGCCTGCCCAGATTCCTGGGTGAAAAAACACTGGAACAATATTAAAAGGGTAAAGGGAACGGGTCTATCTCCACCGCAGAATTTTTTAAAGCCTTTCCACTCAGCCAGGCATATAGAAAATAAGGCCCCTTTCACACATACGGTCCGTTTGTCCGTTTTTCATCCATCCGTTGATGGATGAAACATGGACATCAGTGGATCTCTATGTAAAAACGGATGACAACGGATGATTATCTGTTAACATCCGTTTTCATCCGCTTCCGTCAATGTCTGTTTTTTGCAACTGATGAATGCCCTATTTTTCATCCGTCAAAAAAATGGATCAGAAGAAAAACGGATATAAACGGACAAACGGTCTGTTTTTCATCCTTTTTCTGCATTGGTAATGGATGTAAAAAAAACTGATAAAAAACGGATGAAAAATGGATGAAAAACTGGTGAAAATCGGATTAAAAACGGATGAAAAACGGACGAAAAAGGGATAAAAAACTGATGAAAAAGGACAAAAATGGATGAAAAACGGATGAAAAACTGATACATTTTGACGTGACTGAACTGATGAACTGAACGGACCATTGGTGTGAATGGGGCCCGTAGTGTGCTGTAGTTTGGCAAACTCTCCGATCTTTTATTAGCTAAGAAAGATTATTACTCACAAACAAAAAGCACTCTATAATCCAGTGCACTGCATAACATTGCCAGTTTAAAATACAAATGTAATTTCCCTCTTAAAGGAATGGTAACGGCAGAAGGTTTTTATTTAAATACATTCTATGCATTAAGATAAAAAGCCTTCTGTGTGCAGCACCCCCACCCCCCCCTCACTTACCTGAGCCCTTCTTTATCTGGTGATGTTGCAGGAGAGACTCGGTTGCCCGGGACTCTCCTTCCTCATTGGCTAAGACAACAGCGGAGCGCCATTGGCTCATGCTGCTGTCAATCAAAGTCAGTGAGCCAATGAGGAGAGGGATAGGGCTGGGCCTAGCCGCCGCTCCATGTCTGAATGCACACACGGAGCTGTGGCTGAGCTCGGTGTCCCCATAGCAAGCTGCTTGCTGTGCTAGCATTCAAAGGAAGGGAGGGGCCGTGAGCATCGGGACCCAAGAAGAGGAGGATCGGGGCTGCTCTGTGCAAAACCAACTGAGCAGGTAAGTACATGTTTGTTATTGTTAAAGTGGAGTTCCACCCTAATTTAATACTTACCTCCATCTTCTCGCTCCGGGTCACCTGAAAAAGAAATGGATAATCGCATATTTTTTTTTTTTTTACTTACCTCGTAGCGAAGAAAAAATACTTACCTTACTTCCTTCTTCCTCCTTCCTCGGCCGCGGCCCGTCGTCACTTCCTGGCTCTGCAATGATTCCTGGGAGCTGAACGTCATCGCTCCCAGGAATCATTGCGCCTGCAACGGCCCCGACGTCAGTTCCGGGTCGCGCGCGTCATCCCCTTCTAAACAGCTTCTGGGCATGCCCAGAAGCTGTGGAGGGATGACGCGCGTGACCCGGAAGTGACGGCGGGGCCGGCGCAGGGCATCGTGGGACCGAAGAAGGCGGAAGAAGACGCTGAAGGGGATCTCGCTGGCTTCAAGCTGCCCACATCTGAGATGGCAGCGCTGGACAAGACGTTTTCAAGGTAAGTATTTGTCCTAACAGGTAAGTGCAACCCGGGACAGATCAGAGGCTATCCATTGTGGAATGTACTAGCCCTGACTGTCCCGGGGGTATTTAAAAAAAAAAAAAAATCCAGGGTGGAACTCCGCTTTAAGCAAACAAATAAAAAAACGAGACTTTAGTATCGTGTATGGAGTATGGACATCCAGGACAGATATGGTTCCCACTTGCCAACCAGCTGCCACAGTTATACAGCGGGAGGTTCCCGCGAATTGCCGTACCTGTAAGGCGATTCGCAGGAGTGGTTAGCAGGAGCGATCCTGGGGGGCGCTGGCTTGGGCCCGCCCCCATTCGCCAGCGGGGAAGCTGATGCACGGGGTCTGAGGAAGAGAGTCCTCCCTCGAAACGTGTAAGCCACACCAGGGTTTGAGGACACCATCATGCTATCCAGCAGTAGAGAAGTGTTCTGGAAGCGAGCTGTTCCCATTTCCTACATGCTTGTACACATCCTATGTTTGTGAGTATATTGTACGCTACCCTTCTTTGATTTTAATAAACTTTTTAGTGGTAATGCACAAGGTCGGTGCGCCCTTCTCTTATTGTTTTCTTGTAGTGCTTTTTGGATACCCTTGGGCAGCAAGACCACTTAATTTGTGCAAAAGAACCACCCAGAACATTTACCTTCCCGCATACCACTCAAGCGCAGGAGAGATACTCTTGTTTACTGTAGTAATGTCACTGGTCCCTCAAAAGGGTCAGAAATGTCAGTTTGGTGTCCGATCTGTCCACCGCAATGTCGCAGTCCCGCTAAAAATCGCTGATCGCCATTACTAGTAGAAATAAATAAAAATGACATAAATCTTTCCCCTAGTTTGTAGACGCGATAACTTTTGCACAAACCAATCAATATAAGCTTATTGGGATTTTTTTTACCAAAAATATGTGGCAGGATACAAATTGGCCTAAAATGATGAAAAAATGTGATTTTTAATTTTGTTTTATTGGGAATGTTATATAGCAGAAAGTAAAAAATATTGTTTTTTTTTTTTTTTCAAAATTGTCGCTCTTTTTTTTTTATAGCGCAAAAATCACGCAGGTGATCAAATACCACCAAAAGAAAGCTCTATTTGTGGGAAAAAAGGACATCAATTTTATTAGGGGACAGCGTCTCATGACTGCGCAGTTGTCAGTTAAAGTAACGCGGTCCTGAATTGGCCTGCTCATTAAGAAAATCTTCCGGTCCAGAAGTGGTTAAAATAACAGCTCGCTGGCTTTCGGGCGTGATGATGTCACCTGGTTACACTCACTGACGCGTTTCGTCACGTAGTGCAGTGACTTCCTAAGAGGCAACTTATTACACAACAAATATATATTGTTTATCACTTTTGTGGCACATACAGTATCTGACAAAAGTAAGCACACCCCTCACATTTTTGTAAATATTTTATTCTATCTTTTCATGTGACAACACTGAAGAAATGACACTTTGCTACAATGTAAAGTAGTGAATGTACAGCTTGTATTAGACTCCATTCACACTAGAGCGACTTGTCAGGCGACTTGTCAGCCTGACAAGTCGCGGTCCCTCGCAGTCCATTGACTGCTACAGGACCCATTCTAATAGGAGCGACACAAGTCGTTCCGACTTAGAAAAAGGGTCCTGTACTACTTTGGGGCGACCTCGAGTCGCCCCCGAAGTAGTACAGAGTTGTGCCGCTGCAGTGTGAATGGGCTCTAACAGTGTAAATTTGCTGTCCCCTCAAAATAACTCAACACACAGCCATTAATGTCAAATTGGGCCCAATTAGCCATTTTCCCTCCCCGGTGTCATGTGACTTGTTAGTGTTACCAGATATCAGTTTGAACTGTAAACATGTAAACATATTTCTGAAATCAAACACTGTGTGTGTTATTAGAGTACCATTTCAAAATAATGCTGTTTTTGTTAAGCCAAAGGTGATTTAACCTCCTTAGCGTTATTCCCGGGGTGGAATTTCAGTACCATTAGCGGTAACCCCGAGCCACACTCTGGGATACCCCCAGGGAGGATCGCTGAATCCTGGAAGAGGTTACCTACCTTGTCCCCAGGATCCCTTGATGTATTCCGGCAGTGTACAGCGGCCGCATCTTCCGCCCGATGCTGTGTGCCCCGGCTTCCGTTCCCTACGAGCGTCGCGTCGCAGGGGGGTGGAACCGGCGGCAAATTCAAAAAGTAAAAAACACCAAACACACTGATATATTGCAATCCTATTGGATTACATTACTAAATAAAATAAATTGACCTTAGTTTACCCCCCAGTGCCCTTGCCTGCAGTTTTACTGTACTTTGTGTCTGGAAACTGCATAAAAAAAAAACGCGCCGCCACCTCAAAAGCGGTATATGACCTGCTGGAAAACAGCGACAGCGATACAGAATCGCTTGCAGAATTGAGTGATAGCAATTCGTGGGAAAGTTCATCATCGGACACAGAAAGCGATTTCAGCGATGATCCTGTGACTGTGCCCAGCGATGTGCGGACTTGATGCTCGATTGACTCGTAGCGCCCCCAAGATACCCCCGTCAAACGTTATCATACCCGAGATGTTATAAAGAAGAACGCACAGTAAAAAAAATGTAAATAGTTGGTTTGGGCTGCTCGTCCTTAAGAATTTCATGCAAAATAATGGTACCGCTTTCAGCACCTAAAATCTGAAATAATCATACCGCCAGGGAGGTTAAAGTGTCACTGTAATCATCTGATGAAGAATTTTCTTTTGTTTGTTCAGTTTGCCGCATTCAAATAATAAAAAAAAAAAAAATCTAAAGTTTTCGATTGGACCGATTCAAAATTTAGCGATTCGAACGTTTTGAATCGAAAAAATTGGTAAATTCGAAGAAAATTTAAAAAAAAGGCATAAAACAAATTCTGAATACGGATTCCAAATACAAATTGAACGAATAAACCGGATTTAACAAAACTAAATAACTAGATTAAGGATTCAAAACAAAACAAAACGAAACAAATGTTTTCGTCATGCACTTGTCTATGTCTAGCATACGCGTGTAAAATACTGAGCGGTGATTCCGATTTGTGTATTTTTAAACTCACTTCATGTAGATAGGGGAATCCCTCACCGCTGATGTTTTGTATTCTGACAGTGGGGAGATGTCTCCGGCATCAGAATGCACTGACCTGGGATGTTAAGTTCCTCTTAAAGAGGTTGTAAACTCATTTAACATTTTTTTTTTACAACCTGAAAGAGAAACACATAATGAGCTAGTATGCATCGCATACTAGCTCATTATGAAATACTTAACTTAGAACGAGCCCCCGCCATGACATGTTCAGTTGCCCGTCTTCCGGGATCGCGGCATCCGGCCATCTGATTGGCCAGACCCGCGATTACGTGCGCGCGGGAGCCGACGGTCACGGCACGGGGCTCTGAAGGAACTCCACCAGCGGCCGTTCCTTCAGAGCGCATGCGCCAGTGACGTCACTGGCTGCATGTAAGGTAAATATCTCCTAAACGGTACATGTTTAGGAGATATTTACAGTACCTATAGGTAAGCCTTAATATAGGCTTACCTATAGGTACAACTTGTAGCGGAGGGTTTACTTCCTCTTTAACCACTTCAATACAGGGCACTTTCACCCCCTTCCTGCCCAGACCAATTTTCAGCTTTTAGCGCTGTCATGCTTTGAATGATAATTGCGTGGTCATGCAACGCTATACCCAAACAAAATTTTTCTCATTTTTTTTCCTACAAATAGAGCTTTCTTTTGGTGGTATTTGATCACCTCTAGGTTTTTTGCTAAAAAAAAAAAATTGTAAATAAGTAAGTTTTCTCCTGCACTGACGAGCTCTGATGAGGCTGCACTGAGGGGCACTGATGATGGGCACTGAGAGGCACTAATATGCACTGATAGGTGGCACTGATGGGCACTCATAGGCAGCACTAATGGGCACTGCTGGTAACACTGATATGCACTGATAGGCTGCACTGATGGGCACTGATGGGTGGCACTGATGGGACCTAATGGGTGGCACTGATGGGCACTGATAGATGGCACTAATAGGCAGCACTGATGAGGCACTGACAGGCATTACTAATGAGCACTGATTGGAATCCCTAATTAGCACTGATTGGCATCCCTGGTAGCCACGGTCTGGCATCCCTAGTAGCATGGGTTGGCATCCCTGGTGGGCTCTAGTGGGCATCCCTGATGGGTCTGCACAGATAATCAATGCGCTAATTATAGGCACAGACCCCCCCCCCCCCCCCGTCAGGAGAGCCCCTTATCGACTCTCCTCTACTCGTGCCTGGTCAGCGCGAATGGAGGAAAGCCGATAAACGGCACTTCCTGGTTACGATGTGACTAGCTGTGATTGGTCACAGCTGATCACATGGTAAAGACCCTACGTCATAGGCTCTACTGGGTTCAGAGATGCAGAGTGACACACCGCACCACCAATCGCTGCTCTGCGTGTCCTCCTGGGTGCACGCAAGCGGCTTATCCTGCTGGACATCATATGACGCCCAGTCAGGATAACTTAACCACTTTCTGGCCATCATTCTGCTATATGGCAGGCGGGAAGTGGTTAAAGTGTTACTAAACCCAGGAGCCGGCAGTCACTATATCTGGTCTCCCACACTACACAGAACATGGAAATGCAATTATTTTAGTAAATATAAACTGATAAATACCTTTTCGCATTAGCAGTATGAAGCAGTCTTGTGACTTCTATCAGTTCCTAGTAAAGCTTGTAGGAGAAGTTTTCATTCTCCCCTGATCCTCTGTCTGGACATGTCTGGCCCTGTGCTGATCACATGCACTCTCCCAAGAAAAAAAAAAACCCTCTAGCAATATATACCAAACTGATATAAAAACATATCTAATAACAAAAAATTTTAAAAAATCTACTGTTCCAATACTCGGGAAATTAAGAGGTTTATAAAAGCTGCTAAACCCCTAGGCTGGCTCATAGGCTGAAGGCATCTGGTATACTTCGGGGAGTAGTGGATTATGTGACACGCTCTCTGCCTCCCCATAATACTTAATGTCACCCCATAATGTCCCAGCATTGGCTTCCAACATCCTGTATTTGTTTTGAATTTCTGACATCCGCACATTTCTCAACCAGCTCCTCGCCAGCCTCATGTGACAGCACTTGGATCTGGTGATTGGCTGCACAAGACTGAGCACTGCATTATGGGGAGGTAGGGACAAGAGCATGTCACATGATCCCCCACTGCCAAAAGTATGCCAGAGTATGGTCCAGCCTAGGGGTTCCAGCAGCCTATGGGGGGTTTCCATACCTCTCTTACTTCACCTAGTATTGGAAAAGTACAGGTTCTCTTTGAAGCTGCTTTACGTTGCAGCCTATTCATTCATAAGGGGCCAAACCAGTGAGGATTTGCCACACATGTGCTGGAATCCATCACCTGATCTAATAGTGCATTGCACCTTTTCATTAAACAGATTAGATCGCCTCACTTCCTATGTTGTCACCAAGGCAGGAAGTGAGCTTCAGGACCAATTTACATTTAACCACTTGCCGACCGCCCACAGTATATTTACTGCGGCAGTCAGCCCCTCCTGGGCAAAGTGACGTAGTACTACGTCGCTCGCCCAGGAGCCTGCAGGGGGCAAGCGCGCGCCGCCGGAGGGGCGCTCCCGCCCCCGCTCATTCCCCTGCATCCCCGTGCGTGTGACCGGCGGCTCCGATGTCTGCCGGTCACTCGCGATCTCCCGGTGGAGAGGGAGAAAGGCAGACGGCTAATGTAAACACAGCCACCTGTCATTCTCCCTGGTGTAACAGCAGAGATCATACGATCCTGCTATGTAGGATCGTATGTCTCTGTGGTTACATCAAAAGCCACACCCCTTTACAGTTAGAAACACACCCCTAGGGACACACTTGACCACTAATAAAATGAACCCCTTCCCTGCCTGTGTCATTTTTACAGTAACAATGCATATGTATAGCGCTGATTACTGCAGTAATGTCACTGGTACCCCCAAAAGTGTCAAAAATGTCAGTCAGGGGTCTGATCTGTCCGCCGCAATGTCGCAGTCCCGCAAAAAATATTGCAGATCGCCGCCATTACTCATTAAACAATAAAAATTACAAATCTTTCCCTTAGTTAGTAAACGCAATAACTTTTGTGCAAACCAATCAAAATACGCTTATTGCGATTTTTTTACCAAAAATATGTAGCAGAAAACAAATTAGCCTAAAATGTTAAAAAATTTAGATTTTTACATTTTGGGGGGGGGGGGGGGGAATTTCATATAAAAAAAATGTGAAAAATATTGTTATTTTTTCAAAATTGTCGCTCTTTTTTTGTTTATAGCGCAAAAAGTAAAAATCGCAGAGGTGATCAAATAGCACCAAAAGAAAGCTCTGTTTGTGGGGAAAAAAGGATGTCAATTTCATTTGGGTACAGCGTCGCACGACCGCGCAATTGTCCGTTAAATTCACGCACTGCCAAATCGCAAAATAGGCTCTGGTCTTTGAGCAGCCAAATCCTCCGGGGCTTAAGTGGTTAAAGCGGAGTTCCGGCCTCAAATACCTTTTTTAACTAAAAATACCCCTATAATACTAATCCATCGCCCTTTACAGAACCGCTATTCTCATACTTACAAGGTGTACGGTATTGGATTTTAGTCAAAATCTTACTTTTAAAAACGCTGTCTGGGCGCGGCCATCTTGGATGTGGGCATCTAAAGCCACAGTGTCCTTCTTCCTGATTCCAGGGAGTGTTCTGGGAGTTCTTCCTGATTCCAGCCTCCTGGGAGTGATGACAAACAGCTCCCAGGATGCAATGCAAAGGCGGAAGTGATGTCGGTGGCCGTGGCCACAGAGGGGGAAGAAGGAGGAAGTACAATCAAAAATGCCCCAAAAAAAGGTAAGGGACCCCCGAAAAAGATTGAAAATGCCCAATTGTTGATCAGCATAGCGAGCACTCCAGGAATCACTAAAGTTGCAAAATAGGCCGGGTCTCCACTTTAAGCTTGTGCATAGAGGTGCATTTCTTTGTAGCGTTAGGCAGATGCATTGTTGTGCCTTGTGCATTGGCATGGGTTTTGAAGCACCTTGGTACTTGTTTTCAATGCAGTTTTGAATTTAGAATTTGGGGTAGATAGGGTTAACAGGCTTTGTCCATGGCCTGTTAATACATGTTGCTACAATGTATCAAAACGCATGTTATATGTGTTTTAATCACTTAAGACCAAGCCTATTTCTGGCGCTGGTTGTTTACAAGGTAAAATCTGTATCTTTGGCTAGAAAAATACAAATTCTTTTAGCAAAGGCTCTAGAGAATAAAATGGCGGTCGTTGCAATATTTTTTTTGTCACATGGTATTTGTGCAGTAGTATTTCAATCGCAATTTTTTTTTTGGAAAAAATACATTTCACTAAATTAAAAAAAACAGTAAAGTTAGCCCAATTTTTTTGTGTATTGTGAAAGATGAGGTTACACTGAGTAAATTGATACCTAATATTTCATGCTTTAAAATTGCACGCACTCGTGGAATGGCGACAAACTACAGTACCTAAAAATCTCCATAGGTGTCGCTTTAAAAAATTGTAACGGTTACCAGTTTAGAGTTGGGGTCCTTTCACACGGGCGGTGGGCCCAACGGAGTCCGTTCTGCTCAGCGGAGGATTGATCCGCAGATCCCCGCTGAGCAGGCGGATGACAGCTCCGTCTCCGCTCTGTGTGCAAAGACGCAGCTGTCAGATTCCTGCTGTCCTCTATGGGGGAAACGTATGAGAACGGACCGTCTGTCCGTTTTCATCCGATCCGATAGACGGATGGAAAATAGGGTTTCCATCCGTCCGGATTTCACAGATAGAATCGGATCGGATAGTAGTGGGTGTCAGTGGAGATGTCACTGTTGACATCTGCGCTCCATAGGGTTGCCTGGAGCATCCGATCAGGTCCGCCTGAAAAACTGATCGGAAAGCCCGTGTGAAAGGGGCCTTTCAGAGGAGGTCTTTTGCTAGTCTTTTTGCTCACGCTCTAACGATCATGGCGATACCTCACATGTGTGATTTGAACACTATGTACATTTGCGAGTGTGACTTACGTGTGGGTTTTCTTTGGTGCGTGACCACACGGGGACAGTGGCGGTTAAAAAAAAAAAATCATATTTTTTTAATTATTTTTACACTGTTCCTTTAACCACTTTTGGATAGGAATGTTTTACCCCTATAATGACCAGGCCATTTTTTGCGGTACGGCACTGCGTTACTTTAGGTAACAATTGCGCGGCTGTACCCAAATAAAATTGATGTGCATTTTTTCCCACAAATAGAGCTTTTTTTGTGGTATTTGATCACCTCTTCGTTTTTTATTTTCTTGCGCTATAAACAAAAAAAAGAGTGACAATTTTGAAAAAAAAACCCAATATTTTTTACTTTCTGCTATAAAACACAGCCAATAAAAAAAAAAAAAAAATCTATTTTTGGTAAATAAAAATCACAATAAGTGTATACTGATTCGTTTGCGCAAAAGTTATCGCTTCTACAAACTAGGGGATATATTTATGTTATTTTTATTTATTTTATTTTTTTTACTAGTAATGGCGGCGATCAGCGATTGTTAGCCGGACTCCGACATTGCGGCGGACAGATCGGACACCTAACTGACACTTTTGAGGAGACCAGTGACATTACTATAGTCAGGGCTTTTTTTTCTCAGAGAATAGGTGCAGGAACTCCTCCTTTCTGGGTATCCCCTTGTCTCCGCCCCTATCAACCTTCGAGCATCGTTCCTTGGTTCCAAATCCCACCAACCTCCCAGTACTGCCCCTTTCAGAGAATATAGAACCAAGTAACATTTGTGGTATAAAGTAATTTGCATGGCATTTGTTAACGATAACAAGAAAAGCAGTAAAATAGATCCCCTGCAGCCAGTAACATTGGATTCCCTCGGCAACAATGGGCCACCTGCAACAAAATACTCCCCCGCCCAGCAACAATAGACCCCCGGCAGCAAAAACAGATCCCACCCACAGCCAGCATCAATGGACTCTCCAGATCCCTCCCAGCAACAACTGACCTCCAGCAACAGAAGAGCCACCTTCAGCAACAATAGATTCCCCACAGCAACAAAAGACCTCCCCCTCAGGCAAAAATAGATCCCCTCCAATGACAGTAGATCCCCAGCAGCCAGCATCAATAGATCCTGTAGCACACCCCAGCACCCCTTGCCATTACATACATTTAGTGCTGGAGGTGCCGGAACTGCGTTCCCCCGCGTTCCCGCTGAAAAAAAGCCCTGACTATAGTAATCAGTGGTAAAAAATATGCACTCAAAGGTTTAAGTGTGTCCCTAGGGGATGCTTTCTAACTGTGTGTGGGATGGACTCACTGGATGAACACAGAGATCTGTGTTCCTAAACGGCAGGAACAAAAGATCCCTCTGTTCATCTCTGACAGAACGGAGGTCTGCCTTGTTTACAATGGCAGACCGCCATTCTGTCTCTATGGGGGGCAATTGCGGGTGGACGGCAGACATCGCATCTGCTGATTGCCCCTCCCCCATAGCCATTCAGGACACGCGTGCCCCCATTGGCTATTACACAAAAAGACGAAGAGGTACGTAGTTTCCATAATAGAGCCGACCTGCTGCAGTTAAAGTGCTGCAATTGGTCGGCAAATGGTTAAAAAAAAAAAAATTCAGATCACATTAAGGCCCCTTTTACACTTGTGTGACTTGTCCTGCAAAAGTCGCATGACAAGTCGTACTCCATGATTTCCAAAGAGTACCGTTCATATCTGTATGACTTCAAGTCGCAACGACTTCAAAGTAGTCCCTGCACTACTTTGGGCTGATTTTAATACGTTTTGAGGTTCATAGACATAGTAATTGCTTCAAGTCCAGTCAGAATTGTGACAAACAAATTGCGGCCAAATCATGCGACTTTTAGGTTGCATAGGGGCCTCTTTCACACTTATGCGACCTAAAAGTTGCGCGATTTTACAGCGATTTTGACTGGACTTAAAGCAATGGACCTCAAAATGCATTAAAATCGGCCCAAAATAGTGCAGGGACTACTTTGAAGTCATGGAGACTTGAAGTCACACAGATATGAATGGTACTCATTGGAAATCATGGAGTACGACTTGTCATGTGACTTTGCAGTCCCAAGTCGCAGGACAAGTCGCACAAGTGTGAAAGGGGCCTAATGCAACCTAAAAGGCACGTGATTTTACTGCGATTTTGTTGCCGCAATTTTTGCCCGATTTTACCGCCATTTTGACTGGACTTGAAGCAATGCAAGCAGTCCCTGCACTACTTTGGACTGATTTTAATGCTATTTAAAGTCCAAAGACACAGGCATTGCTTTAAGTCCAGTCAAAATCATGGAAAAAAACACGCAACTTTTAGGTCACATAAATGTGAAAGAGGCCCCTGTGCAACCTAAAAGTTGCCCGATTTTACAGCGATTTTGCCGCAATTTTTTGTTGCGATTTTGACTGGACCTGAAGCAAAGCCCAAAAGGACCTCAAAATGCATTAAAATCGGCCCAAAGTAGTGCAGGGACTACTTTGAAGTCGTTGCAACTTGAAGTCGCACAGATATGAACGGTACTCATTGGAAATCATGGAATACGACTTGTCATGCGACTTTGCAGTCCCAAGTCACAGGACAAGTCGCACAAGTGTGAAAGGGGCCTAAGTGTGAAAGCGGCCTTATTGCTGTCACAAGAAATGTAAACATGCCTTGGGACAGTAATAGGCAGTGACAGGTACTCTTTATGGAGGGATCGGGGGTCTAAAAGATCCCAAACTCCTCTGCACTTCAATGTATTGAAAACGCCAAAAATCTGCATTTTTGAAAACTTTGGATTTTTTTTAAAATCGCACTACACTGTAGCACTGAGAGGGAAAATGAAACATATATGCGTTTTAGTGCACTGCACAGTGTGTGTTGAATTGCAGAAGTATAAATGGCCTCATTCACACCATACTTGCATTAAAAGTGATGGAAAATGACTCAGGTTTGACTTTTTGGGCTTGCTCAAACCATGTGCAGAGGCGTGCAAATTTCTAATGTAGATCTCTGCAAGGACACAAAGAAAACAATCATGTTCCCTGCTCACATCACAATGCTGATGTCATGTGACTTTTTTTCTGCCCATAAAAATAAATACATTTTGCAGATTTCTGTGCAAAGGAAATAAAAATAATGCACACCAGTGTTGTGGTGTGGACAGAGCACATAGAGAACAATGGGTTACTTTGTGCCCTTGCAGAGACAAGTGCAGAAAAACCCAGGTCTCTGCACATGGTGTGACCCTTCCCAACAGGGACACAGACATAAAAAACTCAACAGAGGTTATAACAAGGGATCGACCGATTATCGGCAAAGCCAATATGCACTTTCCCCGATATATTGGAATTGGCCCCCGGAGGTTACCGATATTGCCGATATTTCGGGAAAGTGCTGTACTGGAGTGATGCCTGCAGCTAGAGGCATCACCCCGGTACCGGCGTCCATAGCAGACAGTTAGCTGTCTTGTAATGACAACCGATGCGGCTGAGAAGCCGCTCGGCTGTCATTACAAGGAGTAGGAGGGGACGCCCCCCTCCCGCCACCTTCCGCGGCTCACCCGGGTCTCCCGTCCCATTGGGAAACCCGGGCATCCTACCTGCACGGCCGCCGAAGAGAAGACCCCATCAAGACTCTGAGAAGACCCGATCAGAGCATTTGGCTCTGATCGCATCTCCATGTAAAAACCCGGAAGTAATGTCATGATGACATCACGTCTGAGTACTGGCGCCAAATTCAAAAAAATGACAGCATTCAAAACAGCCAAACTTGGCGTTTTGAATGGTTTTAAGTGCAGAGGAGGGCTTTGGGGGTCTTTTAGAACCCCAGATCCCTCCACAAGAGTACCTGTCAAATAAATAAAAATAAAACAATTTTTTTAATCCCGGTTCACACTTCTGCGATGCGGGAATGCTGCGAATATACAGCGTGTTCCCTCATCGCATCCGCACCCCTGGCAGTTCACATTGCCATATGCAATACGCAGGGGGTGTCAATTAAAAGTTAACGACACCCCCAGTTGAGATCGCATATCGCAGTGCGATCTGCAAGTTCGCACATAATCAGAATCCCACTAGTGTGAACCACCACGCGATCCGATTCTGCTGCGGATAAAAAAAAGGGTCATGTGCGTGTTTAGTGCGGATGCGGTGCGAATTCAGCCATACAAACTGTTTGGCTGAAATTTGCACCGCACAGACATCGCATGTAATTTAGGAGCAGTGCGCTCCGAATTACATGCGATCTCTGTGATCGCACTAATGTGAACCGGACCTAAATGTACCAAAATATCGGCCCATAGCGGCCGATACCGATATGCGATGACCAAAATATTGGTATCGGCAATAAAAAAACGATATCGGTCGATCGCTAGTTATAACCCCTACCCCAAACCAAAAATGATAGTACACAACACATGCACAAATCCATTTCTCCAACCTTTATAAATAAATCCCCCAGCCAGCAGCTGGTCCCTTCTCTGCCCTATTTGGAGAGGTAACCAGAACTATAAGTCCCAGCATGCCTTCCACTTCACAACAGAAAATCTGCTGATAACTCCTTTTTCCTGCATCCCAGACCGGTGCACTTGATCCCTTGTGACACTTCAGTGGGTGCCAAGCTACAATGTTGCACAATGTCACACTGACACACAAAGCAGCAGCTTGCAGCGATGCTGAATCACACCATTCACAGCTGTGTCAGCCCTGAGCTTTCTGCTTTTCTCTAACACACAAATAAGACTGAACCTTTTCAACCCATGGGAATACTAAAAAGTTTTGCAGTGAGAAAGTCACATGCTGAAAGCTGTGTGTTTTCTGCAACATAGACAAGTCACATTTTTTTTTTTCTTCAAATTCTCAGATTGACATTTTTCTGAATTAACCCTTTTACTTGATGAAAACTAAAGTACTAAAAATATTGGTATTATATTTCTATAATGATTATATATTCTATATATATATTATCAATATATTAATATATTGCATATATTGCATATATTTGTATTTTATATACCAGTATGTACAGTATATTACATATGTTGTGGTCGGTAAATAAAAGATGGATACCCTTGATATGGTAAGTCGTTGTGGTGTGCCAGAACCGACGTAAGGGGGTAGGCCTGTAAATAAAGAGGGCCCCCCGAAGATTAGAGGTCAGGAAAAAAGGGTGAAGGTGGGTGGGGTGACTCGAGCGCCCAGCAGCAGGCCGGTGTAGGGGAGGGGCGGTGCTATAAAGCCCGCTAGCTCCTCCCACAAACACCGGCCTGCGGCCGAACACTTGTGGTCGGTAAATAAAAGATAGATACCCTTGATAATGGTAAGTCGGTGTGGTGTGCCAGAACCGACGTAAGGGGGTAGGCCTGTAAATAAAGAGGGCAAAAAAGGAAGCAAATGACACACTTTATTGACAACCCAAATTCATGTAGCAAGTCTACTAAAAGCTAACCTCAACTCCTTCTCGGGGTGAGGAATATATATCTGAAAGGCATCAGATTCCCATCGACCAAGTCTTTTGATGATATGACCTGGCGTGTTATTGCCGGAGGCAGCTGACGCAGCTCCAATCCTAAAGGAGTGGCCAGAATGCGCTGCAGGGTCCCAACCCAGCCTGATACATAAGGTGCGGATGTAAAATATGAACTTAGACGTGATGAGGGGGGTGCCCAGCAACGTGAAAAGTGGTGAGTGGCTGGGCGAGCTCTGAGTCCGAGCTGCGTAATTGTCCAGGACCTTGACAGGGCACCAGTCATTCCCCGATGGATACAAAGGGATGGACAAAGGGTGTCCTACCTGCCTGGTCTTAGAACACCGAAGTGTCAAGATGTAGTGATCTCCCCGTTTGACCAAGTCCCATTTGAGGAGGCAGGTGCGATCCTCAGACTGGGAAGCCACCGTGAACTCCCCGGGCCTGAGAAAGCCGTAAAAGGCCAGGTACATGGCGGTCTTTACAACTAAGTTTGTGAAGGGCTCAAAAGGGGCCGAGTCCAGCAAATCAGAAAGAGCCCGGAATTTCTCCCCGTCAATCGGCAACCGCCTGACCGGGGTATAGCGATCCACCTTGCCAATGCCCTTCAAAAGGTTTTTTACTGGATATGCCCTGAGAAAGGGAGACGAGTTCGGTTGGTACGTCAGGACGTGATGTTGAACCCCCGACAAGTACAGCTTGATGGTGCTGGCAGAAAGTTTCAGCTGGAGGTGGCAAAAAGCTGCAAAGGCGACCATCGTCTGGACTGAGTGGTCGTGCAACCCAAATTCCGCTGAAAACCTCCGGAAGATGGACATGGCTCGATCATAAGCCTTCCTGGTATTAGATGACAGCGCCATCCGGGCCAATTCCCGACCATGCTCCACAATCCGGGCTAGTCCAGGATTAAATCTTCGAACTTCGGGGTCCGAGTGGGGCATCTGTCGGCCGTAGGGTGAAGGTTGAAGAACACCTGTAATTTAGACCGGGAAAGGGCGTCAGCAGCTGCGTTGGAGTGGCCCGGGATATGTTCACAATAGAGGAAAAACTGGTGGGTGGCTGCTAACAAAGTCAGCCTGCGAACCAACCTCATGATGGTCAGGGATGCAGACCGGCCCTTGTTAATGATGTCACAGGCTGCCTTATTGTCGCTAAAACACTTAACTGCCATCCCTGACCAGCACCTACCCCAAGTGAAAGCAGCTGCCACTATAGGGTATATCTCGAAAAACGCCGAGGTCTCCCGGAAAGCGGGTAAGGCAAGTGACTCTGCCGGCCAATGATCCCTGAACCACGAATCCCCAAAGATGGCAGCGAACCCCGTGTGAGAAGCTGCATCCGTCCAAAACACAGGGGACTGGGGTGAGATAGGCGGGATAAACATGGAAATGCCGTTCCACCTTTCCAGGAACTCCACCCACATGGCCAGGTCCGCCCTGGCTGGGGGATCCAAGTGGGTGACAACACCCTCCGGAAGACCTGGCAATAGACACAGTAAACGGGAGATGAATGACCTGCCTTGGGGAATGATGCGCATGGCAAAATTCAATGACCCAATCAACGACTGCAGATCTTTCCTCGTAAAAGACCCTACTTCCAGGAACCTGCCTACCACCTCCCGAATGCGCCTCAGCTTATCCCCAGGGAGGCTGGACTGCATAGAGCTGGAATCCAAGGTGATCCCCAAGAAATCTAACCTGGTGACAGGTCCAATCGTCTTGCCTGGAGACAGAGGGACCCCTAAGGTTGAAAACAAGGCCACAGTGCTCCTCAAGCTGACAGGCGTGCAGTTGCCCTGTTCGATCAACAAGAAGTCGTCCAGGTAGTGCAAAACCGTAGGGCACCTGGTGATATTCAGAAGAAGCCAGCAGAGCGTCTCGGCAAAGGTGTCAAAAATCCTGGGACTGCTTTTGGATCCGAATGTGAGCCTGATGGCGAAATAATATTCCTCCCTCCACTTAACACCGTGAACATGCCATAAAGAGGGGTGAATGGGCAACAGCTTGAAGGCGTTGGCTATATCTGTCTTGCTGAGCCATGCAGCCCTGCCTGCCCCCAAAATGGCTTGGATGGCGTTGTCCACGGTGGTATAGCGGAGAGAGAACTCAGCAGAAGGGATAAGAGAATTCAGGCTAGGGTTATTGGAGGAATGAGGAGCCGACATGTCAATGATTAACCATTTTTATTAGAGTATTTGCTTGTGGAGATGCCAACGGGGTTAGTACGCCAGGAGGTGAAGGGGGGGTCGGGAAAGGGGCCTAGCATGAACCCTGCCTGAACTTCCTTCCTGATCAGAAGGTCCACTGACAGCGGGTCCTCCCTAGCAGATAGTAGATTGGGGCATTCAAGTGACCCTGGGGGAAGAGACACCAACCCCGTGTGGAACCCCCCTGTCAACCCCTGCACCAAATACTCGACCAGGTGCGGAGATGGGTGAGACTGAAGGAAAAAAGCCAGTACCTCGATCTTGACCTCGGTCAGTCATTGTTTAGGATTGAGCCTTGACGGACACATGGACTTGGTGTGAGCCCTGAAGCAGATAGAACAAACGTGGAGCAGCCTGCAGGCACTGAAACTACACGCCCCACCGTTGAAATTATTACAGACCTGGGCTTTGCCTAGGTAAATGATCGGGCGACCCAGTTTGTCTCTTAAGCCACGCTGCTCTGATCTGCCAGCCCCCCCCCAGGACCCTGGACGTGGAGGGCTCAGTCTCCATGGGGCAAAGGTTGGCAGAGTGCGAGGTGGATGAGCATGTGGCGCAAGAGGGAGGCACCAAACCTGAAAAGTGCCTGCAGAAAAGTTCGGTGTCCAAAAGGCTCCAATCAAACCGCACATTGAATTGTGCCAAGGTAGCCGCTGCTTTGGCCGAAACTGACTTGTGAAAGTCGTAAAAGGTAAAGCCCCCATACTTATGGCCCAAATCCACAACCTTGTGGAGATAAAGATCCAGTTCCTCCCGACGATGTGGGTAGACAGAGCATAACACATCCCTGTAAATCCTGAAAGCCAGGACAAATTCAGGGATGGTCAGCTTCTTATTTAGCCTGGGGTCTCTGGCCTTCATCACTACGGACAAATCCCCATAGTTGTAGACCTTATTCTCTACCACATCTTGGGAGCCAATAAGGAGAGCTACCAGGTTAACATCCTTTCCCTCCAGGATATCCTTACGGAGGGCTGGGGGGACCATGTGTGCCGGGGTGATGATGGGAGATACCGCAGCAGAGGGGAAGAGGGGGACTGGGGGCCTACCCTGTTCGCTAACGGGGGCAGGAGCCTGCACCGGTAAGGGCGGAGGAGGAACCCCGTGAGCTGGACTGGCGTCCTCTAGTTTCGTCAGTCTGTCCCCGATTGACTGCAGAGAAGACAGGATGGAGTCCAGAGTTCCTTGCATGGCCGATCCACAGCCCTGGGAGCTGGTGCCCAGTCCAGGATCTTCTGGGTGCTCAGTCAAGATCCTAAACAGTTCAGCCTTCCTAGCCGTGGCTGGGAACGGAATGCCCCTCTGGCGAAGGACCGCCGAGATCTTCGGGATGGTCCAGGATCCATAAGAGCCCAGCGGGGACGGATTCCGATGACCCCTGGGGGTACCAGATCTGACTGGGGTGCCGGGTCTGGCCGGCGTGGAGGGGGAGGATGATCCTTCATCCAAGATGGCTCCTAGAGGCACGCTGTCGAAAGAAAAAATAGAACACCAAAGTCCAATTTAACAACCGTAAGAGCCCCAAGAAAACTGGCTGGCTAGCTAGTGCCTTGAGGCGAAAAACTTAACTACCCCGTGACAGGTGAGGCCCTGCTAGATGCCAAGCGGCAGGTGAGAGACTCTACCTATGATTTGGACGTGGGGCATGAGCCACTAGCGTGGTGGCGGGAAGGTTGGTCTCTCGGTGACAATAAAGAATCAAACGTGTGCCCGTGACAGGTGAGGCCCTAACTATAAACCCATGAGGTGGGTGAAGCGAGGCGCTAACTATGGATTGGCCCGAGGGGCGAAGAATCTCCGTGTTGAGATTGGGAAGTTGGCCTCGCGGGACCGGCTATGAAGGGGGAGTAAGGGCCAGCACCTGAACCCTAACAGCCAGTTCGCTCACCCTACGGGGAGGGGGGGGCTGACAGGGGAGACAACACATGACGAAGTACAACACAGTGAGGTGTAGACAGCGAAAGCAGTGCCCACGAAGGACAATGACATGGGTGTGGCACGGAGGTGGTGAAGGTGGCAATGGAACAACAGGAACCAGGTGGCACCTGCTGGTACATACCGAAGGTGTGGTGAGTGCCCGAAGCGAACCCGGACAGCCTAAGCTAACGGTATGAGCATACCGACGGTGACTAAGATGTGTGTGGAGGCCCAATGAGATGTGAGACTGGCCTGGCAGTGCCTATGGGCAACGCTGGAGTGCGAAGAGAAGACTACCAGCAAACGGAGCTGTGAGAAAACACATAGGAAGAAACCTGCAGCCCGGCAGTAGTACCTGATGCCGGCGTTGAAGGACATGGTGAGAACCTGGAGGAATAAGGCAATCGGTCAACCAGATGTAGTGACACATGACCCCCCCAGTGTAGATAGCATGTAAAGGGAGCCAGCACGGGAACATGTGACCTAGTGGAATGTGAGACCCCCCCCCCTAACCCTGCCATCAACCTCCCTCATGACCCAAAGGGGTAGGTATGTGAGCGTGCATGAGTGTGTAGTGCCCCTCCACCTACCCTAGACCTAAATCCAAGAGCCCCCCCCCGCAGGCCGTGCCTGGGGGTGCCTAGGCCCCTACGGGGGGGGGGTTGCTTGATTGAGAGGACGGCCGGCGGGCAGGTGAGCCTGACCGACCAACCCCCCCCCCCCCCCCCAGCATAACATGCCCAGCGAGGGTGAAGCATGGCAAGGAACAAATGCCCTCCCTCATGTTTTTTTTTTTTTTTCCTCTTCCCCCCCTGGATCACACAGTGACCTATGAGCAGGACAGGAGCCTGGAAGCCTGGAAGCCCAGAAGCCCCCCCCCCCCCCCCCCCTGTGGAGGAGATGCCAAGGCCTAACTGGAGGCAGGCAATGTGGTGCTAGTGAGAATGCCGTGGCCTTGACTGAGAGGCAGGCAATGTGTGCAGGTAGGCAGCCGCCCCCCCCCCCCAACCCCAAAGCTTACCTGGTCCCGGCTGAGCAGCGGGGAGATGCAGCGGGCAGCTGGCGGTAGTGGAGGTGCTGGTGGCGGCAGGTGCAGTGGAAGAGGCGCAGGCCGGCTGGCAGCGGAGGAGGCGCTGGGAGCAGAGGAGACGGTAGGCAGCGGTGGAGGATCCGGCGGCGGCGGCGGAGATGGCTTGCAGCGTCCACGATCCTACCCGGAAGTCCGGACCTCAAAGGCGGAAGTTCCGGCGGCGATCAGGTGACACAACAGAACACCTGACTCGAGCGCCCAGCAGCAGGCCGGTGTAGGGGAGGGGCGGTGCTATAAAGCCCGCTAGCTCCTCCCACAAACACCGGCCTGCGGCCGAACACTTATTACACAAACACACACATACAGTATATATATTATCCATTAATATTTTATACTTATAATTATTATATCAATTCAATATATAAAAAAATACATTATACTGCATATATATTGCATTTCTTATATATGGGTAGGCGGAGCCTGCAGTTGTGGGAGGGGAGGAGCCGTCCCTTTTTAAGGTCAGGCCGCCCTCCTCGCTGGGCTGAAGTCGCAGGGTACCCCACTCACCACTCCCCTTTTTTTTTTACTAAATTCCATCTTGATGGGTCCTCTTTATTTACAGGCCTGCCTGAACGGCGGTTTTGGCACGCTACAACCGCACATTGTTAATTGTTATATTTTTGCTCACTTGACATGGTTCCCTGACCACCAATATATATATATATATATATATATATATATATATATACATAGGCGTTGGCAGGGGAGGGGTTGAGGAGGGGAGAGGCAGCGGGTCACGTGAGCGGCGAGTGGCGCTCTGCAAGCTTGTAAAGAATGGCCTTATTTTTATAAAACACAGACACAGGGCACACAGGATTATTAAACAGACTGTAGACAGGATATGAAACTACAGCAGCAGGAAGAGGGGGGGGGGCGGTCACTGACACAGGAGCAGACAGGTAGGGAGGGAGGGGGGAGAGAGAACAGAGGTGAGCTACGGATGACGGAGGCACGTAAACTGACCACGGTGTCAGGGCTCAGCAGCCATGGTATACCGTGGTCAGTTTACAGAGGGGAGGACATAGCCAGGCAGGATCAGCCAGGTATTTCAGGTGATAGAAGGGGCCAAATTACACAGCAAAGCACTGTGCTATATACCATGCTTTAAGAAAACAGGATCATTTTTTCTTAGGTTAACAAATGCTTTTGAAATAAATGCTGCCGTTTGCCCTTTAAAAATAAATACACAAAATAAGTATAATTATTAAGCCCCTCCCCTTCATGACATTCTTAAAAAGGGGCGGAGCATGGTGACCTTAAAATTATGCCCTCCCTGAAAAAAGTTCTGCGGACGCTCATATATATATATATATATATATATATATATAAATAATTAATTTTAAATATACAGTATATATGTATTATGCTGCATGATAAAAAAGATAGATAGATAGATAGATAGATAGATAGATAGATAGATAGATAGATAGATAGATAGATAGATAGATAGATAGATAGATAGATAGATAGATAGATAGATAGATAGATAGATAGATAGATAGAATATAATCACTACCCAGAACACTTTTCTATGCTCAGAATTGTTCTTTTTAACCCATTCATGTCTGGAGGAAGTTTTTATACCCAGAACATCTTTTTTTTTTGTTTTTAATCACTCATTTAACCCTTTACTGGACACTATTGGAGCCTCACAAACAGATTTTCTTTAGACGTCAGAAGTTTTAGTTTACATTATCTTTTTACTGTAGATGATTTTAACTTTTCTACAGTTAATTAAAAAAAAATAGTATTTTTTTTTTTTCGTCTTGTTCGAGTTTTTATTTATTTGTTTATTTATTTAACCCTTTGCTTTCCTCATACTCGCCTGATAAAACCCCCTTTAAATGTCTTTTGTTCAGAGTTGTAGAGTTGACAATTTGATGGCATGACTGTACACTGCCCAGCACACCTTTCTATGCTCAGAACTCTTCTCTGTTAACCCTTTTTTGCCTCTGACTTTATGTACATTTAAAAAAAAAAATGATGTCCCATTTCGTGCATGCCTCTTAACCCCTTCACTGCCTCCACTGTCAAAGTTTGAGTTTCCTAGTCTCTTGTTGCATAAAAAGTTTTCAGTTGGTTATTTGCAACCTGTACTTTGTTGCAAGATCCTCCACTCTCTCCAGATTGGTGTTGCCTGCAGGGGTGAAGGGCTGGGTGGAGTGACCAGTAAGGATACTGGGCTCCCAGTAACTCCTCTTTAGTTTGCTAGGCTGGGAAATAGGCGGTTAAACCAGTTTGCTGGCGGTAAACTGTATCTGTCTGCCTATACTGCCTCTTATGCTAATGTTGCTGGGAGGGAAGGCACTAGGACCAGCCCGGAGCCCAGTGCCCAGCAGCAGATAAAGTACCCAGAGGAGGAGGAGAAGGAGGAGGGGGGAGGCAGGGAGACCCCAGGACAGTCTGATTCATCCTCATCACAGCATCCTCAGCAGACATGGTGAGAGGGAGAGCCTGCAAGGACTATCTGATGGATTCCAGCTCTGATGCCCACTTCCAGGTGCCCAGGTGCCCACTGACAGACCTGCTGAATACAGAGCCAAGTGCCATAGGAAACATCACCACTTTCCTGGACAATGTCCAGATCCTGCTGGAGGCTGCCAGTTACCTGGAGAGGGTGGACCAGGAGAGGAAAAGTAAGTGCCCCCTTCTTCTAGGAGAGCCAGACAAAGGCTGGAGGTGGGATCTGGGAGGACAGTGGGGCTATTGTGAGCTGATGCCAGCCAGACAGGGCAAACAGAGGGGGGAGGGCGGTTAGTCTGGGTACCAGGAGCTCTTGTTGGGCAGTTGGATGGTGCCCTGGGATGGATGGTACAGGGGAACCTTTGCCCCTCTGTGTGCTGCTGGCTCCGTCTGTCTGTCTAGACAAAGAGCTCAGACACTTGACCCTCCAGATGGTGCCAGCGCTGCTAACTGCACTGGCACATTACATGTGTGCTGGTAATCAGAGAGGCTCTGTCTGTAAGTGTGCAAAATGTGTGCAAAGGTCATACGAAGTGATTGCACATGTATGTTGTACAGCATGACTATAGTTCTAAGTTCTCTTTTGTGTGTTTTCATTCTCTTTCTGCATGTGTTCACCAGACATATCACCATGCACGTTTGTACTTGCTCTAGGAGTACAGATCAATAGCTGTATACTACCATGTACAGGATTCCTTACTGTACGAAATATATCATTGCTCTTATAGGACTGCCTTATTCCACTAGTATATAAACTGGCATGTGATAGATAGATAGATAGATAGATAGATAGATAGATTACAGGTACTCATATAGCGCCATCAATTTACGCAGTTTACGTATTTATTATACATTCATATCAGTACCTGCCCTCAAGGAGCTTACAATCTAAGGTCCCTAATTCACATTCATAAAATACATCTGTAGATCAATAGATACGTCATTAGATCAATAAATACATCCATAGATCAATAAATGTATTGATAGATACATGGATAGATCACTAGGTACATCCACAAGTCAATAGATACATGAATAGATACATGGATAGATCAGTAGATACATCAATAGATACATGGATAGATCAGTAGATACATGAATAGATACATGGATAGATCAGTAGATACATGAATAGACACATGGATAGATCAGTAGATACATGAATAGATACATGAATAGATACATGGATAGATCAGTAGATACATGAATAGACACATGGATAGATCAGTAGATACATGAATAGACACATGGATAGATCAGTAGCTACATGAATAGACACATGGATAGATCAGTAGATACATGAATAGACACATGGACGGATCAGTAGATACATGAATAGATACATGGATAGATCAGTAGATACATGAATAGACACATGGATAGATCAGTAGATACATGAATAGACCCATGGATAGATCAGTAGATACATGAATAGACACATGGATAGATCAGTAGATACATGAATAGACACATGGATAGATCAGTAGATACATGAATAGACACATGGATAGATCAGTAGATACATGAATAGACACATGGATAGATCAGTAGATACATAAATAGACACATGGATAGATCAGTCAATACATGAATAGACATATGGCTAGATCAGTACATACATGAATAGACACATGGATAGATCAGTAGATACATAAATAGACACATGGATAGATCAGTCAATACATGAATAGACACATGGACGGATCAGTAGATACATGAATAGACACATGGACGGATCAGTAGATACATGAATAGACACATGGACGGATCAGTAGATACATGAATAGACACATGGATAGATCAGTAGATACATGAATAGACACATGGATAGATCAGTAGATACATAAATAGACACATGGATAGATCAGTAGATACATAAATAGACACATGGACGGATCAGTAGATACATGAATAGACACATGGATAGATCAGTCAATACATGAATAGACAAATGGCTAGATCAGTAGATACATGAATAGACACATGGATAGATCAGTAGATACATGAATAGACACATGGATAGATCAGTAGATACATAAATAGACACATGGATAGATCAGTCAATACATGAATAGACACATGGATAGATCAGTCAATACATGAATAGACATATGGCTAGATCAGTAGATACATGAATAGACACATGGATAGATCAGTAGATACATGAATAGATACATGGATAGATCAGTAGATACATGAATAGACACATGGATAGATCAGTAGATACATGAATAGATTAATAGATACATTTAAAGATTGTTTTATATACTGAACAATCAATAGACATATCTATAGATACATTTAAAGATCATTAGATAATTTGAAAGATTGATAGATAGATCTAAACTATCTGTGTATCTATCTAGCTAATCATCAATGAATAGATCTGATTGACTAATAAGGTTGATCAATAGATATATCTGATTGATCAGATCTCTCTATCAAGCTATTGATGAGTCAATTAGATCCATCTATCTAGCTATCGATCAATAGATATATCTGGTTGATATTGATCTACTTATATAGCTATCGATCGATCATCAATTGATAGATCAAGTTGCCCATAGCCATCGCTTTCCAGTTCAATTACAATTTTCCACCCTTTCTTGGCAATACAAGCGCACAATACTTTTTTTTTTTTTATGAATTCGCTAATTTTTTTTAAAATATCAGATAAAAATTGATTGATTACCCCACATGTTATCAAAGTAAAATTGTTTAGCGTAAGCACCTTACGGTCGCAAATTGTAAACGGTCTTACGTGGCAAATGTTGACGGTAAATCATAGAAAGCAAACATTTCAGTCACATGTGAATGGAAATACCTTTGCGCATATTGCAATCAATCAGACTGAAATCGGTCACAATTGGATTGTACGTAAGTGGCCACTTTACGATTAGGAAGCATTCCAGTCAATTGTTTGCGTAGAAACATTTCTTGAGACCACTCTTTTATGTTTCGTCTAATGGTTGCACAAGATTTTATGTTTCTGCGCACAATCTTTTAAAAAGAAATTTTGGGGGCGATGGTCGCCAATAATCTTTTGCGCAAACGATTATGTTTTAGCCTAAGGTTAGGTCATAATTGCTCATTTTTAGGACCCCTGTATAATGTCTATGGGTAGACAAAGTGTGATCAGATCTCTTCTATGTATGTACATACAGAGCATGCCCCCCAACATGTATGAGCATGCCTACCCTGCACATGTGTACAGAATAGGGGTGTAGGGAACAAAGACTTGGGGGCACCAGGGTGCATTGTGCATGGCTGCATTGTGTGATGCCAGGCAATGTGAGTGGTACACGTGCAAACCACAACACAAAGAGCAATCAGTAGAGGGTCAGCTGGGTGCCACCCCCCTCCTGACTGTGTCCACGTGACCAGGACAATGCCACCTAATCATGCCAACTTCTACTAACCCAGCAGTGCCAGGGGGGGAGGGTGACTGCAAGGGTCAGACCAGGGGACTGCTGATGGCTTTCTGATACATTCATCCACCCATACTGACCAGGCAAGGCATTGCTTGAGGGGGGGCAGGGCATCAGCTGCAAAGGGGCAGCTGAGGACTCCTTGGCAGACAAGAGGTTAATAAGCCCTCCTGCAGGGGTGTGGGGTTAGTTGCACACTGTGTGTGTTGTGTTGCACGTATCCAGGTAGTTGCATAGGGACAGATCACAGGGTGTGGTGACACTACAAGCACTAGGAGGAGGCAGGGAGGGGAGGGGGTTAAAGAGCACCTGTCACACATCTATAGTCTCATGACACACCAGAGTTAATCCAAGTTGGCCAACTTTCCACCTGGGCACAGGTGACTGTGTGCACACTAAGCTTTCTGCAGGTGTACTTTAACCCCCTCCTGTGCCAAGAGGCAGACAAGCCACCCTTTACCCCAGCACAGCTGCACAAGCCTGACAATAGCACAAAAGGTTTGTCTGTCTGGAGAGCTTACAATAGAAGCAGCTTTCCATTGTCTCCTGGTCAACTGAACACCATTCACTCCACTTCTTCCCCAAACTGGCATTTTCCCCTCAGTGCCACGTGGCTGGCTTTGTGCAGGGTCCCTGTGAAGCTAAAACTGCAGCATGCAACCTGGGGGCTCTTATGTCCCAGGCTTGTGGGTAAATCCAGAGCTGTTGGCAGTTTTATTGCAAATTAGCATTGCAATTTGCTGTCTTTGTTACCCTGTTCTGTTCAGATGTGATTAAAAACTATTTTTTTTTTATATAGTTTTATATGTGTCCATTGTATGTGTATTGTATTACCTTTATGATCTGTCACTATAGTAGTAGACTTGGTGTATTTTTTATTTTAAACTCTGCACCCTTTGTGATGTTCTTTGCATGTCTTCACTAGTACTGGATAATAGTAACTGTTTTGTTATAATTTATTTAGCTTTATGTTGGCCTATTGTCTACTTTTTTTTTTTTTTTGTTTAATCTGTTTTTATTAGGATTTTATAGTATAAGGTACAGGAAAAAAAAAAGGGGGAGGGAGGGGGCATATTTAAGTTCTGAGTAGTACTGCAATGTTGTTCTAATTTATATCTGTTTGCTTTGCCAACTTTGTGTGTTTTTTGCTACTTTGTACCTTTTGTGATGTTCTCTGCATGTCTTGAATAGTACTTGATACTTGTAACTGTTTTTTCTCTCTCCACTATACTATATTTGTCCTTGTGTTGACCTATTGCCTACTTGTTTATGGATTTTTTTTTTTTATTATTCTTCGCTTTCTCAATGAGATTTTTTTCTACTTTGTACCTTTTTGTGTTGTTCTCTGTATAGATTTACTTGTACTTGATACTTCGTAGCATTTGGCTTATTGGCTACTTTTTCTTGCCTTCTTTGTGTGTTTTGTCTACTGTCTTTTTTGTGCTAGTTGTAGCTTTTGTAATGTTCTGAGTATGTTTTCACTAGTAACTGATGCGTTGTAACATTCAAGTTTTAATATAGATTTGGATTATTGCCTAATTTATTTTTTATTTTTTTTACTTCTTTGTTTTGTCAATTATGTTTTTATTTTTATTTTTTGCTACTTTGTGCCTTTTGTGATGTTCTCTGCATTGACAAGTACTATCTAGTATTATGCTCAATCTGTTTTTTATTACGATTATATAGTAAAGTATAGGGTACAGGGATAAGGAAGGAGCATCTAGTACTTTCTATGTTGTAGCTTTTTTTTTTTTTTTATTACTTTACCGTAGTATACTTAACTTTATGGTCACTTATTGTCCACATACTTGTTCGGTTTTTTTTTTTTTTTCTTACCCTTATTGTTTTTTCATCTTTATAGTTTTTTTTTTCTTTTTTGCTACTTTGTACCTTTTTGTGATGTTCTCTGCATGTTAACCCTTACTGTGTGTGTGCGTGTGTGTGTGTGTTATATATATATATATATATATATATATATATATATGCAGTGCTTTAAGTGGGCCGGTATGCACTGGTACTCAGTACCGCCACTTCCAAATATGGCTCTTGAGCATACCGCCGGCACCACCTCTCCGTGCGCCTTAGCGTACCAGTACACTCATTTTGGACATCTGCGGCCTCAATTGCCCCCCCCCCCAAGAATATTTCCCACTCCAGAGCCAGACAAGTCACCACCAGTGAGTCCCCCTGCTCCGGAGTCCCAGCCCAGGGCAGGGGGGGTGCTTTGTGGGGACCCTGATGTGGGGTGGGCGAAAAAATGTATAGGCTATAATAGAGTACCGGCACCTCTTTAGGGCCACTTAAAGCACTATATATATATATATATATATATATATATATATATATATATATATATATATATATATACGTATGTATGTATGTGCATGTGCATGTGTGTGTGTGTATATATATATATATATATATAATATGTGTGTGTGTATATATATATATATATATATATATATATATATATTTATTTATTTATTTTTTATTTATTTCAGGTACTTATATAGCGCTGTCAATTTACGCAGCGCTTTACATATACATTGCACATTCATATATATATATATATATATATATATATATATATATATGTATAATATAATTATGTCGTATAGATTATTCAGCTTTGTGTTGCCTGTATGTTTTGTTTTTTTTTTTTTGCTGCATTGTATCTATGTGCATGTGTTGATAAATATTTGATTTTTTTATAGTACATTTGACTTTTTGCCTCCTTTTGTATTTTTTTTTAACTTGTTTGTATTGTCAGTTTTGCATGTAAGTGTTGTGTAAACTTTGTCCATCAATTGTGTTTACTTTGAAGCAGTCTCCTTGTTTTGTGTTTAGAACAACTTGTGAAAAGTTTATCTTCAGGAAAGTTTTGTAAACTGAGTTGCTGCTGCTGCTGTTTGCTGTAATGATAACAGCAAGGATTGTGTGGCTTCACCTAGGGGACCTGATCAGCAGATGCCAATGGGCTCAATGTCCCCTATCAGGTGCACCATGATCTCCTGATCCACTTCCTGGGCACTCACATGCTTTGCACATGGAGACAGGCTGTGGTTTTCTACTGGCTGTCCAGCAGAAGGAGGGGAAGGACCCATTGCCACTGCCTACCAATCAGGGTAAAGCTGGCTGTGTGATGTCACTGGTTGCTGGGCTCACAGCTTGGTGGGTGTGTCTGGATGGTTCTCTAAGCTGGTGACGTCACTTTTTGATTTAAAGCAACGGCACCTATTTACAATAGAGAACAAAAGACCTGTGGCTGGGACAATATAAAGGGACAATGAATGAGCAACACTGTAACAGACTTTTTCTGGAGAGAAAGGAGCCAGAAAATCAACAATTAGCCTCAAAATAAATGTACTTTATATTTAAATGAAAGTGTAATACCTCTTGTGTCTTCGGTAATCACCCAAAAAATAAATAAATCCTATCTAGAACAAACAAATCAGGTTCTGTGTCAATGACCACAAGCAAGCATGCCTATCAGCATAACAGCCAGTCAACATGCATTTTTAGACCAGCAACGACATATGCCTATGCGTTACAGTAATGAAACGCAAAATGAACATTTTAATGCACATTACAGCAATGCATTCTAGCATGCATACAGTGTTGCAGTGCCATTTATTTTGAATGGTACTCCCAATGCACTAATGCAGTAGTGGGCAATGGGCCTAATGCACAATTCACATTGTGGAGTGATGCAACGGGAAATTGGGTCATAGAACCGGCTCTACATTGCTCTCATTGTGAATGACACCCCATCACATTGTATAGTAGAATGCAATGCACCTTATAATATATACTGTGCATTGTGGAATGCTGCCTTTTAAGAAATAGAGTTATGCACATTTTATAAAGCATTGTAGTGTGCTGGCAGCTCATTCCTAATGAATGTTCTTCTTTATTGCAATGCACAGTAAAGCACTGCAACAAATGCTCTCGTTAAGTCCCGGTGACAATGACCACCAGGACTAATAGAGTGAATCTCCCCAGTGAGGACATAGCAATAACAACCTGACAAGGGTTCTAATCTCTTACCACTATGTCCAACGTTAAAAAAAAGTGATGCCCCCCCACCTCTTCACCTTGTGAACTCAAAGAACGCTTTGCATTCACTGAGAAGATGCCATTCTGATTGGCTGACCTTCTCTGTTCACAATGCAGCAGGGCAGTCACTCGGCACAGAGCCCAGAAGCTAGTGGAGGTCACTGGAGTAGCGGTCTAGGCATACACTGTGTTTGAGCTGATTGGAGAAAAGGCAGATGAATGAAGAAACTTGCAGAGCTGTGCTGTGATTAGACAAGCTCTCTGCTTGAAAGAGTGAAAATCCCAGGATAATGGGATTAATATAGCGCTTGCTGGTACTATTCAGGGGTGAAAAAGTGCTTGTTCATACCTTGGATAGGAAAATTGGCAATCAAGTGGTAACATTTTTTTATATATAAATAAATAAAGGTTTTGTGTAGATCACACAACTATGTGGTAGTAAACCAGTGATATTCACAATATGCATAAATAAACATCAACCTTAAAAAATATACTTTGATTAGCATAAAGTGCAGAATAGTGCCAAAAATGTTGCTAATAATGTCCAAATAAACAGTTCATAGGTGACTTTAGTGCATGAATCGAAATTTCAGTGCCAGGTAAGGGAAAGTGCAAGTGCTTAGTGCTGGGTCCTCCAGTAGTCCAACTGCTGGTACTTGGGCGTGACTTGGAACAGTGGGGGTTTGGACTCACCAGAAGAAGTGGGTCTTAAATACCTTACAGTAAAAAGACCTTTAGAGCCTGTGGCTTCCTGAGCCTGGAAGGTAACTGCTGGGCCTTGTGGTTCCCTGTGGTCCTAGATCGCTCCCTTGGGTGAACTCCGAGAGAGTGTGGATGTCCCCATTAGAGGAAGCAAATTGGAGCATGGCTGTTTGTCTCTGAAAACTGGGATATTATCGTTTGTTCCAGAAAGGACACTTACCTTTGAACAAGGACTTTAAAAGGACTTCAAACACATTTCCCTTATATCGGACCCGGAGGATCGAGTTCACCCAAGGGAGCGATCTAGGACCACAGGGAACCACAAGGCCCAGCAGTTACCTTCCAGGCTCAGGAAGCCACAGGCTCTAAAGGTCTTTTTACCGTAAGGTATTTAAGACCCACTACTTCTGGTGAGTGCATACCCCCACTGTTCCAAGTCACGCCCAAGTACCAGCAGTTGGACTACTGGAGGACCCAGCACTAAGCACTTGCACTTTCCCTTACCTGGCACTGAAATTTCGATTCATGCACTAAAGTCACCTATGAACTGTTTATTTGGACATTATTAGCACAATTTTTGGCACTAGTCTGCACTTTATGCTAATCAAACTATATTTTTTAAGGTTGATGTTTATTTATGCATATTGTGAATATCACTGGTTTACTACCACATAGTTGTGTGATCTACACAAAACCTTTATTTATTTATATATAAAAAAAATTTACCACTTGATTGCCAATTTTACTATCCAAGGTATGAACAAGCAATTGTTCACCCCTGAATAGTACCAGCAAGCGCTATATTAATCCCATTATCCTGGGATTTTCACTCACTATATATTATATAGCAGCTGCTATCATCACCCCTCACTCACCTTTATTTATTAACCCTTTCTCCCCAGTTAGGACCTCCATAGGCGCGAGGGATATACATCTATTGGAGTATATATCTCTTCCAAGCTCTCTGCTTATCTGTCTCTAATGGGCCATACACACTATACAATTGTCTTTAGATTTTTTTCCTTTTAGATTTACCAAAACCATAGAATATGAGGTCAAATCTAAACACTTTCAATTTGTATACAATCAGGCAGGCCCTTGCACTGCATAGTTGAAGGTAAATCTAAAGGAAATCTAACAGCAAGAGTTGTATAGTGTATATCCAGCTTTAGTTACCTCCCCAACACAAATTTCCAGCTGCTTTTATCTGCTGTTTCGCAGCACTTGTCAGAAGTTATGATGCTAATAACAGAGGAACGGAGCAGCAGAAAGACACTGGAGGGCTTTAGAGAGAGATAGGTAAACACTACAGATATATGTGCCCAGGTCAGTTTTAATAAATGGGGTTTACATCCACTTAAAAAAAAAAAGGTCAATATAAATTGAACCAGTAACTGCATGCCACTTGGCCAAGAAAGGAAGCTATTTTGCGTGTATGTGTTTATATATACAGTAGCTACCAAAAGTGAGTACACCCCTCACATTTTTGTAAATATTTTATTATATCTTTTCATGTGACAACACTGAAGAAATGACACTTTGCTGCAATGTAAAGTAGTGAGTGTACAGCTTGTATAGCAGTGTAAATTTGCTGTCCACTCAAAATAACTCAACACACAGCCATTAATGTCTAAACCACTGGCAATAAACGCAAATGCACCCCTAAGTGGAAATGTCCAAATTGGGCCCAAAGGGTCAGTACTTTGTGTGGCCACCATTATTTTCCAGCACTGCCTTAACCCTCTTGGGCATGGAGTTCATCAGAGCTTCACAGGTTGCCACTGGAGTCCTCTTCCACTCCTCAATGATGACATCACGGAGCTGGTGGATGTTAGAGACCTTGCACTCCTCCACCTTCCATTTGAGGATGCCCCACAGATGCTCAATAGGGTTTAGGTCTGGAGACATGCTTGGCCAGTCCATCACCTTTACCCTCAGCTTCTTTAGCAAGGCAGTAGTCATCTTGGAGGTGTGTTTGGGGTCATTATCATGTTGGAATACTGCGCTGTGGCCCAGTCTCCGAAAGGAGGGGATCATGCTCTGCTTCAGTATGTCACAGTACATGTTGGCATTCATGGTTCCCTCAATGAACTGTAGCTCCCCAGTGCCAGCAGCACTCATGCAGCCCCAGACAATGACACTCCCACCACCATGCTTGACTGCAGGCAAGACACACTTATCATTGTACTCACCTGGTTGCCGCCACACACGCTTGAAACCATCTATACCAAATAAGTTTATCTTGGTCTCATCAGACCACAGGACATGGTTCCAGCAATCCATGTCCTTAGTCTGCCTGTCTTCAGCAAACTGTTTGCGGGCTTTCTTGTACATCATCTTTAGAAGAGGTTTCTTTCTGGGACGACAGCCATGCAGACCAATTTGATGCAGTGTGCGGCGCATGGTCTGGGTACCGACAGGCTGACCCCCCAACCCCCACCCCTTCAACCTCTTTAGCAATGCTGGCAGAATTCATATGTCTGTTTCCCAAAAACAACCTCTGAATATGACGCTGAGCACGTGCACTCAACTTCTTTGGTCAACCATGGCGAGGACTGTTGTGAGTGGAACCTGTCCGGTTAAAGTGCTGTATGGTCTTGGCCACCGTGCTGCAGCCCAGTTTCAGGGTCTTGGCAATCTTCTTATAGCCTAGGCCAGTCATGGCGAACCTTGGCACCCCAGATGTTTTGGAACATTTCCCATGATGCTCATGCACTCTGCAGTGTATTTAAGCATCATGAGAAATGTAGTTCGAAAACATCTGGGGTGCCAAGGTTCGCTATAACTGGCCTAGGCCATCATTATGTAGAGCAACAATTCTTTTTTTTTTCAGATCCTCAGAGAGTTCTTTGCTATGAGGTGCTATGTTGAATTTTCAGTGACCAGTATGAGAGAGTGAGAGCGATAACACCAAATTTAACACACCTGCTCCCCATTCACACCTGAGACCTTGTAACACTAACGAGTCACATGACTCTTTATAAAGACATGGATGAGCGAGTTTGGGGTGGAGGAACTTGACTGGCCTGCACAGAGTCCTGACCTCAACCAAATAGGACACCTTTGGGATAATTTAGAGCGGAGACTGCGAGCCAGGCCTTCTCGTGCACATCAGTGCCTGACCTCACCAATACGCTTCTAGAAGAATGGTCAATCATTCCCAGAGACACACTCCTAAACCTTGTGGACATCCTTCCCAGAGGAGTTGAAGCTGTTCTAGCTTCAAAGGGTGGGCCAACTCAATATTGAACTCTACAGACTAAGGCTGGGTTCACACTGTTCTGAATTGAATGCGGGTTTCCCTGCATCCAATTCGTATGACAGGAGAGTGTGCCTGGTTCTCAATGGAGCCTGTTCACACAGCTCTGGGTGGCTGTGGTCCATGGCCCGCACTGGAAAAGGGTCCTGTGCGTCTTCTGGTCTATTTCAGGTGCAAATTCAGCCAAAAATTCGGACCTAATTCGCACCTGAAACGGAGAACAGGGACGCATCAGACCCCCTGCTGTGAGACGCGGCCGCAGCTAGTGTGAACCTGGCCTAAGACTGGGATGCCATTAAAGTTTACGTGCGTATAAAGGCAGACATCCCAATACTTTTGGTAACATAGCATGTGTGTGTGTGTGTGTATATATATATATATATATATATATATATATAAATATATATACACACACATATACATTTTCCACGAGACTTCTGAACGGTCCAATGGCATCACAGGCTCTGTTGATTCTCATTTGGAAGGGGGGTACTTTCTGCTGCACTTACTGGTCCTCATGTAATCATGTTCAGTGTGATAATACTCTGAGAGCCCAGCTGCCTGATGTGTCTTTGACAGCATGGGCTAAGAGAAAGTGGGTTAAATGACACTGGCCATCGTTCATCCTGAAAGACTGAGGGCATCTACTGGCAGAGAAAAAGTACTGCAGGGGACAGCTCTGAGTTAAAGGTTTTAATCGCAGTAAAATTGCAAAATGGGCTTTTTATTTTCACTGTTACTGAGCCATACATTTTTTTTTTGTCACTGGAAAGTTGGAAGCTTTAATAAACTTTTTGCTTTTACCAAATCTTAGTGAATGTTCTGTTTTTTGCACAACTGCAATATGTACTGGGTAGTATAAGCAGCTTAATTTTGCATGTTGTCCATTAATTTTTAGTGAATGCAAGTTGTATTGCATATTATATTATATGGTATGTTATTATAATATAAGAAATATTGTATTGAATTGTTATTAGTTTATATATATATATATATATATATATATATATATATATTATTATTATTAGCTGCCTTCGTATATTTATGTACAGCATAAATTCACTTGTATATTCTCCAAGTACAGTTTTCATTGTAGAGAAATGTATTTGCATTTATTGAGCAATTCTGTAAAACTTTACGACTGAGAAATCAGCCCTGTCTATGGATAATTGAACAGTCACTTAGGTCAGGGAACCTTTACACATTTCCTGGAAAACTGGGACAGAATTGGGGACAATTGGTCAATTTATGATACTGCTAGTTCCCTTTCGGTAATGTGAATGTGGTGGGTTGCACCCACGAGATAGAGACTTCTGGATTATAAATGCTGCATTATAGGAAAGACAAACACATTTCTAATCTAACTTCCTTATTACAGCTATTTCAGCTGTCACTAATGCCGAGAGTACACATGGGTGGAATTTGGGTCAGGGCTTCCCATGGTGAGTTCTGCTCATCCAGGGCATTGGAGTGAGTGCTCCCAATTTAGACCTAAATTTTGGAGTTTGTCCCTTCGAGAATTTTCGTACGAAAATTCTGAATAGGCTGTAGAAAGTTGTGCACACACTATATAAAAATCGTACAAAAATTCTGAATCGGCTGTAGAAAGTTGTGTACACACTATATAAAAATCGTCCGAAAATTCTGAATTGGCTGTAGAAAGTTGTGCACACGCTATATAAAAATCGTACGAAAATTCTGAATCGGCTGTAGAAAGTTGTGCACACGCTATATAAAAATCGTACGAAAATTGGGAATCGGCTGTAGAAAGTTGTGCACACACTATATAAAAATCGTACGAAAATTCTGTGGACGAAAATGTTTGCCCGATTTTCTTATAGTGTGTACGAGCCTTTACCGATGCTTAGGGTGCCATTAACAATTAATGGCGCCCCCCACATTTCCGTTAAAGCATAGCGCAAGCTGGTGGCGCTATATAAATCCCATATAATAAAAATAACAATAATAGGCCCATTGGTCTTTAAATCACTGGCTGCTGACTGTAAAGTACTGAAGTATCAGCATAACAGCCAAGCAAGAAGCAATTTTCCAAAGGAGTAGAGAGATCCCCCTGAGGAAGACATGTTGTCCCTTGTGTCGTCACGCGTAGGGGAGGGGCCAGGCGAGCAGGGCTGCTGATAGAAATCACGGGGCCCTATACAGCCTACCTGACAGGGCCCCCCTCCTCCAAAAATATCAAATTATATTTTTGCTAAAATGCAGCGCCCGCAATGCTATGCTTTGCAGTCATTGCAGAATTTATACCCCCGCCTAAAACAAGACAAATTCAAGTGAATAGTGGCATGGAGGCAATATCTTCACCCCCACAATGAGTGATCGGTACTGATCACTCACTGTGTTCATTCAGGATGGTGAGCCACCTGTGTGCTCTAAGCAGCTGCCGGCAGGAGAGGAGGGAAAACAGCAGCACTGTGGGGAAAAAATGGGCACACAGGTGTCCCCAGACAGCAGGTGGCACGGATTCCAGAACCGACCCCCCTGCAGTGCAGTCGGAGGAAGAAAAGAGAAGTAGAAGCCAACAACTGCACAAGACTCACAAGTTGTCATTGTCAACAATAAGGCAGTACTGCTGGGCCTCCTGCTCAGCAGGCGCACAGACCCCACTTTTCGAACTGCTAAGGCCTGGGCCCAGTACAGGAGGGCTGGCTGTACTGCCTTATCAGTGACCCTGCAGGCGTTTTGTCTGTGATCGGAGTACTCCACAGTGGCAGGTACGCTGGAATGGGTCCCACTGAAGACGGTCTGAGCTCGGCCATCCGTTCATATACACATATACCATCATTATTTTTCCTGCTGGGATAGAATTGTGTGCTCAAGCACCAACTGCATGTGAATGAATTTACGTTTTTTTAATAAAGTTGATTTTATCAAACGTTATTTGCACCATGGTTTTATGTTTCTCCCCATATGTGAGAGAGCTGCTGGAACTACCGTGTTTACCCGAAAATAAGACCGGGTCTTATATTAATTTTGGCTACAAAAAATTATTTAGGGCTTATTTTCAGAGGATGCCTTATTTGTCCCCTGTCTCCTCTCCACCTCTCCCTCCCTGTCCACTCAGGAGTCAGCATCTCCGTATGCCCAAAAATAAACTCTGGTTAAAGTCCTTGTTAAATTTAATCTGCTCTGTAAATGAATTATTTATTGTCCAGTGTGCGTCTTTATGTAGCATTGTGGAAAATACCTTATTTACAGCACCGCTGGGCACTCACATGACCTACCGGAGCTCTTCTTTCCTGCTCCGGGTACTGCAGAGGGAGCTGCCAAGATCCCCACTGATGTCAGCCCTGCTCTGAGCACTGCAGAGGGAGGGGCCGCTGGTGTCAGCTGGGAGTAGGAGGAGAGCTCTGGCAGGTCACATGAGCGCCCAACAGCGCCATAAATAAGGTATTTTTTACAATAATGTTACACAAAGACACACACTAAACATTATATAATAATTTTACAGCGTGGATTACATGATTTTACAAGGATTTTAACTAGGGCTTATTTTCGGGGTAGGGCTTATATTGCAGCCATCCTAGAAAACAGAGATAGGTCTTATTTTCGAGGTAGGGCTTATTTTTGGGGAAACACGGTACAGGCATAGGCCACTTTTAAGTACACAATGGGACCAGAGCATGTATGTAAAACGAAAATGTACTTAAAGTGAAGCAATACCTTTTTTAATTTCTCAATGCATATAAATACACTAGCTCCATATTAAATCTTGGTCAGCTTGACATGGCACTGCTCCCAAACCATAAGTGACAAGGACACCAAGCTTGGGGAGCATGTTAAGGGGATCCAGGACTATGACATGGTAGATTACCTAGGCAAGCTGGCCAGCCACAAATATGATATGTTGTAGTCCTGGGTCCCCTCTCGGTGCTCCCTAAGTTTGGTATCCCTGTCACTTATGGTTTGGGAGCAGTGCCATGTCAAGCTGACCAAGATTTCCCATAGACGCCAATGTTAAAAACCGGGAGTAGTGCCAAGCCAAGCTGACCAGGCTGTGTCTGCACTCGCAAGTGTATGTAAAGTGAGTGTACTTAAAAACGGGGTATGCCTGTATATATCTAACACTGGGAGCTTGGATTAAAAGAGGAATAAAGGCAACCATCCACCATTACCCTGTGAGGGTATACCAGCTCTTTTTAGACCAAGCTTAATTGCGAGGTCACAATCAATGAGATGAGAACCCACCCATGGGGGGGGGGGGGGGTCCACAAGAGTCGGGGTGACACATCTGACAAGCTGTCATATTGTATCAACTATTTTCACAGCAGCGGTGATTAGGCTCATATCACCTTCTCATCAATTTTTATACTCATTCACTATTTTTTTTTTTTGCTATCACTATCCCTTTTTATTTTTGTTTATGTTGATATATTATGTGTGTTTTTATAAATCTTATGAATGAATTTATTTATCACTGGATATTTTAATTAGTATAGCACCCGCTGCGCCCGACAGACTCCGTTCTGCTCAGGGGGGGATCGATCCATTGAAGTTTAAACATGTATTGCACTATTCCATAAGAATAAGTAGGGGCATCTACTAAGCTGCTGAAAGAAAAAAGAATTAAGAAAAAAAGGCTTTTCCTTTTTTTTTTTTCTCCTTAATATTCAATGTTGGTAATATATTCAGAAAATATGAATTTTTTATTTAGGGTCCTTTCATACCTGTCCGTTCTGCCGACAGACTCCAATCGGCGGCTCGATCCCCTGCTGAGCAGGCGGATGACAGTTCCATCTCCGCTCTGTGTGCAGAGACAGAGCTGTCAGATCCCTGCTCTCCTCTATGGGAGATCGGATGAGAACTGACTGCCTATCCATTCTCATCTGATTCTATCCGATCCGATCCTCCAGATGGATGGAAAATAGGGTTTCCATCCATCTGTATTTCACAGACAGGATCGGATAGCGGGTGTCAGCGGAAATGTCACCGATGACATCCACTGCTCCATAGGGGTACATGTAGCATCCGATCCGGTCCACCTGAAAAACACACAGGCGGACCGGATCGGAAAGCCCGTGTGAAAGGGGCCTTAAGCCTCGTACACACGCAACGATTATCGGCTGACCGATCGGCCGTCTTTTGTCCAGTGTTGTCGTGTTGATTGGAATGTGCCTAGACTGCGCACTAATTTTTTCGGCCAACAAAAACCAACTTCAGAAGTGATGTCATGTGTTGGTTTACTTTCCGTGTGTTTTTTCTTCTCTGAGCATGCCCAGTCTTGCTCATCTGATTTTTGTCTGCCGAAATCTGTACTGACTGACGGAAAATCGGCCGTTATGTTGACGGCCAACAAAAATTTTATAGCCTGCACACCAGATTTTTTTCGGCCGAAAAGTCGGAGTCGGTTGTCGGAAGCATCATACTAACAAGCCGAAAATCGGCCGATCGGACGTTGGTCGAAAATTCACGGCCAATAATCGATGCGTGTGTACGAGGCTTTAGTGCGCAGCACTTTTAATGATTACCATTTGTTTTTCACACTAATTGATTGGGGAGTGATTAGTGCAGGCTGCAGTTTTAAGACATAATAGCTCACAGGATCACTTTTATATCATTTCCAAAGGAGGTTTTCTTTGAGAAATATCAGAAGCAGGATTAAAAAAACTTTCTGGTGGCGAAGGGGTTAAGTCTGTGGCCTCGGCAGCTAAGGGGATGAAAAAACCACAACACCCAGCAGCCCTTGCAGCGAGCCAGTATGGGAGCAGCCCTCTCTGCCTTTGCTGCAAGAAGTAAACAAACTGGTCTGTGTGTCAATGCAGGCTGGAGCTTCATATGATCCTCTGCTGCAACTCCTTCCAACTTTATCTCTTTTCTGTATTTTTTTAATTCCTTCTTCCTTTATTCCTGCACTGCATAAACCATTTCACGCCCTCCGTTACCTCCTCGCCTTTCCTTTTTTATTTTTTTTTATTCTTTTTTTGCATTTGAGATCTGATTAGCTGCCTGGCTAGGGCCCTGTCTGCTTTTGCAAAACTTCTTGAGGACAATTTGTCAAAACCTATTCTCAGATCCATCGAATTCTGCAAGATAGCAAAATTTAATCCACCCCTTTACGTCACCCACATTTTGTTTTTTTTTTGCACGGGCATTTTAAGGACAAAAAAAGAAAATTGGATTTTTTTGAGGGCTGCATAAAAAAAAATAAAAAATCTTGTGCGATGGATTACGTGATGTTAAATATTCAAGCGCTTTTAGATGCTGCCGAGTATTTGGAAAGAAGAGAGAGAGGTAATTGTTTACTATTGTACTTTGTTTATTTATTTATCTTTTTGCCTGTTTGGTATGTAAATTCATAGCTTGGCCTAGAATTGAATTCTTATTTATTTGTGTATTGACAGATTTTGTGTGATGTCATAGTGGATTGTGAGGATACAGATCTTGTCTGTTGTGCAGAGAGACACTCTTGGTATTCATTTCACTATTTTGTCCCTATTCGGTTGTTTTTTTTTTTTTTTTTTTAAGATTTTTCCTTGTGAATTATAAAACATAATATGGTCGGTCTTTGGGAGATATTTGGAAGAATTTCATGATGTCTTAATTAGAACTCGATGGATTTCCCCCTCCAGCAGAGGGTTTCTGGAAAAGGAAATAGGATTCTAAAAATTTTAACTGTTTGAATACTTTGTTTGGGAGGTAGTTAAAAAAAAAAAAAAAAAAAATTTAAATTGTGAAAAATACTTTTTTTTTTTTCAACATGGAGATTCCGACTTAAAGTTTGAACCCTAAAGGCTTTTTTTTTTTGTATTTTTGCATGAACAAATTTTAAGATGTGAAGTCATCTGTATCTATACAATTATTAATTACAAAAAAAAAAAAGAATTTCTGTAGTACATATTTTAAACCATCGCTGTAATGTATCCCTTAAAATTGTATGTATAGTCAAACTTTTTTTTCCTGCATAAAGTAGGATAGGAATAGAACCTCTGTCGGCTTTTCATTGCTATAGGATAATGAATAGAAGTGATTTTCCATGTTTAAAGTCCAGAATATTTTATTTAGGAAGGAAATAATATTGTATAAGGAAATTATATTTATAAGGAAATAATATATATTTCAATTTTTAAGGAAATAATATTTTATTTAGGCCAGAGAAAAGCCAACACATTTCAAGTTGTGAAAATCCCACTTCTTCAGGGCTATAGACATAAAAAACCATGAATAAAATCAGTGACCTGTTTAAAACAATATTAACATTTTTATAATTCCCAAATATGGATATATATATATATATATATATATATATATATATATATATATATATATATATATATATATATATATATATATATTCATGTTTTATACTTTCTTTTAAAAAAAAAATATTTTTGAATTTTATACTTGGAATGGTGAAAAAAAAATAGATAGATAGATATTATATTATATTATATTGGCTTATTGGTGAATTTTTAATAGTGTTTTAATACCATTTTAGATACATTGTTGATAATTTTCATGGTTTTATATGTTTATAGCCCGGAAGAAGGTTGACTTTCAAAATCTGGAGTCGTGTTTAATTTTTCTTGGTGATCTTAAATAAATTATCATTCTGCACTTTTTCACATGGAGTGGTGCTTTTATTCCTTATCCTACATTTGTTTTTCTACAAAAAGAACTGGCAGTTGGCTATAATACAAACCCTATGACCTTTTAAAAATTATATATATATATATATATATATATATATATATATATATATATATATATATATATATCCAGCACTACCCACTATAAGGTTTTATATTGCTGTCTGTCACCAACACAAACAAAATGATTTAAAAAATACGAAACATTTTTTTTACCAAAACAAGAGGTGAATCTTCCAATGAAACTATCTGTTTCGGTGACCACTGACAAGGTGGGGAATTATCCTCAGTATAGTCAGACGTCCCTTCACTTCCTGTTATGTCTGAGGGACAGGAAGTAAGGGGAAATCTGTCCAATGGGGACAAACAACAACAAAAAAAAAACAGACAGGGACTTTAGCCTGTCCCTACTTTTATCCAAATAAAAAAAAAAAAAAAAAAGATTTAAATACACTTTAAAGTGACTTGATGTGGCTTGAATAGTTTTTAAATGCTTGCTGTGCCATATTTTCACAACTGCATTAAACAGATTTGTAGCTTCTCCTAGTGGCAGTCTGTATTTTACTGCAGTCACCCAGCCTGCCCAATAAGCAACTGCTGAAATAAAGGGGTGGCTTTAGTAAAAGTAAATAGGCTGTTGCCTTGGCAAGGAATTTTTTCCCTTGGCTTAGTGAAAGACATCCATCATGTGCAAGCAAAAATGTATTTTCTTTTTCTTTCCTTGCATGTGATTGGTCATTCTTTGCAAAGTGAATTATTACCACATTCATTAAACTAAGTGAAAATTCCCTTGTAAAATGAATAACCTATTTGCCTTTAGTAAATCAACCCCCCCCCCCCCCCAAATCTCAGCCACATAAGGTGTGCATTGCTTTTGGTCAGACCAGACTGGTAGACTTGCATTGTGAGATAAGAGGTGCAGTAAGGCATACCCAATGTGCGGCCCTGCTAGGGCAGAAGCAGAGTCTCTCTATGTAATAAGTAGACATGGCTGCCTCCATGTACATATAAATAAAAACTTTACATAGAAACAATCTTTTTAAACATCAATGCAAATTAATATTATTTCTTTAGGGGAATATATTGTATTTTGTATGCTTTTTAATTATATTCAGGACTAAAAAATTCACTTTCACGATAATAATACTAGCTATTTATTATATATAAATTTAATACTTCCATTTCCATCGTATTTTATGTTGTATTTTAACTGTATGGATTTTTTATTTTGTAGTGAAGTTTCAATTTGTTTTATTTGGTGCTAATGGCTGTTTTTTGTAATTTTGTTGAGTTTTTGTATTTTTTTCAGTTTATTGTTGTGATCTTGTGTTGTCTTTGTTAATTGTGTCTGTGTCGCAACAATTTCCCAATTTCTCTTTGGCCTTATTAAAGTATTCTGTATTCTGTATCTATCATCTGGAAGTTGCTTCAGAGTTCAAGCAATCTACATGCATTTAACTTAAAGCGGATCTTTGCTGCATCTGACCACCACAAACCAAAAACACTATTTTAATTAATTTTTAATATTTAAATTAAACTCCCCCATCCATCCACGTCTTCATGCTTTATTTTGCTGAGAAATCACTTAGAAAAACACCTCCCTAGCATTTCTGGCTGTGGCCATCTTGACTAAGGGCAGATGATTCATGTAGCATTTACTTCCTGGAATCCATCTGCCCTTAGTTCAGAAGTGCAGGGAAGAGGGAGTGCTTAGCTCAGCAAACCCCTCCTTCCCTCCTGAAGTCTCCTGGGATGTATGATATAATTTGCCTAGGCAGGAAACCAGGAAGTAACAAAACAAGACAAATACAACATGCCTTCCTATCTATTTACTAATGCTAGGAGCATAAGGATTAAAAATAGCTAATGCTGATTGAGAGAGTACATTTCTGCTTTAATAAATTGGAAAATTAACTTTTCCTTCTTCACCGCCCTCCCCCATCTACCTTCTGACTTCATAGGGCCATAAAAAGTTTCAATCAGAGAGTGTACCCCTAAAAGCAAACAGCTCCTCTCTTTTGGAAACTCAATGCGCCGTGAGACTAGTGTTATTTTATAAATCATGATATGTAAAATAAATATTTTTATCTGTTCATAGGAAAAAGCTTTTACAACTAATATAAAATGGCAGTTTCAAAACTTAAAAGAAATATCAAATGCAACTGATTTCCTTATTGAAGGATTATTTTGCCTCCTTGTCTTGAATTTTATTGTAACTGTACTGTTCCTTTTTATCTTCCTTTTTACCTTTCTTATTATTTTTTAAACCTCTTTAGAAACTGTTGGCACTATATAAATCCTGAGTATTATTAATAATAACCATAATAGTAATAATGTAGTATTATTACAGTAAAAGCTTGGATTGAGAGTAATAATATTAATAATTTATTACTGTAAAACCTTGGATTGAGCGTATTAAGAATCGTAATAATAATGTATTATTATTACAGTAAAACCTTGGATTGAGGGTAATAAGATTCGTAATAATGATAATAATAATAATAATAATGTAGTATTATTATTACAGTAAAACCTTGGATTGAGGGTAATAAGATTCGTAATAATGATAATAATAATAATAATAATGTAGTATTATTATTACAGTAAAACCTTGGATTGAGAGTAATAAGATTAGTAATAATAATAATAATAATGTACTATTATTACAGTAAAACCTTGGATTGAGAGTAATAAGATTCGTAATAATAATAATGTATTATTATTAAAGTAAACCTTGGATTGAGAGTAATAAGATTTGTAATAATAATAATAATAATAATGTATTATTATTACAGTAAAACCTTGGATTGAGAGTAACTTGGTTTCAGAGCGTTTTGCAAGACAAGCTAATTTTTTAAAATATAAATTTTGACTTAAATTAGATAAATGAGCGATGTCTTGATATACAAGTAGCGTCACGTCACAATTGAGTATAAAAGAGAAGAGAGGCACTTCTAAGTGTAGCAATACAGTTACATATAATAAAGGTACAACATTTACCAAATCACATGGTTGATGATTAAAACAGGCGTATCAGGGATGTGGGGTATCAGTATGCAGGGATGTGGGGTAAAGCTGTCCACATAGACCATCCTCTGCACTACCATCGACGTCATCCCTTCCATGCTGCGATTCAAGCCTCGCTTTCAGATCGCTCTACTGGAGGATAGTCTTCCCGGTCACGATTGCAGACTGACAGAAGTCAGAGCCGGCATTGAGGAGGACGGTCTATGTGGACAGCTTTACCCCGGATGCCTGCATACTTAGATGTGCCTCTTTCAATCATCAACCATGTGAGTTGCTAAATGTTAAACCTTCATTAAATGTAACCATATTGCTACACTTAGAGGCACCTCTCTTCTCCTTTATACTCTGTAGGATTTTGCTTCTAATCCCCTTGTGGAGGCGCCATTTGTGAATGGACATTTTATGGTTACACAACCTATCACATTCCTATAACTTTTTATATGGACTATAAACTGAAGGATTTATGAATAAATGGTTGTGGACGAATCATCTGAATTTCTATTATTTCTTATGGGGAAATTTGCTTTGATATAAGAGTGCTTTGGATTACAAGCATGTTTCCGAAACAAATTATAGTCGCAATCCAAGGTTTTACTGAATTATCGATATCTAAAAAAAAGAAATAAAATCAAATTTCCCTTTAGAAAATAAGCCATGAAGCATTTTCTATTTTACCATTCTTTCTTTAGCAAATGCAGGAACCCATGTAATTGTAATTGATGTAAAAATATGTGAAATTTTCTATTTAGCAACTAGCAGAACATCATTTGTTAACAATAACTGTGACTGAATGCTTTCTGTAGCTGCTGATCAGACTCAGAGGTTACGGTGTATTTTGATCTTTTACACCAAACAAAATTGTATTCATGCAAGTAAATATTTTTGATTATTTGTTTCAATGCTATATCACACAACAGCATTTCAGTAGGATTGAGGTCAAAACTCTGACATGACCATTTAAATCTCCTGCCTGTGTCTTAATTTTCTTTTTCCTCTTATTGCAGAATGTGAGCACGGGTATGCTTCCACGTACCCCTCACCAGACGATTCGGATCTTCTTAGATTAAAGTCCAGGAGGCTCAAATCAAAGAGGTGTAGTAACAGCTTAGGAAGCAGCACCAACAGGTATTGTGACAATTTTTTTGATAATTAATTGCAAACACGACCCTGCCGCTGCAAAGACATTTATTGAGGATTTTGTTTAAGCCCCCCCTGTTTTAAAAGATCCCTACATTTGGGCTGGCAGGTCAATGAATCCAAAAATGCTGACCCAAAAAAAAACTCTGTATCTGATGCTGGCTCCTGCTGTCTGACAGCTCCGTTTCCTCCAGCCGTAAATAAATGAAGAGACGGGCCACCCGATAATTTGTCACTGGGTGACCCCCACCCCCTCGCATCAACCCAGGATGCCCCTGTTAACCCCCCCCCCCCCATGTTGAGGGCACGTGGCCTGGTATGTTTCAGGGGGGGGGGGGTGTTCACTCATCCCTCCCCTTTTCCTGGCCTGCCATGCTGCATTCACAAATAAGGGCCTGGGTTTGGATTGAGGGGGGGGGGGGGGCAGGCTGTTTTTTTTTTCTCAATTCATGTTCAAAACTGATCAAGTGCAATTCAGAAGCATTCCCATAGAAGGCAATGAGCCCAGAATTCTCATCCAAACCACTCCACAGTGCTCAGAAAACGCACAGGACTCTTTTTAACCACTTACCGACTGCCTGCCGCAGATATACTGTGGCAGGCTGGCTCGGTTGCACGAATCGACGTATGGGTACTTCAGTTTGTGGGAGCCGTCCTGGGGGCATGCCCGTTCGCCCCCACTAGGCAGCAGGAATGCCAATCTACGGGACCGGCATCACTGATTGCTGCCGGGCACCAGACTTGTATAAAGTACTCGAAATTTCTACTTGAGTAAAAGTACAAGTGCTCGATCAAAAAATTACTTGAGTAGAAGTGGAAGTGCTCGCAGAAAAAGTTACTTAAGTAGAAGTACTAAAGTATTCAACATTTTTTTTACTTAAGTATTGCAAGTAGTTTTTTCAAAAAATTTGCTACTTAAGTACTAAAAGTAAAAAGTACCAGTAGTTTTGGAAAAAAACTCTACTCAAGTACTGAAAGTAAAAGTACAAGTTTGTGTTATGTAGTTATTAAAGAAAGAAGTCAAAAGTATGAACATCATATTGTTTTTATTATTTCAAATGATTTATTCAAATGATTAACCTGTGTTTGTTAGTAGTTTCTTGATGCACTTTAAGCGCTGTAGCTCCATTTATTTGTTTGTTTCATATTTTCTTTTTATTGGAAAGATTTGGTATAGCAGCTTTTATTATACACAGCCTTTATTTTCGTATGCGCTGATTTACAAATGACATTATACACATTTTTTGAGCTTTATGCAACCTGCCATCTACTGTTCTGGCAGTGGTAATTTTTTTAAAAGTAACGAGTTACTATGCAGCACAAAAAAAAAATACTTGAGTAGAAGTATCGAAATCATCGAAAAAATGTAGTGAAGTAAAAGTAGAAGTAGGAGAAAAAAATTCTACTCTAGGAAAGTACAGATACCGCATTTCGGTACTTAAGTACAATACTTAAGTAGTTCTACTTCGTTACTATACATCTCTGCCGGGCACCCACAATCTCTCCCCACTGAGAGAGAATGACGGCCAGCTTTTGTAAACACAGCCGACCGTTCTTCTCTCTGAAATGATCACAGAGCGCTTGTGACCCTTCTATATAGGGTCACAGGTCTCTGTGTTCATTTCACAAGTCCCCCCCCCCCCCACAGTTAGAATCACTCCCCTAGGTTCACACTTAACCCTTTGGTCACCACTGGGTTAAGCCCTTCCCTGCCAGTGTCATTATTACAGTAACAGTGCATGTTTTTAGCACTGATTACTGTAGTGATGTCACTGGTCCCCCCAAAAGTGTCAAAAATGTCAGTTAGGGGTCCAATCTGTCTGCTGCAATGTCGCAGTCCCGCTAAAAATCGCAGATTGCCACCATTACTAGTAAAAAAAAAGAAATGAATAAAAATTACATAAATCTTTCCCAATCAAAATATGCTGATTGCGATTTTTCTTTTTTTTCTTTTTTTACCAAAAATATGTAGCAGAATACAAATTGGCCTAAAAGGATGAAAACATTTAGATTTTTTTGGGGGAATGTTATATAGCAGAATGTGAAAAATATTGTTTTTTTTTTTTTCTTCAGAATTGTCGCTCTTTTTTTGTATATAGCGCAAAAAAAATAAATCGCACAGGTGATCAAATACCCCCAAAAGAAAGCTCTATTTGTGGGGAAAAAAAAGCACAATTTATTTAGGTACAGCATCGCACGACTGCGCAATTGTCCATTAAAGTAACGTAGTGCCGAATTGCATATAATGGCCAGGTCATTAAGGGGGCAAATCCTTCCAGTCCAGAACTAGTTTAATTCACACTGCAGATGCACTGCATATATGTGAACAGCTTCAATGGAAAACTATGTTGTTTTACATGTCATGCGAATTGGATGCTGTTCAAAACGTGAACCAAGCCTTAAAGTGATTCTAAAGGCAGAAGGTTTTTCATAATTGTCTGAGACAGAGCAGCGGCGTTATTGACTCCCGCTGCTGTCAATCAAAGTCAGTTAGCCAATCAGAAGATAGAGGGGGCAGGCCGAACCATATCTCCGTGTGTGAATGAACACAGAGCTGTGGCTTGGCTCCGATGCCCCCCATAGCAAGCTGCTTGCTGTGGGGGCACTCAGCAGGAGGGAGGGGCCAACAGAGCCGGCGAGGGACCAGAGGAGAGGAGGATTCTGGCTGCTTGCTGTGGGGGCACTCAGCAGGAGGGAGGGGCCAGGAGAGCCGGCGAGGGACCCGAGGAGAGGAGGATTCTGGCTGCTTGCTGTGGGGGCACTCAGCAGGAGGGAGGGGCCAAGAGAGCCGGCGAGGGACACAAGAAGAGGAGAATCCGAGCTGCTCAGTGCAAAACCAACTGCACATAGGAGGTAAGTATGACATGTTTGTTATTTTTAAATTTAAAAAAAAATAATAAAAAAAAAACAAGAATTTAGTATCACTTTTAGAATGTTGTATTGTCTAGAAAGGCGCTATCAAGCAGTTACCTGGGTGCCAATGAAGCCAACCTATATAAAAGGCGCCAATCTTTTCACCATGCTGGTAACAAAATAAAGTCATCCAAGCTGTATAAAATGCAGCAATTTTGACAAGGTTGGCTTCAAGTAGAATTGAAAGATCTGATGGATCTTCAGCTCTTTGCTTCCATTCTGATGTCACAAAATCAAACATTTTCACAGCCATGAGAAAGACGAGATTCAGCGTCTGCCAACCTCCTTTGTGAACCTTCACTTGTTTCTCTGTTTCCTGTTTTGTTAGTTCTCAGCGAGAGACTAAATTTAAGCCACCCGTGGCTGAGAATAGGGTAACCAGACAGGAAGTGACATCGGCGGGCAGTAAAGATGGAAGAAGGCGAAGGAACCTTGTATTGTCTGCGCAGAATATTTTCCCTTTGGGGGATTTTGACATTTATAACCGGGGATGGATGCTGTGTCTATCTCTAGATAAAAAGAGGATATCCTGGACAACGGGACGGCTTTTTTTTTTTTTTTTGTTTCTTAGGTAATTTTAGAAATTTTTTTAATTGACTTCTCTTTTATTGACAATGGATGATTTTGTGTAATCGTATAGGTGACAGTCCTCACACCTGCTAGACTGCAAACTCTCTTTGAAAATAATTTTTGAAATGTCGGCAACCATGCATTAAGTCCTCTTAATCCGGCTACCAGGGCTGCTGTTAAAGATCACAGCCTTCCTGATAGGGCCCCCCCCCCCCCCGAAAATATCAAATTCAGTTTTCGCTAAAATCATTACAACATTTTCTTTTTCTTTTTCTGCCTTTAATCGCCCCTTTGTGTTAGCCTATGGAGTTGATTTACTAAAGGCAAATAGACTGTGCACTTTGCAAAGTGCAGTTGCTACCTGCAAAATCAGTTGCTCCAGAGCTTAGTAAATGAGCAGAAGCTCTGCTGGCGCCCACCATTCAAGCAAAAATGCTGTTTTTTTTTTTATCTTGCATTCTTTGCAAACTGAAGCTTTATCTCATTTACGAAGCTCTAGAGCAAGCAGTAAAGTTCATATATGAATCACCAGGGCTTTTTTTTTCTCAAAGAATAGGTGCAGGAACTCCCCCATTCTGAGTCACCCCTTGTCTCCACCCACTACCCACCTCTGAGCATTGTCCCTTGGTTCCACTCCCTACTCACCTCCCACGCACAACAAAATACCTCACCCGGCAAAAAAAGATCCACCCCAGCAAAATTAGACCCCCCCTCCAGTAGCAACAACCGCTCTCCCAGCAACCAGTATCGATAGATAAGCCAACAATAGACCTCTACCTCAACAAGAGATCCCTACCAACAACTTAAGATCCCCCAGCAGCAACAAAAGACCCTCACACAATACCAGATCCCTACCAGTGACAATAGATCCCCAAGCAGCCAGCATCAAGTGACCCTCCAACACACCCCGTACCACTTGCTATATTACATACATTCAGTGCTGGAGGTGCCGGAACTGCGTTCCACCGCGTTCCTGCTGAAAAAAAGCCCTGCCCATCGCACACCTTTCTGGTATATAGGCACTTATATATTGGGTGCTGAAGCGATCACCAGCTGGACACTGGATCAGTTACAAGTAGATACATATTTGCCAGCACACCATGGATCTAGCAAAAGATCCATGGTGTGTTGGCGAATATGTATCTACTTGCAGTATGCAACTGCGCTTTGCAGAGTGCACAGCCTATTTGCCTTTTTGCCTATTTCCCTTTGGTAAATCAACCCCTCTGTGTCCAGGCACACGTAGGCACTTACAGGCTGTAAAAAAAAAAAAGCGAGGGCTAGCACGTTCAGGAGAGGAGTGTTTTGCTGCAAAAAAAAGCCCAATCACGTGTAAACGCGTCCAAACGCACTTAAACACTAGGCGTGTTTAGTGTTTCACCATTCATTCATTTCAGAGGCCAGAATAATTAAAAATCCTGGTCCATTAAATGAATGAACAATAAAGCGCTTGACACGTTTAAATGCGCCTATACACATTTGAAACAGCACAGCTTTAGGGTCGGTTCACATTGGTGCGATGCCATGTGATTCGCACTATATTGCTGTGCAGATCACATGCGATATTCTGTGCGATGCAAATTCAGCCATACAAACTGTATGGCTGAATTTGCATTGCATTCGGACCAAACTCATGCAGGACCCTTTTCTTTTTTGTCCGCACCAGAAGCCGATTGCATGGGTGTTCAAACCCATGTGATCTGATTCCTGTCCGAAATCACAGTTCGCACTGTAATCTGCAAACAGATCTGGGGGGGCTGTCATTGACCTTATATTGACACCTGCAGCGATTTGAAGAGGGCAGTGTGAACCGCCGGAAATTTAGGTAGGGAAACCCACATTGGATTTGCAGGATTCCCTGCATTGCACCCGGCCCTTAGGCTACGTTCACATCTTGACATTGCTATTTATAGGCGTTTTTCAGGCGTTTTTTCAGGCGTTTTTAGGTTGACAAGTGACCAATGGAAAAAAATAAAAATGCCTGTAATCTGCCCAAAAAGAAGCTCATGTACTTTTTTGAGCGTTGGGCATTTTGCTTGAAATGTCAAAACGCTCAGATGTGAACAGGGGCCATTGAAATGAATAGGATTTGTCTTGTTGGGCGTTTTTTGAGTTGATCCTAGAGCAGAAAAACGCCCCAAAATGCCTACATGTGAACTTAGCCTCAGGCTTGTTTTTAATGCTGTTTTTTCCCTGTCAGGAGAAAAGCATTTTGGAAGAGTTGCAGTGTGCATGAGGCCTTAGTAAAAGTGGAAGGTCCACTTTAAAGATCTGCCAAAAACAACAGTCTTTCAATTTGCAATTTTATTTTAAAATTTGAAAAATTTGTTGATTTACAAAACCAGACCGATCGCTAAAATTGATTTTAATGACATTTGTATGGCCAACTTTCAATTGTTTTCGAGAATATCTAGGACAGGTTATTCTTCTCGACCCTGGAAATTCTTTGAAACTTGCAGTTTCCGAGCCACTGTGACGGCGGCGTACATTTCTACATGCGACAGTTGACCCCATACTTGCTCTTGCTGGACCAGCTGCTCAACGCATTATGGCGAGCAATTGCTGCAGCAAATCCATGCATGACTTTAGAAAATTCCTGGCTTAGTAATCTTTTCATTCACGGCCTAGCTAAAAATAACTGGTTAGATTGTTATTGCCACTTGTGACCTTATAAACTCGGTCTTAAAGGCCAAGGCTCCCAAAGCCGGTAGCTGTCATTGTTTAGTTACCATGCTGAGTATCATGGCATGTCAGCCCTGGAACTAGTACTGCTACTGTGAACCAATGGCTTCATGAGATGGGTGGAAGGCTAAGCTATCATAGGCCACCCTGGTGGGTTCTCTTGTAGGAACAAATGAAGAAAAAGATCAAGTCAAGCAGACGTTGGCTAATATGAGGGGATTATTTAAAGTCAAGGTATAGATTGGTGACAAGGGTTGGCATACATCAGTGCAAAAGACCCTATGCCTTGATTGGCCGACATCACTATTAGGTTAGGGGTCCGATCTGTCCGCCGCAATGTCGCAGTCCCACTAAAAAAAATCGCAGATCACCGCTATTAGTAGTAAAAAAAAAAAAAGAAAATAATAATAAAAAGGACATAAATCTTTCCCCTGTCGCATGTAGAAATGTACGCCGCCGTCCAAGTGGCAGGGAAACTGCAAGTTTCAAAGAATTTCCAGGGTCGGAGTCCTGCCGAAGTGAATAACCTGTCCCAGTTATTCTCGAAAACAATCGAATGTTGGCCATACGAATGTCACTATAATCAATTTTAGCGATCGGTCTGGTTTTGTAAATCAATAAATTTTTCAAATTTAAAAATAAAATTGCAAATTGAAATACTGTTGTTTTTGGCAGTACCTTCCACTTCAGTGACAATTCTGCTTATTTAATCACTTCACCCCCGGAAGGTTTTACCCCCTTAATGACCAGGCCATTTTTTGCGATTCGGCGCTGCGTTACTTTAACGAAAAATTGCACGATCATGCGACGCTGTACCCAAATACAAATGATGTCCTTTTTTCCCACAAACAGAGCTTTCTTTTGGTGGTATTTGATCACCTCTGCGGTTTTTAGATTTTGCGCTATAAATAAAAAAAAGTGACAATTTTAAAAAAAATGCCATATTTTTTACTTTCTGCTATGAAACATTCCCAATAAAATTTTTTTGAAAATTACATTTTTTATCAGTTCAGGCCAATTTGTATTCTGCTACATATTTTTGGTTAAAAAAATCCCAAAAAGCGTATTTTAATTGGTTTGCGCAAAAGTTATAGCATTTACTAACTACAGGATAGATTTTTGGACTTTTTATTTATTTTTTTGTTTTTATTAGTAATGGCGGCGATCATCGTTTTTTAGCGAGGCTGCGACATTGGGGCGGACAGATCTGACACCTAACTGACATTTTTGAAACTTTTTGGGGACCAGTGACATTACTACAGTAATCAGTGCTAAATAATATGCACTGTTACTGTATAAATGATACTGGCAGGGAAGGGGTTAATACTGGGGTTGATCAAAGGGGTTGATGTATGCCTAAATATGCTTGCTCACTGTGTGGGGGGAGGGTTCTGTGACAGGCACAGAGAGATCGGGGGTTGCAGCTTAGGTGAAACTGCTGATCTCTCCCTGCCTGTCTGACAGAAGACTCGCCTGCTTTGTTTACATAAGCAGGCGGGTCTTCAGTCAGTTTATCTGACGATTGTGGGAGGCCGGCGGAAATCGCCGCCGCTCCTCCCGCGGCCCGCCTCCCCCTGGGAGAGCGGCAGAGACCTTGTGCCCAAAATCAGGTAGCACTACATGGTTTTGCGCAGCCGAGCCGCCCTGCCGCAGTAATACTACGGTGGGCAGTCGGCAAGAGGTGCCCGCCCACCCCTTCCTAAGGCCTCATGCACACTACAACTGTGTAGGTTATAAAGGGGGCACAGGGTATAGGCAAAATGCATGCTGAGTTAATGAAGGGCTGCAAGAGCCAAGCGATGGTGGTGGGTGAAAAGGTTTTGGAGGTTCTCTATTATAGAAAGTCTTTTGGTCCAAACAGTCAGGCTCCTCCCCTCTATGAGTAGTGAACATCATTATGTAAGGCTGACCATACAATTTTCTTGTCCAATTTTCCTTTAGATTTACAAAAACCATATGATATGAGGGCAAACCTAAACACTTTCAATTTGTATGCAATCAGGCAGGCCCTTGCACTACATAGTTGAAGGTAAATCTAAAGGAAATCGAACATGAAAATTGTATGAAGTATAGCCAGCTTTAAGCCAGCCTAAGATGGTTCAAATCTCAATCTGCTGGTTCAGCAGGGACCAGCCGAGATTGGAACCATGTATGGGCAGGCTGATTGATCAACTTGGGTACAACCAGCATGCTGGATTTTTCTACATACAGTTACTGCCAATGGCTATAGCCGCTAGCAGTAACCATTGTATTCTGCCTGCTGGGAATGTTCTTTGCGCCCCCCACTGGTGGAATACAATAGTGCAGCTGGAGGCATACCCCCATGATTGCTGACTGTGTTGGAGGGGGAATCGAGTAATTCTCTTTTCTTCTACCCATGGAGGAAGGAAAGAAAACTGTATCACCTATGGCCAGCCTTAGTGTCCAATTAGATGGCAATCATCAGATTTGCTGATCTCGGCTGAATTATACCAAACCTTGAGTTTCCCTATGAAGTTACGTAGCAGAGGACCTTATAAGGGCAAGCATAGATGCCTGGTTAAGTGGCTGGCCGTGCTATTGGCTGACCACTGCTTGTAATAAACCCTACCAGCGTCAGTCACACACCTAGTCGGCCCGCTGGGTGCATGCATGAAATGCAAAGCATCTCAGTTGGGTCCTGTCCTTTTGACAACTCTTGTATTACACTTAGCAAAACTATATACTGTAATTGCAGACTGATAAATGGACACCTACACAGCCAGCCACCAATGTAATATGAGAGTGAACTCCAATCTGATTAGGATAAGCCAAGACAGGGTCCTCTTAGTGCTATTAACGCATATCGAAACCCAAGAACAAGGCTATAATATATTGCAGCCAAGCCTAGGTTCACGCTAGTGTGGGTCAGGAACGTGCACAGAAACCTGCTGCGTTTTAGCAGCAAAACCTGCTGCTCTTTAATAATTCTTAATGGCACCTCTGGGCAACTGATACCGCATGTATTTTTTACACGCACCCAAACGCATGGTTGCACAACACAATGCTCTTCGGCAGTGGCGGCTGGAGCTCCATGGGCCGGGGGGACGGACCACGCCATACCCCCCCCCCGGACCACACCAGCTCGCATACCATACCCCCCCCCCCCCCCGTCGCCGACTCACTCACCCTGGATTGATGTGAAGGGTAGGCAGCAGCGGCGGCGGTGGCTTCCCCCGGTGGTGGCGGCAGCTTCCCCTGCGTCTCCTCCCTCCTCCTTCTCCTTGGTCAATAGCATGGCCTTTCCTTTCGGCCAATCAGGAACGGGTCTCAGGACCCGCTTCCTGATTGGCTGGGAGGAGAATCAGTGGGATAATAGCGAATATTCATTCGCTATTGTCACGCAACTGGGTGGGCTCAGGGCGCAGTGCTCTGCGCCCCGAGCCCACCCTTTTTTTGAAGCCTCTGGCTCTAATCACATGCTTAAAAAAAAAGAAAAAAACCCCATTGGAATCCATGCATCCGGCGCCCTGCATGTAGATTAGGGGGCCGGACTCATGGATAGGGGGGCAGCGCCCCTGCGCACCCATTGGATGGGCCACCCCTGCTCTTCGGTATGGCACGATTTTGCAAAAATGTCAGAGACCTCATGCGTAGGGCAGCCCATTGAAAGAAATAGGCTGCCCTACACGTGGCGAGCGGAAAGCGCACGGAAACACGTGTATGCGTTATCACACACAATTGTAAAACTAACCTTAGATGTGGTGGCTGCATTAGTTTTGTTTTTTCAGGCTTTTTTCATCTTTATTTTCCCCTGGAGATCCTACCTGTCCTAGGATGCCAACATTGACCCGCCACACTGTATATATAAAGGAGCAGCATTGTCACTCTAGCACACGACTGCCATAACTCCCCCTCTTCCTTTTAACATAGAGATGATGGGCTCTGTAGTCCTCAGAAATAGCTGTGAATGAAGCAGAGAGCACAGGAAGTTAGGAGCTCACTGGATTTTTGGGGGATTTGTACTTATTGAACGTACAGTATATAACAAAATGCATTCAATGGTATATTTTAAGAGACAAAAAATTGACAAATAAAAGAAGTCGATCGTTTGAATTTTCATAGACTTTACGTGTAATAGCAACATACTTTAAAAAAAAAAATAGAAAATCCCACTTTAACATGCCTGCTGTAAAGGGTTAAAGTGCAGCCGCAGAGGATTGCAGGGCCCTTTAGTGACAGCGAGGTTTATGGGAGCTCCAGCAAACTAATTCCAGATGGGAGATAATCCGGGCCCAGCAGTGACGTCCATGTTTCCAATCTGCTGTGGAGTGTTCAGGCTGTTCTGAGAGTCTCCCTTCTTCTGTAGGTGCAGCAAACATGTCTCTTCAAATGTCACACATTTCTAGTAAAAATTAGAATACTTTTTTTCTACCATGGGAAGTCATGGTGGAGCCACAGAAACGTGTGTGCTGTCCCCAGATTGGTGGGGCGTTGTGCTGTGCTGGGGGGAAGGAGAGGCGCACAACAATTTGGCAAACAGATGAAAATAAGTATGGCCTTAAATGGACTATAGACCATCGCCATTCCTCCGATTTTACTTTTCTTTATCTGAAAACAAAGAAAATTGAAACATCAATTTTCATTGGTTGCTAGATGGTACTTCACAGCGTGTGTCCCCTGACCAACCAATCACACGAGGGAAAATTGATTGAATCATTCTCTCTCTCTCTCTCTTTCTCTCTCTCCCTCTCTCCCCCCCCCCCCCCATCTCTCTTCTAAAGTATACAGATGAAACACATATGTAGATGGGAGTTACTGTATCTTGCAAAGGATTTGTTATCTTCCCATCCAGCCCTGATATATACCCAGCCCTTGCAGAAGCAAAAAATGCTGACTAGGCTGAATTATTCTCTCTCTCTCTCTCTCTCTCTCTCTCTCTCAAATTCAAATTCAAATTCAAATTCAAATAAGCTTTATTGGCAGGACCAAGTATATTTTAGCATTGCCAAAGCAGTTTGGTTTGGGGGGGGGGTAATGGGTAATATAGAGGGGAATGGGGGGTGAGTCTATGTAAAGGATTTTTAAGTCCTCAGTTTTTCATGTCCCTCTCAGTCTGTGACACGCTGTCACATATTGTGCAGCTATTCTCACCATTGGCTCCTCTTCTCCCAGTAGGATTTGGAGTTTCCTCTTCTCTTCTAGAGAATTGAAGTCCGGGATGAGAGCGGAGAGTCTCTGGAAGTGAGTGTCCCTCACTGATGAGTACTTAGAGCACTGTAGCAGGAAGTGGTCCTCGTCCTCCAGGACCCCCTGGTCACACTGCTGGCACAATCTGCTCTCCCTGGGCTTGTAGGTTTGTCTGTGCCGTCCTAATTCCATTTCCAGGCTGTGGGCGCTCAGTCTGTACAGGCTCAGGGTCTGTCTGTCTTTGGGCTCTTGTAGCACCTCCAGGTATGGGGCCAGTTTGTAGTCCCTCTGCAGCGACTGGTAAACAGTTAGTTTCTTCGAGTTTGTAATTTCATTTCTCCATTCTTCAACATATTTTTCTTCGGAATAATTTGTTATGTTTTTTATTTGTGGTTTTGTCAGGCCAGACTGTTGGGGGTTTGGGATGGGCAAGGCGCTGATAAGTTGTTGCAGACCGCCAGGCTTGGGCTGGTTCTTATTGGTCAGTAGTGCCTTATGATGGTACGAGTCGGGACTGTTGTTGTGTAGATGGTCCCAGAATGATAGCGCCCTCTTCTGTATTGCAAGAAGTAAGGGAAATCTGCCCAGCTCAGACCGGCAGGCACTGTTAGAGGTGCTCCGGTGGACTTGGAGGAGGTGCTTGCAGAATTCCAGATGGAATGTTTCTGTTGGTCTTGAGTCCCATTTGGATTGGTCTGGGTAGGTGACAGGACCCCAAATCTCACTACCATAAAGAAGGATTGGGGTGATAACGCTATCAAAGATTCTAAGCCAGACTTTCACTGGGGGTTTTAGGTGATACAGCTGTCTCCTGATGGCATAGAAGGCTCTGCGTGCCTTGTCTTTTAGTGCTTCTATGGCTGGCTTGAAACTTCCTGATTGGTTGATTTCTAGGCCGAGGTAGGTGTAGCTGTTAGTTTCCTCAAGAGTGCGGCTGTTTAGTGTAAATGAAGGGCTCTTTGTGTTCTTTCTTTGGAAGACCATGATTTTTGTTTTCTTTGGGTTGATGGGTAGTGCCCATGTGGCACTGTATTTCTCCAGCACTTCCAGGCTGTCTTGTAGGCCTTTCTCTGTTGGTGACAGAAGTAGGAGGTCATCTGCATAGAGCAGGAACTTCACCTCAGTGTCATGCAGAGTCAGTCCAGGTGCTGGAGAGGATTCTAGAGCTGCAGCCAGTTCATTGATGGAGATGTTGAAGAGGGTTGGACTTAGACTGCAGCCCTGTCTGACTCCTCTGGCCTGCCGGAAGTGCTCTGTTCTTCTTCCATTCACCTTTACGCTGCAGCTGTTCTCAGTATATGAACTCTTGATGACATCATATGTTTTCCCTCCTATTCCACTTTCCAATAGTTTGAGGAACAAGCCTGGGTGCCACACTGAGTCAAATGCCTTCTTAAAGTCCACAAAACAGGCGAATATCTTCCCATGTCTTGTATTGTGGACGTGGTTCTTGATCAGACTGTGCAGGGTGTAGATGTGGTCTGTAGTGCGATGGTTTGGCATGAACCCTGCCTGACTTCTGCTGAGGACGTTGTGTTGTGTCAGGAAGGTGAGGATCCGTTTGTTGAGGATACTGTTGAATAGTTTCCCTAATGTGCTGCTGACACATATCCCTCTGTAGTTGGCTGGATCATACTGGTCTCCACTCTTATGGATGGGTGTTACGAGGCCTTGGTTCCATATTTTAGGGTAGTGACCGGCACTCAGTACCAGATTGAACTCTCTCTCTCTCTCTCTCTCTCTCTCTCTCTCTCTCTCTCTCTCTCTCTCTCTCTCTCTCTCCGTTTTGATGGAAGACGGGTAAGACATCAGGGGTTATTTAGACCCCTGATGTCTCATTAAAGAGAGATTGTCACTGAAAAAAATACAACCTATATGGGCCTTTTTGTTCCTTTATGATGGGAAAAAAAAAAGTTTAGTACAAAAAAACGTTAAAAAATTAAACATCCTTCCAAGCAATTCAAATTCTCCCCCAAAAAAATTGTAGTCCCCTCCCATGCACACCAGAAAGAGAGCAATAATTCTAAGTCCATGATTCATGGTAACTCTAAACTGATGACCTGTAGAGGAGTTTAAAGCGTCCTCTATATGGGGCACCAAAGTTTATCACTGTTTCACAGGAGCACACAATTCTAAGCCTTGACATGTTTGGTATCTATTTACTCGGCGCAACTCCATCTTTTATATTTTATCAAAACATATTGCATATGTGTACCCTAAACCCTAAAATTTACTTTAGTGTATTTGTTACTGTCATTTTGCATTTTGTAAACCATTGTGCCAATATTGTGCGACATAAACTACCACCATTTTATTCTCCATGGTGTCTGCTTTCAGAAAATATATAATGTCAGGGGTCTTTATGTAATCTTCATGACTAAAATGTTTTTTTTTTTTTTAAATATACAGTCAGGTCCATAAATATTGGGACATCGAAACAATTCTAATCTTTTTGGTTCTATACACCACCACAATGGATTTGAAATGTAACAAACAAGACGTGCTTTAACTGCAGACTTTCAGCTTTAATTTGAGGGTATTTACATCCAAATCAGGTGAACGGTGTAGGAATTACAACAGTTTGTATATGTCCCTCCCACTTTTTAAGGGATCAAAAGTAATGGGACAGATTAACAATCATAAATCAAATTTTCACTTTTTAATATTTGGTTGCAAATCCTTTGCAATCAATTACAATCTGAAGTCTGGAACGCATAGACATCACCAGACGCTGGGTTTCATCCCTGGTGATGCTCTGCCAGGCCTCTACTGCAACTGTCTTCAGTTCCTGCTTGTTCTTGGGGCGTTTTCCCTTCAGTTTTTTCTTCAGCAAGTGAAATGCATGCTAAATCGGATTCAGGTCAGGTGATTTACTTGGCCATTGCATAACATTCCACTTATTTCCCTTAAAAAACTCTTTTGTTGCTTTCGCAGTATGCTTCGGGTCATTGTCCATCTGCACTGTGAAGCGCCGTCCAATGAGTTCTGAAGCATTTGGCTGAATATGAGCAGATAATATTGCCCGAAACACTTCAGAATTCCTCCTGCTGCATTTGTCAGCAGTCACATCATCAATAAATACAAGAGAACCAGTTCCATTGGCAGCCATACATGCCCACGCCATGACACTACCACCACCATGCTTCACTGATGAGGTGGTATGCTTTGGATCATGAGCAGTTCCTTTCCTTCTCCATACTCTTCTCTTCCCATAACTCTGGTACAAGTTGATCTTGGTCTCATCTGTCCATAGGATGTTGTTCCAGAACTGTGAAGGATTTTTTAGATGTTGTTTGGCAAACTCTAATCTGGCCTTCCTGTTTTTGAGGCTCACCAATGGTTTACATCTTGTGGTGAACCCTCTGTATTCACTCTGGTGAAGTCTTCTCTTGATTGTTGACTTTGACACAAATACACCTACCTCCTGGAGAGTGTTCTTGATCTGGCCAACTGTTGTGAAGGGTGTTTTCTTCACCAGGGAAAGAATTCTTCGGTCTTTCACCATAAATGTTCTTCCGGGTCTTTTGGTGTTGCTGAGCTCACCGGTGCGTTCTTTCTTTTTAAGGATGTTCCAAACAGTTGATTTGGCCACACCTAATGTTTTTGCTATCTCTCTGATGGGTTTGTTTTGTTTTTTCAGCCTAATGATGGCTTGCTTCACTGATAGTGACAGCTCTTTGGATCTCATATTGAGAGTTGATAGCAACAGATTCCAAATGCAAATAGCACACTTGAAATGACCTCTGGACCTTTTATCTGCTCCCTGTAAATGGGATAATGAGGGAATAACACACACCTGGCCATGGAACAGCTGAGCAGCCAATTGTCCCATTACTTTTGGTCCCTTAAAAAGTGTGAGGCACATATACAAACTGTTTCACCTGATTTGGATGTAAATACCCTCAAATTAAAGCTGAAAGTCTGCAGTTAAAGCACATCTTGTTTGTTTCATTTCAAATCCACTGTGGTGGTGTATAGAGCCAAAAAGATAAGAATTGTGTTGATGCCCCAATATTTACGGACCTGACTGTCGGTGCCAGAAATGCAAAAAATGACGTTGGCAGTGAAAGGGTTAAAGCTTAGATGAGAATTTAGCGATGCATCTGCTTTACCTGTAATGATTTGTTTTTTTTAATATCTGTCTGGTGTTCAGCTTTAAGCGTACTACAGTCTGACCACCCCGAACACGCCGTCCCCCCTCCCTTCCTGTTATTTCTCTCGGTTGTAACCTCAAGTGAACTTTTTGTAACATACAAGAACTCCTGAGTCACACGCAGTGCTCAGCACACATAGAGCGCGCTTAACCCCTTTGCAGTTCATTTCGGAGTTCCTACACCGCAAAACAAAAATGTACTTTTGTAATAATGACAGAAATAGGTTTTTTGGGGGTTTTTGCTGTGCTGCGAAATGCTTTGCTGGGAGGCCGTTGCATGCACTGCACTACTTAATACTCGGCTCAATAAACTAGAAGTCAAAGTTCATGTAAACCCAATCACTACTATGAATAATAGAGACTGATCTGGAAAAGTGTATACAGTACTGATTTTTGCTATCAAGAAGATTTTGTAATCTTACCACGCATTGTCTGACTGGATGGATTGTGGTGTGTTTTTTTTGTTCTGTTTTGTTTTGTGTGTGTTGGTGTTTAACCACTTCTGGACCGGAAGGATTTGCCCCTTTAATGACCAGGCCATTTTTTGCGATTCGGCACTGCGTTATTTTAACGGACAATTGCGCGGTTGTGCGACGCTGTACCCAAATAAAATTGATGTCCTTTTTTTCCCACAAATAGAGATTTCTTTTGGTGGTATTTGATCACCTGTGCGATTTTTATTTTTTGCGCTATAAACAAAAAAGAGCGACAATTCTGAAAAAAAAAAAACAATATTTTTCACATTCTGCTATATAACATTTCCAAAAAAAAAAATTAAAAATCTAAATTTTTTAACATTTTAGGCCAATTTGTTTTCTGCTACGTATTTTTGGTAAAAAAAAATTCGCAATAAGCGTATTTTGATTGGTTTAGTTATCGCGTCTACTAACTACGGGAAACGTTTGTCATTTTGATTGTTTTTTTTGTTTTTTTTACTAGTAATGGCGGCGATCTGCAATTTCTAGCGGGACTGCGACATTGCGGTGGACAGATCGGACCCCCAACTGACATTTTTGACACTTTTGTGGGGTCCAGTGACATTACTACAGTAATCAGTGCTAAAAATATGCACTGTTACTGTAATAATAACGCTGGCAGGGAAGGGGTTAATACTGTGGGTGATCAATGGGTTAAATGTGAGCCTAGGGGGGTGATTCTAACTGTGGGGGGGCGTGGCTTGTGAAATGATCATAGAGACCTGTGATCCTATATAGAAGGATCACATGGGCTCTGTGATCATTCCAGAGAGAAGAACAGTCAGCTGTTGTAAACACAGCGGGGAGCGATCGCAGGTGGCAGGCCGCAATCGGAGCCGCCTGACCCGTGCATCGGAGTCCTCGCTGCCGAGTGTGGGTAGGAGCGCTCCGCTGGCGGTGCACGCTCGCCCCCTAGCTGCAGGCTCGCGGCCAACGTATATATTGGTTCGTGCAGGAGGGGCTGCCTGCTGCAGTATAATTCTGGCGGGTGGTCATAAGTGGTTAATATTGTTTTATGTACTTGAAAACATTAATAAAAAGTATTAAAAAAAGAAAGAAAAAAAACATCAGGGGTGATCAAAGGGTAACTGTGTTCCTAGGTTGTGCTTACTCACTGTGGGGGAGGTGCTTTGACTAGGGGAAGGTTTTTGTCTAGCAGAAACTCCCAGCCAGCATCATTAGTATGTAACAGCGCATATTTTTTAGCCCCCAAAAAGTGTCAGTTAGGTATCCGATTTGTCCGCCGCAGTATCGCAGTCCCGCTATAAGTCGCACATCGCCGCCATCACTAGTAAAAAATAAATATAAATATCCCATAGTTTTTAGATGCTATAACTTTTGCGCAAACCAATCAATATATGCTTATTAGGATTTTTTTGTACCAAAAACATGTAGCAGAATACATATCGGCCTAAATTGATGAAGAAACTTGATTTTTTTTTTTACATTTTTTTTTTATTGGATGTTTTATAGCAGAAAGTAAAAAATAATGTTTTTTTTTTTTTTTTTTAATTGTCTTGTATAAAGAGTTAAAAAAAACCCCACAGAGGTGATTAAATACCACAAAAAGAAAGCTCTATTTGTAGGGGAAAAAAAGACAAAAAATTTATACAATTGCACGGTACAGTGTCGCACAACCGCGCAATTGTCAGTTAAAGTAATACATTGCTGTATCGCAAAAAATGGCCTGGTCAGGAAGGGGAAATAACCTTCGGGATCTCAAGTGATTACATTTATTGGTAAATAATATTGTATTGTCACAATTTGTACTTTAGTATTATTATCATTATTAATATTTATATTTTATTTTTGCTTTTTCAGGTCAACACACAATGAATTAGAAAAAAATAGGTAAGCCTGATTTTTCTCTATACATGTTAAATTTGTGGATTATCTTTTTTTAATTATTAATATTATTGATGATGATGATGATGATGATTATTATCATTACTATTATTACTGCTATTATTATACAGGATTTATATAGCAGCTTTTTACAATATTTAATTCCCAATTCCCGGGGTTCGGTGAACTGACCTGTGCCATGTTACAATGGGTTATAGCGCTGGGCACATCATCTCTGACCCTTGCACTTCTCTGATGACATCTTGTTCCCGTAGTCCCCTCAGTGCCATGGGAATGTGTGGGCTGGGGAGGCAAGGGGGCTCGGGGCCAAAATGGGGAGGATGATGGTCTTGCTTAGAATTAGGGAGGGCTAATGGGATGTTGGAGGCTCAGGAATTTGCCAGTCAGGGGTCACAGGATTTATTCCATTGACTCTGCTGATTTATTGGCTTGATTGTTGCTATAAAGGACACGCTTTTATAATCTTGGTTCAGGGGAGATGGAATTATGATAAAAGATGGCCGTAGGCCTCCATAATAATGTGTACCAGGAAGACACTGGGCCTCCACTATACGCTGTCACTTACACACTTGTGAGAGAAGATGGCTGTGTCGGCCTTTATAAAGGAGTGAGGCCTTGTTCACACAGGAGTACCTAAAGCGGAACTTTACCCACAATAACTTGATAAAAATAATGTTTTTTAGCAAGAAAGATACATTTCACAATAATAATTTGGCTACCAACATTGCCTCCAGCATTGCTCCTGTTTCTTCTTGCTGGAGGCTGCCATTTTGCTGAAGCCCAGAGCCCTTAAACAGTAGCAAATCATAAAGCAAAAGGAAACCTATTGATTTAACGGTTTCAAAAAACAGTTACATTCCTGGAATGTTTACAACCAAACTGTCAAACCATCAAATGGCTGGTGTCATAACTGATCAAATATGCGGCACCATGACAGTTGCAGATCAAACAGAAACAGCTTCCTTGGCTGTAAAAGATAGGAGGGTTTAAATCCGCTTTAACCCCTTGGCGCGGGACGTACGCAAATATGCTGCCTCTTGGTGCCTGGTCCTTAGTGCTGAGAGGCCGCATATTCTGTGAATTGTTGCCAATACACCTTTTCCCGAGAGCGCGTTTCCGGCACAGGTACCGTCGCCTAAACGAAAGCACCCAGTCGCTCCTTGCGTTCAGGAGATTTCGGATCATGTGACAGCCAATCAGGGAGGTCACATGATCTAAAGTCCCTCCGCACCTCCGGTCATCATAAACCTCTTAAAGGACCGGGAGGCACTGGCGCTAAGAGCTATAATGTCAGCAGAACGTCCTCTACAAACTCGGCAGTGCCTAAAAATGGAAAGCAACTGAGCATGTGCAAAGCACGGTGAAATAGTGGGATTGATTTACTAAAGGAAAAAAGACTGTGCACTTTTGCAGGCGCAGTTGCTCCAGAGCTTTGTAAATGGGATAGAGCTCTGCTGACTTACATCATCCAATCACGTGCAAGCAAAAATGCTTTTTTTTTGTTTTGTTTTTTAATTTTCCTTGCATGTGATTGGGTGTTCTTTGTAAAGTGAAGCTTCACCTCATTTACAAAGCTCTGGAGCAACTACACTTGAAAAAGTGCACAGTCTAATGGCCTTTAGTAAACCCCATAGTATTATTGGATAGACACTTAAAATGGATGAAAAATGGATAAAAAACGGATGAAAAATGGATAAAAAACGGACGAAAAATGGATGAAAAACAGATGAACAATGGATGAAAAACTGATACATTTTGACGTGACTGAACTGATGAACTGAACGGACCATATGTGTGAAAGGGGCCTAACAGATAGGCTTCTCTTAGCAAGGTTCTAGAAGTTTTCCAGTCAGCCTTCATGTGTAAATGGCCTACACCTATAACGAGGGCATTATCCAACTTTGGTCAAAGCTGCACAGTTTGTTTTTATATACAGATGCCCCTTATAGGCAGTTAAAGTTGGTAAAGGTGAACTAACCCTACCGTGAGAGGCAAAATGGCTGCTGGCTTTCACGGTGAACTCTCACAAATAAAGACAACACTCTGAAACAAGTTGGCCTGGTTCGGCTTTTCAGCTTACTAGGCCTCAAATTTAGAAGTGTGTGAATGCCATCTACTGAATGTTGGCCACAGCAACTGGTCCAATTAGTCTTTTAAAGTGACCATTTACAGAGAAATAACCATTTCCCTTTGGAGCTAGGAGGAGATTATATAGTCTGTCATGTATCAAAAAATACTGGACTGGTGTTGTCAAGATGGCTGCTTCCACAATTCACTGTCCTGCTGTACATAAACATGAGTTGACTTGAGTTAGAGTTGACTGAGACAGGTTGCATAAACCTTTTAACCACTTGACGTCTGCTCACATTGCTGCTACTGCGGCAATGCGGCTCGTTATCGTCCAGCGACGTAGACCTACGTCGCTGGACTCCTCCCCTTGTGGGCGGCACACGCACACCGCCGGAGGCTCGCTCCCGCTGTTTTCAGTCACAGCGGGAGTCGGGCCTGGGGAGGAGTGGCGGTGATCGTCAGGGAATCGAGTGTGGAGATCCGCCCGCTTGTGTGAACAAAGCGGGCGGATCTCCTAAGTGACAGGCAGGGTCAGATTTCAGGGTTCAGCATAGCTGGACATCCGATCTGTCCCTGTGTCACAGTCACCTCCCCCACACATGTCAGTAAGAACCAGGCATACATTAACCTCTCCCTCTCCAATAAAATTAACCCCTTCCCTGCCAGTGTCATTTTTACAGTAACAGTGCATATGTATAGCACTGATTACTGTAGTAATGTCACTGGTACCCCCAAAAGTGTCAAAAATGTCAGTCAAGGGTCCGATCTGTCCGCCCCAATGTCGCAGTCCCGCAAAAAAATCGCAGATCGCCGCCATTACGCGTTTAAAAAAAAACACCAAAAATGACAGAAATCTTTCCCTTAGTTAGTAAACGGAATAACTTTTGCGCAAACCAATCAAAATACGCTTTTTGCGATTTTTTTTTTTTTTTTTTTACCAAACATATGGTAAAAAAAAAATTGGCCTAAAATGTTAAATTTTGATTTTTACATTTTTTTGGGGGGAATTTCATATAAAAAAATGTGAAAAATATTGTTATTTTTTGCAAAATTGACGCTCTTTTTTTGTTTATAGCGCATGATCAAAAAATCGCACAGGTGATCAAATACTACCAAAAGAAAGCTCTGTTTGTGGGAAAAAAAGGGCGCCAAATTAGTTTAGGTACAGCGTCGCACGACCGCGCAATTGTCCGTTAAAGTCACGCAGTGCCGAATTGCAAAATAGGCCCTGGTCAGGAAGGGGGTAAAATCTTCCGGGACTTAAGTGGTTAAAGGAGTCATTTTCCTTTCACTTATCCATACTGCCTATAGAAACCAGGCCAATTTGTCGTTTAAAGCGGCCAAACTGAGCCATCTCTGATCCTGAGAAAGGGGTCTGAAGCAGTGGGTTCCTGAATGACATGGCGGGTGGAGGAAGTGGTGGCTGCGGTGAGATTGCAGAGGACTTCCTGGCTACGTGTATGAGAAGTAATTCTGATACGGTGGTACGAGTCAGAGCTTTCATGTGTGCAACTGCTGCCCACACCAGAGCAGCCACTTCTGCTTTACATACGAAGATGAAAGACCTGCGGAGGAGAACATTAATTTTCGAAACGGAAGGTTTATTTTAAAGTGTGATTCCACACAGGGCACCTCAAGCCTGACTGATGTTCCTGAAAAATCATATGTTTATTTATTGGAAGACGTACAATGCAAGCCACACAAATATTCATCTAAACACGCAGACATTCACGTTGCGACGCGGATAGCGGCACACTGGCCTCCGCATATAACCTTTAGAAACCATGCTGGTGTGAAATTTTTTAAGAATCTCCACACCACCATTACAATTATGGAACCCCATACAGCCTACCTGATGCACATCTGAGCATCTACATATTTACAGGGACGAATGTGTGCTGCTGGGTGCAGATAGTGTGGGTCAAGGGCTGTGCATGTAAATACTTGGGTGTGCACTTACCAACGTACAGCCGCAGCCTGTCATTGGTTTGGCGCAAACACCTGTGACTCCTGGGTGCAGAAATATGCAAGTTTTTATGATGTACGGCCCTCTGCATCTATGTGAATAAGCCTTAAGGCCTCGTTCACACAGGCGTAGTTAAAGCAGAACTATACTCACCCGGCTGCAGCAATGCCACGACCTCCAGCTTCCCACCCAGCTGCTGAAATCTTCCAGGTCTCGATCAGCGGCTGCTGTCATTGGCTGAGTAGGTACGACATCGCTCCCGAGCTCAGTCAGATTTGGCGTTAAGACATTTTTACAGTGAGGCTCACTGTACAAGGGCGGACAGGCAGGTAAGCAGGGCCGCTGATAGGGGGGGACCACCAGCCCTCTTGTAGGGGGCCCGAGCACACAGGGGGGCCCACACAGAGAGGGGGATTAGTGATGGTCAACAAATACAGAAATCTTCCTCCAGAACCTGAATCTGATCTGTCCCTCTCCCTGCTATCAGCTTTTATCTGTTGAGAAAGAGACAGTTGTCCCTCACCAATCCCCCTCCCTTGTGTGGGGCCCCCCTCCCAGCACTGGCTCTAATGTTATTTCTGCTCAGGAGTTTATTTGTAACTTTGTTTCTCTCTCTCTCTCTCTGTCTCTCTGATCACTAAAGTTCCAACTGCCCAGCCTGTATATTTTTCTCATCTCATCTTCATTTTTATTTAACATAGTTTTTTTTAATTTAGATTTAGCAGGAATTATGCGAGTTATGTTATATTTGTGTCTGATAATAGTGATTTTGTTGTAATTTTAGCTAAATATATCTTTAATATTTTCTTGGGGGGCCCTGCCAGGTAGTCTGTACAGGGCCCCGCAATTTCTAACAGCAGCCCTGCAGGTAAGTAACTTTTACCACTACAGCTCTGGAAAGGTTTCACCCCCTTAATGACCAGGCCATTTTTTTGCGATTCGGCACTGCTTTACTTTAACCACTTTACCACCGGAGGATTTTGCGGTCTTACGTCCAGGCCACTTTTTGCGATTCGGCACTGTGCGACTTTAACTGACAATTGCGCGGTCGTGCGACGCCATACCCAAACGAAATTTACGTCCTTTTTTTCCCACAAACAGAGCTTTCTTTTGGTGGTATTTGATCACCTGTGCGATTTTCATTTTTTGCGATATTAATAAAAAAAGCGACAATTTTGAAAAAATAATAACAATATTTTTCTACTTTGACAGTTAAAAAATATCCAATATATTCAATTTTTGTCATATATTTAGGCCAAAATGTATTTAGCTACATGTCTTTGACAAAAAAATCCTCAATGAGCGTATTTTTAACCGCTTTAAGACCAGAAGATTTTACCCCATGACTGACCAGGCCATATTTTGCGATTCAGCACTGCTTTACTTTAAAGAAAAATTGCGCGGTCATGCGAGGCTGTACGCAAATACAATTGATGTCCTTTTTTTCCCCCACAAATAGAGCTTTCTTTTGGTGGGATTTGATCACCTCTGCGGTTTTTAGATTTTGCGCTATAAACAAAAAAAGAGCGACAATTTTGAAAAAAAAAAAAAACGCCAGATTTTTTACTTTCTGCTAAAAAACATTCCTAATAAAAAAAAAATTCAAAATTACATTTTTTTTTATCAGTTTAGGTCAATTTGTATTCTGCTACATATTTTTGGTTAAAAAAAATTCCCAAAAAGCGTATTTTCATTGGTTTGCGCAAAAGTTATAGCGTTTACAAACTACGGGATAGATTTTTTGACTTTTTATTTATTTATTTTTTTGTTTTTATTAGTAATGGCGGCGATCAGCAGTGGGACTGCGACATTGCGGCGGACAGATTGGACCCCTAACTGACATTTTTGACACGTTTTGGGGACCAGTGACATTACTACAGTAATCAGTGCTAAATATGCACTGTTACTGTATAAATTACACTGGCAGGGAAGGGGTTAACACTGGGGGTGATCAAAGGGGTTAAATGTATGCCTAAATATGCTTACTGACTGTGGGGGGGTTCTGTGACAGGCACAGAGAGATCGGGTTTCAGCTTAGTCTGAGAGAAGACCCGCCTGCTTTGTTTACATAAGCAGACGGGTCTTCTGTCAGTTTCTCTGATGATCGAGGGAGGCCAGCGGCAATCGCCGCCGCCGCTCCTCCCGTGGTCCTGCGTCCCCCTGTGCACAAAATCGCGTAGTATTACATGGGTTTGCGCAGCCGAGCCACCCTGCCGCAGTAATACTACGGTGGGTGGTCGGCAAGAGGTTAATGGAGAAGAGACAAAGCATGTCTCTTCTGTGTTAAAACTCCTGTATGTTCGCCCATCTTTAATACTGGCCTCAAGTTTCAGTTTAAGTGTACACTCATGTAATGGCCTTGCCCATCTGTGCACAGGCAGTTCTATTGTCAGTTGGGATGCAGTGACTGTATCTGTGCAGCTGCTGCATCCCAGTTGGCATGAATGGGACTCCTGCATGCAGATGCTGCACAGAGCACTTTTGCATCCTGTATGGGCAAACACGGCTCCCACATGGGTGGAGGGCCAGGACAAGGGGTGGGCAAAAGGGATGGCTGCCCTGGGCACTGTGATATCATGTGAGGTGGGGAGCACCACGAGGAGATGGGGGGGGGGGAATTGTGTTGAGAGAGGGAATTTGGAGGGTGGCAGTGGATAAGAATTAGGGGTGTGTGCTAGGAATGAAAATTTGGGGAGAATTGTGTCGGGAGGAAGGATGGGGGGAGGATGATTTGTGCAAGGAGGGGGGATTATGGAGGTGATATGGTAGGGGGAGGGGGGATTTGTGCTAGAGTGGGGACATTTCTTTTTTTTTTAAGGGAGGGGGGGGGATTCTCGCTAGTGGGGATGATTGGGGGGTATTTATGCAAGGAGTTGGAAATTTGGGGTTGAGGATTTGTGGTAGGAAGGGGGATTTGGGGGGAGAATTTATGTTGGGGGGGGGGATCGGGAGTGGGGGAAGGATTTGTGGTAGGAAGGGGGATTTGGGGGGAGAATTTATGTTGGGGGGGGGATCGGGAGTGGGGGAAGGATTTGTGGTAGGAAGGGGGATTTGGGGGGAGAATTTATGTTGGGGGGGATCGGGAGTGGGGGAAGGATTTGTGGTAGGAAGGGGGATTTGGGGGGAGAATTTATGTTGGGGGGGATCGGGATTGGGGGAAGGATTTGTGGTAGGAAGGGGGATTTGGGGGGAGAATTTATGTTGGGGGGGGGAATCGGGAGTGGGGGATGGATTTGTGGTAGGAAGGGGGATTTGGGGGGAGAATTTATGTTGGGGGGGGGATCAGGAGTGGGGGAAGGATTTGTGGTAGGAAGGGGGATTTCTCTGCTAAGCAGGACCACCGATCCATGCCTTCTCCAAGTACAAGCACCTCCCCCAAAGTAGTAAAGCACTGGTCAGGCACACATTTAACCCTTTGATTGCCCCTGATTTTAACCTCTCCCCTGCCACTGTCATTAATACACTGACAGTGTATATTTTTAGCACTGATCACTGTATTAGTGTCACTGATCCCCAAAAAGTGTCAGTGTGTGTCCGATTTGTCAATATCACAGTCCCGCTATAAGTCGCTAATCGCCACCATTACTAGTAAAAAAGAGAAAAAATATCCCATAGCTTGTAGACGCTATAACTTTTAACATAACTTTTTTCAATTTTTTGGGGATATGTTTTATAGCAGAAAAAAATATTATTTTTTTTGTTTAAAGCGCAAAAAAAAAAAAAAAAAACCCGCAAAGGTGATCAAATACAACCAAAAGAAAACTCTATTTGTGGGGGGAAAAAAAGACAAAAATCTATACAATTGCACGGTACAGTGTCGCACGACTACGCAATTGTCAGTAAAAGGAACAGTGCAGTATCGCAAAAATTAGCCTGGTCATGAAGGGGGGTAAATCTTCCAGAAGGAAAGTGGTTAATTTTAAGATAATTACTAAAAATACGAGTTTCAGAGCTCATTTACATTTAATGCCAGCCCTTGCCACCCCTCTGAAAGACGATCTGCAGTGGATTGCTTTGTGTCACCTCCTAACCACCTGTATTAAACATATAAAGGCCACGCCACCATGCCGTAGCTGTGTCCCATGGTGGTTTCAGTAAAGCCTCATTCACATGAATGTGTCACATTCAGAAGCAATACTGCCTGCCAAATGTGTTGTGTTGGAAGCATAACATTGCGGCCGTGGCATGTGTACAACCCCCTCTGGCTGGGTGTTGGGGGGGAAGGGGAGGTAAAACCACAGCTCAGCCTCCTATTTATACCACCGCACAACTAGAATTGTAAATGATCCCTAAAACATATTTCTACCTGGGTTTCAAATATGTTTGGTATGTCATATCATGTATTCCAGTATTTAACCACTTCAGCCCCGGAAGATTTTACCCCCTTCCTGACCAGGGCCTATTTTGCGATTCGGCACTGCGTGATTTTAACGGACAATTGCGCGGTCGTGCGACGCTGTACCTAAACAAATTTGACGTCCTTTTTTTCCCACAAACAGAGCTTTCTTTTGGTGGTATTTGATCACCTGTGCGATTTTTTTGATCATGCGCTATAAACAAAAAAAGAGCATCAATTTTGAAAAAATAACAATATTTTTCACATTTTTTTATATTAAATTCCCCCCCAAAAAAATGTAAAAATCAAAATTTTTTAAAATTTTCGGCCAATTTGTTTTATGCTACATATGTTTGGTAAAAAAAAAAATTGCAAAAAGCGTATTTTGATTGGTTTGCGCAAAAGTTATCGCGTTTACTAACAAAGGGAAAGATTTTTGTCATTTTTTTTTAACCCGTAATGGCGGCGATCTGCAAATTTTTTTTTTTTTTTGTGGTACTGTGACATTGCAGCGGACAGATCGGACCCTTGACTGACATTTTTGACACTTTTGGGGTTACCAGTGACATTACTACAGTACTCAGTGCTATACATATGCACTGTTACTGTAAAAATGACACTGGCAGTGAAGTGGTTAACTCTTTTTGAGAGGGAGGGGTTATGTGTGACCTTAGGGGCGTGATTCTAACTGTGATTGGCTGTGGCTTGAGGTGTAGGAACAGTGATCAACGGTCCTACATAGTAGAACCGTATGATCACTGTTCTTACACAGGGGAGAATGACAGGCGGCTTGTTTACATTAGCCGCCTGCCTTTCTCCTGCTCTAACGGACGATCGCGAGTGACCGGCGGACATCGGGTCTGCCGGTCACACGCGCGGGGGGGGGGTCCGCTCCCTAGACCCTCACAGGCTAGCGACGTAGCCCTACGTCACTTTGCCTGTGAGGGGCTGACCGCCGCAGTAAATAGTCGTGCGGCGGTCGGCAAGCGGTTAAAGCATTCTCTAATTTAGTGATCATGCTAATCCAAGTTGTAAAGCGCTGCGTAAACTGTCGTCGCTATATAAATCCTATATAATAATAATAATTTGCCGGGAAGTGTAGGTCTAGTTATTTTTAGCAGGGGTTCCCTGAGACCTGAAAAATATGTCAAAGGTTCCGTCAGGGTAAGGAGGTTGAGGAATGCTGAAGAAGGAACTTGCACAGAACATGCTGATGTAATTAAAATAGCTGTAGACAAAGTTCTAACCTCCCCCTCTGCACTTCAGACCGGAGTCATGTGTCTCTCTCTCTCTCTCTCTCTCTCTGGAGTCAAAACTATTTTTTTTTTTTTTTGCTTGCGGTTTTGTGTTCATTTTCAAAAATAGAACAGATCTAAATTTGTACTGTAAAGGGGCGGAACAGGAGGAGTGCTGTGCAAACTGCCACAGCACTACAACACCCAGCATGCCCTGTCTGCAAATCAGAGCTACATTTTTTTAATTTCCTGATATTTCTTCAAATTATTTTATTGGCTATTGCCAATTTATTTTATTTTTTTTTCAATTTTTCATATAAGACCAATGGATGAAAAGGAACCCATCTTGTAACATCCCGACAGCTGCATCCGAAGAACTTTATATGTATAAAATGATATAAAATGCTTCATTCAAAAACATTTTACTGATGTTATTGCACGTGTTTTCTAGGAGAAAAGTTCCTGTGTAATGATCAGTAAAATACTTGCATATACTTGTATATAGATGCATTTAACCACTTGCCGACCGCCGCACGACTATTTACTGCGGCAGTCAGCCCCCTACAAGCAAAACGACGTAGGGCTACGTCAATCGCCCACGAGCCTCTAGGGGGTGAGCGCGGGCCGCTCCCGCCCCCGCTCGTTCACTAACATCCCCGCGTGAGTGACCGGCGGCTCCGATGTCCGCCGGTCACTCGCGATCTCCCGCTGGAGAGGGAGAAAGGCAGGCGGCTGATGTAAACAAGGCCGCCTGTCATTCTCCCTGGTGTAACTGCAGAGATCATACGATCCTACGTATGTCTCTGGGGTTACATCACAAGCCACGCCCCCCCCACAGTTAGAATCACGCCCCTAGGGATACATTTAACCCACTGATCACCAATAAAGTTAACCCCTTCCCTGCCAGTGTAATTTTTACAGTAACAGTGCATATGTATAGCACTGATTACTGCAGTAATGTCACTGGTACTCCCAAAAGTGTCAAAAATGTCAGTTAGGAGTCCGATCTGTCCGCGGCAATGTCGCTGTACCGCAAAAAAAAATCGCAGGTTGACGCCATTACTGGTTAGAAAAAAAAACAATAAAAATGACATAAATCTTTCCCGTAGTTAGTAAATGCAATAACTTTTGCGCAAACCAATCAAAATACGCTTAGTGCGATTTTTTTTTTTTTTTTATACCAAAAATATGTGGCAGAAAACAAATTGGCCTAAAATGTTAAAACATTTTGATTTTTACATTTTTTTTTTTTGAGAATTTCATATAAAAAAATTTGAAAAATATTGTTATTTTTTCAAAATTGTCGCTCTTTTTTTGTTTATAGCGCAAAAAGTAAAAATAGCACAGGTGATCAAATACCACCAAACGAAAGCTCTGTTTGTGAGAAAAAAAGGACATCAATTTCATTTGGGTACAGCGTCGCACGACCGACCGCGCAATTGTCTGTTAAAGTCACGCAGTGCCGAATCGCAAAATAGGGCCTGGTCTTTGAGCAGCCAAATCCTCCGGGGCTTAAGTGGTTAACAATTGATGTAACAAATCGAAATATGGCCACATTTGTCCCAACCTGATTGTACAATTCGCTTCCCATCCACCAACATTTTGTGCCAGGGCCTTCATGAATGAACATAAAGTGAATATATTGTAGGCCCTCACATTTGGGACAAATATATTGTAACATGTATGGCCATCTGTAGATTAGATATTTCGATACATTTTTTTTTTTTTAGATGTGCTTAACATGTTCCCTATGTTATTAATGGGTGGAAAGTCATTTCCACAATGAAGGCCATTAGTTTTTTTTTTGTTTTTTTTATACATTATAGTTCATCTGAATAATTATGTAAAAAGTTATATCTTATATGATTCAAACTTGTGCTGGCTTTACTAATACAGCCATTTGAGCGACAAACAAAGATTTCATTTTTTTTCTATTCCTTGGTGTATGGAAATTGGTGGAGCATTTTCTAACCAGCCACCCAATGTCTTTTGAGTCGTGTGCGCCTGGCCAGGAAAGGGTTAAGTTGCAACAAGTGGTTTGGCAGCAGGCTGCAGGAGGCGGACGTGCCAGGGGTGGCGTGCGCAGTATGCGTGCACGGTACAGATAAAGCCTTCATATAAAATGACTTCACAGAAGTTGAGCCAATTTCCCCCAAAAACATTTAAACCACAGTTTGGAAAAAACAAGCTATATAAAGATTCAGCACATAATAATATTAATAATAACTAGAAAAAAAAGTTTGAGACAAACTTTAAGTTGGCTTGAAAAAGCCTGACCAGAAAGATTGAAAAGTTTAGATCGATCGATCGATAGAAAAGGTTTGAAGATCGATCGATAGAAAGAAAAGGTTTGAAGATCGATTGATAGATAGAAAAGGTTTGAAGATCGATCGATAGATAGAAAAGGTTTGAAGATCGATCGATCGATTGAAAAGGTTTGAACATCGATCGATCGATCGAAAAGGTTTGAAGATCGATCGATCGATAGAAAAGGTTTGAAGATCGATCGATCGATAGAAAAGGTTTGAAGATCGATCGATAGATAGAAAAGGTTTGAAGATCGATCGATAGAAAAGGTTTGAAGATCGATCGATAGAAAAGGTTTGAAGATCGATCGATTGATAGAAAAGGTTTGAAGATCGATCGATCGATCGAAAAGGTTTGAAGATCGATCGATCGATAGAAAAGGTTTGAAGATCGATCGATCGATAGAAAAGGTTTGAAGATCGATCGATAGATAGAAAAGGTTTGAAGATCGATCGATAGAAAAGGTTTGAAGATCGATCGATCGATAGAAAAGGTTTGAAGATCGATCGATTGATAGAAAAGGTTTGAAGATCGATCGATCGATAGAAAAGGTTTGAAGATCGATCGATCGAAAAGGTTTGAAGATCGATCGATCGATCGAAAAGGTTTGAAGATCAATCGATCGATCAAAAATGTTTGAAGATCGATCAAAAATGTTTGAAGATCGATCGATCAAAAATGTTTGAAGATCGATCGATCGATCAAAAATGTTTGAAGATCGATCGATTGAAAATGTTTGAAGATCGATCGATCGAAAAGGTTTGAAGACCGATCGATCGAAAAGGTTTGAAGATCAATCGATCGATCAAAAATGTTTGAAGATCGATCGATCAAAAATGTTTGAAGATTGATCGATCGAAAAGGTTTGAAGATCGATCGATCAAAAATGTTTGAAGATCGATCGATCGATCGAAAAGGTTTGAAGACCGATCGATCAAAAAGGTTTGAAGATCAATCGATTGATCGAAAAGGTTTGAAGATCGATCGATCGATAAGGTTTGAAGATCGATCAATCGAAAAGGTTTGAAGATCGATCGATCGAAAAGGCTTGCGATGGAAAAGGTTTGAAGATTGATCGATCGATCGATAGAAAAGGTTTGAAGATCGATCGATCGAAAAGGTTTGAAGATCGATCGATCGAAAAGGCTTGCGATCGAAAAGGTTTGAAGATCGATCGATCGATCGAAAAGGTTTGAAGATCGATAGATAGATAGATTAGATGAGTTTGAATGAGTTTACATTGATTAGCATCAAAGCTTGATTGAGTCTAATGGGATTTGGAGCTTGGGTCATCTGAACATCCTGTCAATGAAAGTCTATGGGCATTTTTTGGGTTTTTAATTTTAATTTTTAGGAAAACCGTAACTCAAACCAGTCTGAAAAGATATAGCACACCGAGTCAGAACAGTATGAAGGTCTGTGCCGAGTTTGGAGTATGTAGCTTGAACGGTCTAGGAGGAGATAGTGTCCAAAAATTTACCGGCCAGAAAAATAAGAAGAAGAAGAAGAATAATAATAAGTTTAAATACAATATCAGTAAGTTGGCTGTCCCAAGCCAACTTAATAACTACTATTACTAATAATAAAATACATAAATAACAGTAAACCTTCACATTAAGAAAGGATTATAATTATGGAGCATACTGTCTTTATAAAGCAGTGAATCTGACCCTTAGCAAACATTCTCTGCAGGAGAATCTTGCAGGTCCATGTGACAGTATTTCATTCTCCACCAGAGAATGTCTGCTGAAAGTCACATTCGACCCCTATAACTCCATGAAAAGTAATCTTCCAGCTCTTACTTTTTTGTTCCTCAATCTTGTGAAAAATACAAAATTTTGTGACCTAAAGCCCAGGCAAGGTAAGTCACATGGCCTGTGGCTGGCAGAGTATTGTGGACGTTTAAGGTCATTTGAGACTGCAGGGAGTTTACTGTTTTTAGTTCCATATCCTTTCCTACTTTGCAGTTTGTGATCAGGTTTTTAAATATACAGTAAAACCTTGGCTAGTGAGCATAATTTGTTCCGGAAGCATGCTTGTAATCCAAAGCACTCTTATATCAAAGCAAATTTCCCCATAAGAAATAATGGAAACTCAGATGATTTGTTCCACAACCATTTATTCATAAGTCCTTCAGTTTATAGTAGAGATCGACTGATTATCGGCAAAGCCGACATATCGAGGGCCGATCTGCATTTTCCCCGATATATCGGAATCGGCCACCAAGGTGACCGATATTGCTGATATTTCAGAAAGTGCTGTACCGGAGTGATGCCTGCAACTAGAGGCATCACCCCGGTACCGGCGTCCATAGCTGATGGTCGGCTGTCTTGTAATGACATCCGATGCGGCTTAGAAGCCACTCGGCTGTCATTACAAGGAGCGGAAGGGGACGTCCCCCCCGCCACCTTTCGCGGCACGCCCAGGTCTCCCGTCCCACTGGGAGACCCGGGCAACCAGCCTTCACGACCACCGAAGACCCGCTAAAAGCCGCATTTGGCTCTGATCGGGTCTCCATGCAAAAACCTGGAAGTGATGTCATGACTGGCATACCCATTCCGGGTACTGGCACCAGATTCCAAAAAAAAAATACAGCATTCAAAACAGCCAAATTTGGCGTTTTGAATGCTTTTAAGTGCAGAGGAGGGGTTTGGGGTCTTTTAGACCCCCAGATCCCTCCACAAGAGTACCTGTCAACTAAATAAAAAATAAATAATTTTTTTTTTTTTGAATGTACGAAAATATCTGCCCTTATCGGCCAATATGGATATGCAATGGCCAAAATATCGGTATCGGTATCAGCAACGAAAAAACAATATTGGTCGATCACTAGTCTGTATACAATTTTTTCCAGCAAAGCAGTTAAGGAAAACCTGGAAAGATGCGAAAAGGAGCTCTTCTACAGCATTTTATGCCTTTTGCATTCAAACCTAGCACTGTTAAAAATGCGTGTATATTTTCGGGAAAGTGCTGTACCAGAGAGATGCCTGCAGCTAGAGGCATCACCCCGGTACCGGCGCTCATAGCCAACGGTCGGCTGTCTTGTAATGACAACCGATGCAGCTGAGAAGCTGCTCGGCTGTCATTCCAAGGAGCGGGAGGGACACCCCCCCCCCCCCCCCGCGGCTCGTCCGGGTCTACCGTCCCACCGGGAGACCCGGACAACCAGCCTGCACGGCCGCCAAAGAGAAGATCTGATCAATGCCGCATTGAGCCCTGAACGGGTCGTCGTGTAAAAAAAACGGAAGTGATGTCAATGCATCACATCCGGGTACTGCCACCAAATTCAAAAAAATTACAGCATTCAAAACAGCCAAACTTGGCATTTTAAATGCTTTTAAGTGCAGAGGAGGGGTTTGGGGTGTTTTAGACCCCCCAGATTCCTCCACTAGAGTGCCTGTAAAAAAAAAAAAAAAATAGTTATTTTTTTAATGTACGAAAATATCGGCCGATACCGATATGCGATGACCAAAATATCGGTATAAACGATCACTAGTTTATAGTCCATATAAAAAGTTATAGGAATGTGATAGGTTGTGTAACCATAAAACGTCCATCCACAAATGGTGCCTCCACAAGGGGATTAGAAGCAAAATCCAGCAGGGGCTACAGAGTATAAAATAGAAGAGAGGCGCCTCTAAATGTAGCAATATGGTTACATTTAATTAAGGTTTAACATTTAGCAACCCACATGGTTGATGATTAAAAGAGGAACATCTAAGTATGCAGGCATCGGGGGTAAAGCTGTCCACATAGACCGTCCTACGCACCGCCGGCTCTCACCGCTGTCAGTCTGCAATTGAGACTGGGAAGACTACCCTGCAGTAGAGTGATCTGAAAGTGAGGCTTGAAGCGCTCTTGGAACGCAGCATGGAAGGGATGATGTCTCTGGTAGTGCGGAGGACGGTCTATGGGGACAGCTTTACCCCACATCCCTGCATGCTTAGATGTGCCTGTTTTAATTGTCAACCGTATTGCTACACTTAGAGACGCCTCTCTATACTCAGTTGTGACATGACGCTACTTGTATATCAAAACATTACTTGTTTATCAAGTCAAAATTTATAAAAAAAAAAAAAATTTGCTTGTCTTGCAAAACGCTCTGAAACCAAGTTACTCTCAATCCAAGGTTTTACTGTATATTATATGTGCATTTTTGTGTTATGGTATCTGATCATATGATAGTGTCTGTAACTTATGATCCTTGTTCTTTGTTCTACAGGAGGGCTCATTTACGTTTGTGTCTAGAACGGCTAAAGTCACTCATTCCTCTAGAACCCGACAGCGCCAGGCACACAACGCTGGGGTTGTTAAATAAAGCCAAAGTACACATTAAGGTATGTACAACTGAAATTTGTGCATGTGTGAATCTCAGCTTTAGCTAGTAAGGTCTAAGGTCTGTATTAGGGATTGACCGATTATCGGCAAAGCCGATATATCGAGGGCTGATATGCACTTTCACCGATATATTGGAATCTGCCACCAAGGTGGCCGATATTACCGATATTTCGGAAAGTGCTGTACAGGAGTGATGCCTGCAGCTATAGGCATCACCCCGGTACCGGCATCCATAGCCGACGGTCGGCTGTCTTGTAATGCTCGGCTGTCATTACAAGGAGCGGGAGGGGACGCCCCCTTCCGCGGCTCGCCCGGGTCTCCCGTCCCACTGGGAGACCCAGGCAATCAGCCTGCACAGCCACCGAAGACCCACTCAAAGCCGCATTCGGCTCTGATCAGGTCTCCATGCAAAAACCCGGAAGTGATGTCATGACTGGCATACCCATTCTGGATACTGGCACCAGATTAGAAAAAAATGACAGCATTCAAAACAGCCAAACTTGGCGTTTTGAATGCTTTTAAGTGCAGAGGAGGGGTTTGGGGTCTTTTAGACCCCCAAATCCCTCCACATAAGTGCCTGTCATTTTTTTTTAAATGTACGAAAATATCAGCCCATATCGGCCAATACGGATATGCAATGGCCAAAATATCTGTATCGGTATCGGCAACAAAAAACCAATATCGGTCGATCACTAGTCTGTATACAATTTTTTCCAGCAAAGCAGTTAAGGAAAGCCTGGAAAGATGCGAAAAGGAGCTCTTCTTCAGTATTTTATGCCTTTTGCATTCAAACCTAGCACTGTTAAAAATGCGTGTATTCAAATGCAAAATGCAGAAAAAGCCGATGCTGGGGCATTTATTTTTACATCCCTATAAGCCCCATATTTTACTGCAGGATAGAATGTGTATTGCTATTAAAGTGATATGTTACAAATATTTCAGTGCTGCGTGCACGGCTACTAGCCCCACTATAATCCCCACTCCACTGGGGGAAATGTAGTGCAGTTTGGCATCTTAGCCCTGAATACTGGAGGACCTTGTCTCAGCACTGAACACAGGAGAACAGCCGTCTCCGAAAAACCCTTAAAATTAAATATGAAATTCACGATTACCTCAAACAAAAAATTCTGTTAAAATTTGTTTTTTTCTTGACATGATAAAGAAAAAAAAACCCTCTATTAAATTTTGCTCCTTGCAGAAACTTGAAGAAAACGCGCGGAAGGGCCAGCACCAACTGGATACATTGGAGCGGGAACAACGCTACCTGAAGAGGCGGCTGGAGCAACTGCAGACTGGTCAGGAACCAGAGCGGGTACGCACGGACAGCGTTGGCTCCGCCATGTCATCTGAAAGATCCGACTCTGAGCGAGGTAAGACGGGATTCTGCTTGATTAGTGCCAGAATGATTAGATTGAATCATAATGGTTTCATATTTGTAAAAAATATTACCCCAGTTAAAACTAGAAAATGATGGTAATGCTCCCCCCATTGGGGACCCAGCGATAAATACCTGACAAAGAATCTAACCCATGCCAAGCTTGCTAAAAGCTTTACATCTGTCTGTGACACCAATGGCAGGACATTCTTTAGGCAGGTCATACCCTTGGAAATCTCAGAAAACTTGTCCTTGCCCCAAACTTTCCATGGATCCAAGAAAAGAAAGCCGATGGCTCACCGTGGGAATCCTTATAATTAAAACTTTGATGTATTGGACAGTTTTCAGGTGAGTTGGGAGTTTTCAGGCGAGGTTTTGTGTTGTCTGTCCAATACAGTGTTCTACTTAAAAGGATTCCCATGGTGAGTCATTGGCTTTCTTTTCCTGGAGCCACAGAAAGCTTGGGCCAAGGATGAGTCCATGCCTTGGCTTGAGAGCCCCAGGTAATCATTTTTGCTATTAATTTTATTGAGTTTATGTTTTTTTACTCCACTTTCCAATTACAACACTCCCTTTCCCTAAACAACTGAACTCTTTTTGTCTTCACCACAGCCATTCAAACATGTTATAGCCAAATTTAGTGGAAGCCCAGTAATTAGTGCATTTTTGGATTGTGGGACTGAACTTAGAGGAAGTAAACGCTGTCTCTTTTTTTTTTTTTTTTTACTGACCTGCAAATTAAAGGCATAATGTTCTAGTATGCATCGCATACTAGCACATTATGTGAAACTTACCTGCACACAAAGCCCTCTTTGTCACCGCTGGAGGCCGCGTCCATCTTCCCCCATCTTCCTTCAGGTCCACAGATCACGGACCAGGGCTCTGAAGAAACAGCAGGGGTGGCCGATACTTCAGAGTGCATGTGCCGATGGCATCATCGGCAGCATAAACAGTAAATAATTTACAGTACCTATAGGTAAGCCTTATTATAGGCTTACCCATAGGTACAAACAATCCATGGAAGTTTACTTCCTCTTTAAAGTCCCCCAGGAAATGCAGAATATGCAAAGCCCCTTTTATGTACAGCACTGGTAGAAACTAAATCTATGCCCCCAGAGCTGCAAGATCTCAGAGCTAATTAAGATGTCTTAACCATCAACAAGGGTCTTTCAACTCGAGTGTGGTGAGTTGAGTTGGAAGACCCTTGTTGATGTTTCAAAAGGCCCTGCTGGGTATGGAGCAACAAGTATTTGTGACCTTTTGTAATGAGAGGTCCATATGATCCGGTAAGGTCGTTTTTCAATCATGGTGTCGGTGTTCACACGCAGGATCACTCTTCATGGTGGTTGATGTTAGCGAAACCTTTCTGGATTATCATATCACACTTGTACTTTATATGTTTGTAAAATATATATTAATCCCGCGCTAGTGGTGTGTTAAATCAGCGCAAAAAATATAAAATGGTGAATAAATATACATATATACAACCTTTAAAAGAATAAATGTGTGTATATATATATATATATATATATATATATATATATATATAAAATAGGTGCATATGTGAAATGCAGCTGCTGCAGCTCTAAGTAGACCTTAGGTAAAAACTTTTTACTTAAGGTTTACTTTATATGTTAGTGACCCTCATTTGGGTTTATCACATTATGTTTGTGGACTTTTATGTTTATCATTTTAGCGCAACTTAAATAAGTATTTTTGTATTGGAACTGTGTTGATATCTCACAGATTAGTTGCTGCTTGCACTTTTGGTTTGTTTTTATATGCTATATGATATATTAACCATAAGACCCCGTTCACACTGGGGCGACGCTACTTGCCGGGGCGACCTCACAGGTCGCGGTGCGCAGCTCGCACCGCGACCTCGGAGCGGCCGGCACGGACTTCATATCATTGAAGTCAATGCAGGTCGCCCCAAAGAAGCTCCGGACCCTTTTTCTAAGTCGGAGCGACTTGTGTCGCTCCTATTAGAACGGGTCCACAGCTACTCTATGGCAGGCAACCTACGGCGACCTGACAGGTCGCCCCAGTGTGAACAGAGTCTTATATAGTTAAAATAGCAATGTGTGTATGTGTAGTGCTAAGTAAACTGTGCTGCCAAGTGAGTGACTATTAACACAAGTGTTTGATTTTCTGCAGAAGAGATTGAAGTGGACATTGAGAGCACTGAATTCTCTCCCTTGGAAGTGGACAGTCCCAGTTGCACCAGCATCAGTGACCTGGATGACCATAACAGTATGCAGAGTGCAGCCAGTGATGAGGGTTACTCCAGTGCTCCCATTAATCTGGCGTTCCACTCGTAGAACCCATTCCAGACGGCCAACTCACACGACAAACCATGGGCGTGGATTATACTTTCTGCTGGCAGTTATTAGTGGTCCACTCTTGGTTTCAATCTCATCCTTCAGCCATGAGTTGCACAAGCATTGGGAACTTTTATCCACATGCTGGACCAAAATCTTCCAGCCAGCATACAATCGTACAATTACTTGAAAGTCACCCAACTTTTGTAATACTGGAGATTACCAGGGTCTAACTTGAGCACAACTCGATCCAGCTCTGTGGTTGTATTTTTTTAGGCTCAGAACTTGATGACATATTTTTTGCCTTAATTTGGCACCTAAAAGACTTTTCTAAAAGGAGATACCGATTGTTGTTGCTGGCCTGTCGGCTGGTTTCAACGCCAAAGTATTTTGGAGAAGTATTGTAGGTTTATGAAGCCAGCCTTATCTAGGACCCACACGTACTGGTCTTCAAATGTTCTAGGGCTTTCAAATACCAGCAGTCTTCTCTGACCATCATTGGTTTGGGAGTTCACAAGCACCATGGATCGGGAAGGTGGCCGCATCAGAAGGCACTCTAGTTGAGCGTCTGTTCTTTTATTTTATTTCATCTCTTTTGGACTTCCCCTGTTTACAGAGAGTTTTACTGGTTAAATATCCACTAATGGGGACACGTATGAGATGAACAGTGACCAATTACAAGAATCTTATAATTTAAAGAAGACCACCATTAAGCAATATTTGTATCGAAAATTTAAAATAGTTTGTATGTAACGCTGGTCAGACGACCCATTATAATTTTCGGAAAACTACAATCCCTTCTTAAAAGCCTATTTTTTTATAGTTCCCTATGTTCCTAACTGCTGAGATAATGTGCAGAAAATGTGATTTTGTGGCCACCCTTTCCCCTGAGCAAGCCTTACCTGAGAAAGTCTGAACAAAGGGAAAAAAGTTAAGGATCCATAACGTCATAGTGGTTTTAGATGTTTTGCTGCTGCGTGAGCGGTATGGGTGGGCAAAACAGAAGATTTTAACACCTCTCCTATTGACAACAAGATTTCTTTGAAGACCAACTTTTGGCAGCTAGAAAAAAATCACTAAACTTGTATTTTCCCTAGACAGAAATGTAACGTGCACTGCTTCCAAGCCCTGGGTCAGGTCACCCATCCAAAGACCCAAGTGCTAAACACCTCCACGATTAAGCCCAGCTTTTAAGTGAAACAGGTCAGAAGAGGTTCCAGGTGGAGGTCCCAAGTGGGGACTCTTTGCTTGTTTGACCTGAACAATACATTTTTAATGTTTGTACTTTCCTGGGGTGCAGCCAACTTTTTCCTCCTTTTCCTCCCTCCTTGTCTCCCCCAATTAATGAAGGATCTAGCACTCATTGTGTCTAGTGGATGGGCTAGGACAGATTAATATGACTGATTGGCCTGCTAACCCATTCCTTAAGGCCCGTACACACGCACCGATTGTTGGCCGTAAATTTTCGGCCAACGTCCGATCGGCCGATTATCGGCTTGTTAGTATGATGCTTCCGACAACCGACTGCGACTTTTCGGCCGAACAAAATCTGGTGTGCAGGCTATAAAATTTTTGTTGGCCAACAACAGAACGGCCGATTGTTCGTCAGTCAGTACAGATTTCGGCAGACAAAAATGTGATGATCAAGACTGGGCATGCTCAGTGAAGAAAAAACACACGAAAAGTAGACCATAACATGACATCACTTCTGCAGTTGGTTGTTGTTGGCCGACAAAATTTGTGTGCAGTCTAGAGCACATTTCAACCAACACAACAACACTGGACAAAAGACGGCCGATCGGTCAGCCAACAATCGGTGCGTGTGTACGGGGCTTTAGTCAAAACAAACACTAGACTTGATTCCTTATAAGCTGGAGGTAAGGGGGCAGTTGATTTTTTTTTCAGCTGTGAAATTTGGTTTATGATCTTCCTAGAAAGCTTTAAACTTCCCTCTAGTTAAAAAAAAAAAAACAGGGACTCGCTGTGGAACTGCAAATCTCATATAATGTATATTTGATTTCCACTAACAACTAAATCCTCCCCTAACCCCCTTTATTTTTATATTCTATATCTGAAATTTTTTAAATGAAATTGTTATTGTTTTCGAAATGGGATCTAACATAAAAGCATTTGTAAATTTTATCCAATACAATTGGAAATGTATCAGAAAGATATCAGATTGGAACATTATAAGGACAGTTTCAATTTTCACAGTATCACACTATCAATCCTAAAAAATACTTAAAATAGATGTAAACCCAATCACTAAAACCTCATGTAATTGTTAACATGTGTAATGTAACTTTTCATTCTTCTAAGTGCCGGTTCACACTGTTCCGACTTGTCAGGCGACTTGGTCGCCTGACAAGTAGCAGACCGTGCTGTGCAATTGGAACCGTTCTAATAGGAGCGACTCAAGTTGCTCCGACTTAGAAAAAGGTTCCTGTACTACTTCGGGGTGACATCGGAGCGACTTGCATTGACTTGAAGTCGTGTCGCCCTAGTGTGAACCGACACTTAATCTGCAGCTCATATTAAAAAATTACCTGGTGCTACTGCCATGAAGGTCCAAGGCCAGGCACTTCTTGTTATTGGCTGACAACTGAAAACTGGATTTTATTGAGAAAAAAAAAATGGGGTTACATCTACTTCAAAAAGTATACTGTTGTTAGATTCCACTTGAAAAATAGTATAACACAAATGTAAATTATTGTTAGCAATAAAGATAGGGATAGGTTGAATTTTGCACCTTCCAGCTTTGAGCTTACAGCCAAAGCATACACACAAGTCCCTTTCTCCAAAACACAGGTAATCAATGGCCTTATTTTTAACCTGATTTACCTGCTTGAAATTTATTCTCAATTTAAGGATTACGTTGCCCAAAAACGGATACTTCAGTTATGAATGGTTACAGACAAGTTGAATTTTATATGGCTTTGCAATATATCATAATTTCCTGGTCTGCCCAAATGTTGAGGTTTTACAAAGACTAATGATGGTGTCCCTCAACCCAGATAGATTCTCCATAATGCAGAATTAGTAAATACACAATATAGGCAACAGTTGTGGACGCTTGACTATCACACATATGAGCTTGTTGGACATCCCAGTATGTTTAGGTGTATCTCTGAGAAATGGTGCCCATTCAGTCAGAAGAGCATCTGTAAGGTCAGGTACTGATAATGGATAAGAAGACTTAAGGCCTGTACACACGCGGCCATAAATTTTCGGCCAACGTCCGATCGGCCGATTATCGGCTTGTTAGTATGATGCTTCCGACGACCGACTGCGACTTTTCGACCGAACAGAATCTGGTGTGCAGCCTTTAAAATTTTTCTTGGCCATCACCAGAACGGCCGATTGTTCGCCAGACAGTACAGAATTCGGCTGACAAACAGCAGATGAGCAAGACTGGGCATGCTCAGAGAAGAAAAAAACACACGGAAAGTTAACCATCACATGACATCACTTCTGCAGTCGGCTGTTGTTGGCCGACAAAATTCGTGTGCAATCTTAAGCACTTTTCAACCGACAGGACAGCACCGGACAAAAGACGGTCGATCGGTCGGCCGACAATCACTACGTGTGTACAGGGCTTTAACTCGCAAACAGTGTTCCAGTTTATCCCAAAGGTGTTCAGTAAGGTTGAGGTCAGGGCTCTGTGCAGGCCACTTGAGTTCCTCCACACCAAACTGGTCAAACCATGTCTTTATGGTGTTGGCTTCAAGCATTGGGGCACAGTCAGGGTGGAACAAAGAGGGCCTTCCCGTAACTGCTACCACAAGGTTGGAAGCGGATATTTGTCTAAAATGTAATTTTCTGCTGTAGAATTAACAGTACCTTTCACTGTAAACACCTGAACTCAGTCCTTTGAAGGGGGATCCACATACTTTCATGCATATAGTAGGTATGATCATCAGGTGTCCACAAACATTTGGCTGTATTGTTTTATTGCAGTTCTGTTAAGGGAAGGTGACACAACTGTTCTGGTTTTCTGGGCCAGGATAGAAAAACACAGAATTCTACATGTAAATCTCAATGTGGGAGTCTCAGAAGAGATATAATAAATTAGAGAGCCACTTTTCATGTATCTAATATAGATTACCATTCCAACAGCCCTGAAGCTGTTACTGAAGCCATTGGTTTCAGTTATCAGCTAATATTGTGTTCCCTCTTCTCTGTAATACTAGGTTAGAAAATTTTATACTGTAGGTTTGAGTTTCTTTTTAAAAGAAAAAACTCAATGAGTCAACTGAAACTTGAAATTATTTACATTCAAATGGGACTGCAAGCTAAAAAAATTATCCATTTTTGATATGGATCACCAAGTGGAGATGACGTGTGTCTTTACAAACTATGAACGATGCTCCACTCTAAATGTATTCTGTAGTCATGCCATTGTGTACTCCTATATACAGCTAAGGCTTGGCTGTCTTCCACCTTGTAGCTACACTCCTGGGGTTTGAACATTTTCGCCATCTTGAAACAAAACTGACCCCTCTAGAATATATTCTTACGTGTCCGATTGCATATGCACTAAATGTTAGTTTGCCTTCGCATCCCAGCTAGTGGTAGATGATCAGTCGGTGTGTGGGTGCCTATGTGTTCCGTCGGTATGCAGGACTGTCTCTTAGACACATACTACGTTCAACTTTGTAAGTTGCGCCAATGTTGCGATCCATTCTTTGACCATCTCACTGTAGTGAGCTGAGGTCTTTGGGGCGGTCATTGTTGATGTGCTCTCATAGATTACCTCGATCCAGGCATTTGCCTGCAACAGTGTTTGTTTTAGATTGTATTTTACTCTCATAGAAGTCATTTTAGCATGTTTTTTCATTTCAGTGCTTTGCCGGAAAAATTTGGGGGAAGGGAGGAGCAATATTTAAAAAATATATATTTCGTTTAATATTCAGAAAATATTATTTTAGTGGACCATAAAAAAAAGTAGTTACCAGTTGCTAATATGTAATTTATAAATGATACTGTGGGGAACAAAAGGTTTTAGATAAAGCAGGAAAAATGGGGAGACTACTGTCTAATGCCCAGTACACACGATCCGAAAATAGGACGACGCTCCGTCCATTTTTGTTTGGTTGCTAGGAACTCTCAATTATATTCGCAAATGGGAGAGGTTACTTACGATACGAATTTTCTCGGACGATGATTCAAAAGCTTCCGGTATGCGTAACCATGCTGTAGCGTGTGAGGGGAAAATGATGTCTACTGCTCATGCGCTGTCTACTGCTCACCATTTTTTTCAGACGAACAACATACTGATAATACGATTATCGTACGATGTGTTATAATACGATCAAAATTTTTATGCTTGCACGACCGGATAATATCGGGCGAACTGTCGTGATCGCCTCTCGTAAGCTGTGTACTAACGATCAGATTATCGTCCGATCTTTTCACAAGCGTTATTTTTCGTCCGATTTTCGGATCGTGTGTACGGGCCATAAAGCCAGTCATAGACAGTTCGAATCTCGGCCGGTTCAGCTAGAACCAGATGAGATTCCAACCATGCAAGTATGAGGAAGCTGAATGTACCCAAGTAAAATGATTAATCAACTTGGGTATAACCAGCCTGTCGAAACATACATGCGACTTTTGCTAGCGGCTGTTAAAACAGCTTACAATAATCACTTGTTTATCCCACACACCCCCACCCCCACCAGTAAGAAAACACAATGGCTCTGTGCGGGAGGGATTCCCCCATCAACACTAACAGTGTTGATTGAGGGATTCTACCGATTTTTAAGGAACGAAAATCGTTCCGTCTATGGCCGGCCTTAGTAAACTATATAATTTAATTTGCTTTAAAATAAAGCCCAACTCCAGATATTTTTTTTTTAGCTTTGGATAGAGTGGGAAAGAATTAACATTTTATTTCTGTCTCACTTCCTGATTCTGTGACACCTGTAAAAGAAATAGGACGTGCAAGCTTCATGGGACAGGAAAGCACAAAAAGCAATAAAATAGTTTTTACCCTTCCCAACTCTACAAAAAATGTTTTTTTTTTTTCTGTGTGTGTCTCCATTGGAGAGATTTCCCTTCACTTCCTGTAAAAACAGGAAATGAGAGGAAATAGCCTTAACACAGAAGAAAATAGAGTTTGTAACCCTGTCTTGTCCTTTCCACAAGGAAATAAAAAAAAATGTGGTCAGGGTTAGGCTTTAATTCCCTTGATGGACATGAAAAAATGTTGGTATAAAAAGTTAAAGTTTTTGTTTCCTTGCATTAAAAATAATGGATGTCAGCTTTTAGATGGTCACTTGAAGTCTATAGTTTGTCAGCACTCGGGTTTAGTTGCTACGCAGGAAAGGCATTCTGCGGGAACATCCCAAATTCTCTTAAAATTTTGTAGAGGATTTCCATAGCACAGTGTTAATTAACTGAGCCGGTGTAGCTTTGCCTAGTCAGCTCTTCCCCCCCCCCCACTTTCAGTCACGCACGCCGTATTAATCAACCAACAGACCATGGACCTGCAAAAATGTTAATTAATTCTGAATTAGGTCATTGTCCCCCCTTGCCTGCCCCCTCGTGCATCTTAATTAGGCCTTGTAAACTAACTCTGGTGCTAAACACGAACATTGTCACGTTTTTCTGTCTTGCACTTTTTTTTTTTATTTTTTTTATTATTTGCTATTTATGTGATCTTATTGAAATGTTGCATTTACTTACTTCATTTTCTCTAAACCACGAGGAAACACTTTCATGTCTGGCACTGCTTTTTGTGTGCCAGTTATTTATTTATTACAATGCACAGTCAATTGTATCAATCCAGCACTTCTGAAGAGGGAAGAGCACCAACTGGTACAACCAACCAGTGGCTAACTTGTGTTAAAAATGGCTAGTTTAACTTTAAGCCACATATATTACTAACAGAGGTTAAAAATGCAGCACCTGGCCATGCAGTCTTCAGTATCACAACAGTAGAATGATTCATTCTGAAGACCTTAGGCCCCTTTCACACAGGCGGACCGTTCAGATCTGCCTGTCCATTTTTTTTGGCGGATCTGAACGGTCCCCCCATGCATTCCTATGGGGCATCGGATGGCAGCGGAAACATGTCCGCTGACATCCGATCCGATCCGTCAAATCTGGACGGATGGAAACCCTATTTTCCATCCGTCCAGCGGATCGGATGGGAACGGACCGACAGTCCGTTCCCATCCGATTTCCCCCATAGAGATGCATTGGGGAACTGACAGCTGTGTCTCCGCACACAGCGCGGAGGCACAGCTGTCATCCTCCTGCTCAGCGGGGGATCGGCAGCTCGATCCCCCCGCTGAGAAAAACGAGAATCCGTCCGACGGACGGATAGTGTGAAAGGGGCCTTAGTCTTCTTCAACATGGCACTATCATTGGAGGCTATCTTTCCAAAATTGTATTTTTAAAGTGACCTAATGCGCTTCTTTACGTGATCAAAAACACAAGAAATAGATAAAATTCAAGGCAACTATACGTGTAAATTGAATAGTGACGTGTAAATAAATCTATTTATTAAAAAAAAAAAAAAAACTATTTTGTGACAGTTCATAAAAATTGGTCCCAAATGGACAATCCAGTTGAACAGTGAATGTCCCAGTGATTTGTCGGTGTTCAAATCGGCATACACAACATGAAAAAGTACTTAAAAGGTTGCCATCCCCACATAAACTCACTCCTCCTACCAGAAGAGTACGATCTCAACTTTTAGTCTCCATTCACACTGGTACGACTTGTCAGGCGACTTGGTCAGCCTGACAAGTCGTGCACCGTCGCGTCCCATAGTGTGGTACAGGACCGGTTCTAATAGGACCGACACAAGTCGCTCCGACTTAGAAAAAGGGTCCTGTACTACTTCGGGGCGACTTGGAGCGACTTGCATAGACATTCATTTTATGAAGTCCGTGCAAGTCGCGCCGAAGTCATGCTGCACGCGACTTAACTGGTCGCCCTCTAGGGTGGAGCTACGTAGTGTGACTGAGACTTAGAGATCTCTTTTAAAGGTCTCCAATTAGGCTCATCCAAATCAATCTCAGCAAAGTTGTCCTCCAATGTTCTGGGAAGTATGTATCTAATGACTCACAAGTCACTCTTATGCCTGTAAACAGCAAATAGGCTTGTTACATGGCAGTAAATCGGTTGGCTGCTAGCACGCTGATTAGTTCTTAGGTTCACCTTGTTTCCAAAATGTTAGTTGGTCAAACTTCTCAATCCTGATGGAGCTACCCCAACGGTTTGCTGAAACAGGCCCATAAGAACTTGACTGACCCTACAACTGTAGGATAAGCCATAACACTGCCATGCAAGCCTTGTCACCCAATACAAGGGCCAAAAGTTACCACCCAGTCTTACTAAAGTTTTTGTTGCTGAATGACGATACATCTAATGCCTCGTACACACACACCGATTGTTGGCCGGGAATTTTCGGCCAACGTCCGATCGGCCGATTTTCGGCTTGTTAGTATGATGCTTCCGACAACCGACTCCGACTTTTCGGCCGAAAAAAATCTGGTGTGCAGGCTATAAAATTTTTGTTGGCCGTCAACACAACGGCCAATTTTCCGTCAGTCAGTACAGATTTCGGCAGACAAAAATCTGATGAGCAAGTCTGGGCATGCTCAGAGAAGAAAAAACACACGGAAAGTAAACCAGCACATGACATCACTTCTGAAGTAGATTTTTGTTGGCCGAGAAAATTTGTGTGCAGTCTAGGCACATTCCAACCAACAAAACACAACTTGGACAAAAGTCGGACAATCGGTCGGCCGATAATCGTTGCGTGTGTATGAGGCATTAGTCAAACTTCAATCCTGATGGAGCTACCCCAACGGTTTGCTGAGACAGGCCCATAAGAACTTGACTGACCACCCAACTGTAGGATAAGCCATAACACTGCCATCCAAGCCCGGTCACCCAATACAAGGGCCAAATATTACCACCCAGTTTTACTAAAGCTTTTGTTGCTGAATGACGATACATCTTACCAAAGATGTGTAATATCTAGCAGAAACGCGAAGGCCATTATAGCTAAAAAATAGGACCACTGGTTTCTGAGATGTTGGACATCACACCATCCAAATACCTTTGCCCACATAGTTTTCCTTTCACAAATTTCTGGGGACTATGTATGTAAAGGATAACAGAAACTTTCATTTTAATATTTTTCCACTTCATTTACTTGATTATCACAGAAAATCGAAGTGAAAAAAAAATGGCGAAGAGTAAAATGATTGGCAAAAAAGTCCTCTCTCCTGCTTTTTCTTCCATTGATATATTCGGTTATGCCAGGTTTAGGCAGGCACAAGCTTTCAGCTTAAAAATGGAAGGAATGTATTTAGAAACCTACCCTCTAATAGGTTTTATTATTATAGGATTCATTTTACCTCTGTTAAAATATGGTGGCATGGAGTTGCCCAAAGCAACTTCAAAAGTGTACAGAACTGTCCTAATTGATGACCATAAGATCATTATCCAAAAACATTTTGGCTGTAGATATACTTTTAACACCAAACCCCAGAATAACATCTATATTTAATAAGCCCAATAACTTAACTAAAATATTGTCAAATGTTTGTTTTTACTTTTGGTCATTGACTGTGTTGTAAGTAAATGCACTTTTAACAATTTTGCTCACTGTTTTTACTTCTAGTCCTTATAGTTGAGAAAAAAAAAAAAAAAGAAGTATATTTTGTGCTGGAGGTATTTTTAAAAAGTTAAGCTATGTTTTGGGCCTTATCTGTAGCATGTACAATGTTTATTGGTTTTCAAGAAATGCCTAGTTTATTACGTAACACTTCTCCACACTAGGAAAAAATACCTTTTGCACACTAATTAAAAATGTTAATGTACCCTTTTTATTATTTTTATTTTTTTTCTGTAAAATTAATTAACTTAACTTGCCCTGTTGCTAAAGAAATTCTTTATAGAGATCCATAAATTATTGCTCAACATGCTAATTATTTTATTTCATTTTTGTAGTTTTTTTTTCTCCTTTTAATGTATTACGCAAAATGGTGCGAAAACCAATGCAACAAAAAATAAAAAAATAATTTTATTTCAATATTGTGTCTTTTTTTGTTCATGTTATATTATATTACTTGTGAAAAAAGTAGAGGTTTGTTCTTTTCAATTTTGTTTTAAGATAATCTATGGTTATGGAATACACTTGTATTTAATTTTTAAACATTTATACACTTTATTTGATAACATCACCACTGTGACAGCAATACAAACAATAGATATTTTTGGCCATCAAATATAAGTCCCCTTGAAAAATCTCCTTTCAACGTGAGTGCTGCCTGTCTGCTGCCGTCTCTTTTCACAACTTCCTGGATTCCCTGCGTGCTTTGCAGCCTCTCTTCCGCTGTTTACTTTCAGCGTCTAAGGACTACATATCCCATGGTGCCTTGCTGCCTGCAAGCAGCGATCCCTGTACTGACTCTGCCTTCTGAAACTCCTCCCTCTCTGTAGCTCAGAAGGCAGGTTCTGTGGAATATGTAATCCAACAGTGCCTACTAACAGAGCAAAGTGACTACATGCCACAGAATTCATGGAAGTAAATGTGTGGGGATCTTCACAAAGTAAATGTACAAACCTCAAGATCATTCAGATAGAAGTAGGCTATAAATAATTGAAATATAGTGTAGAAATGAATATACGATTTAACATTTTGACCATAAATACGCTTTAATGCAAACATACAAGAGATCAGCCCAATTTAAAAAAACAACTTCACATTTGGCACAAGTTGACCTTTAACCACTTTAAGACCGGAAGATTTTGCGGCTTAATGACCAGGCCCTATTCTGCGATTTGGCACTGCGTGACTGTAACGGACAATTGCACGGTCGTGTGATGCTGTACCCAAACAAAATTAACTTCCTTTTTTTCCCCCACAAATAGAGCTTTCTTTTGGTGGTATTTAATCACCGGTGTGATTTCTATTTTTTGCGCTATAAATAAAAAAAGAGTGACAATTTTGAAAAAAAACCACAATATTTTTCACATACTTATATATAACATTCCCCAAAAAAAAAATATGTAAAAATCAAAAATTTTTAACATTTTAGGGCAAATTATTTTCTGCTACATATTTTTAGTAAAAAAAATCTGCAATAAACGTATTTTGATTGGTTTGCGTGAAAGTTATTGCGTTTAATAACTACGGGAAAGATTTATGTCATTTTTATTGTTTTTTTTTTTACTAGTAATGGCGGCGATCTGCGATTTTTTGCGGGAGTGCAACATTGCGGCGGACAGATCGGACCCCTAACTGACATTTTTGACACTTTTGGGGGTACCAGTGTCATTACTACAGTAATCAGTGCTAAAAATATGCACCGTTCCTGTAATAATGCCATTGGCAGGGAAGGGGTTAATACTATGGGTGATCAAGGGGTTAAATGTAAGCCTAGGGGAGTGATTCTAACTGTGGGGGGTTGGGCTTGTGAGATGACAATAGAGACATGCGATCCTCTATAGCAGGATCACATGGTCTCTGTGATCATGTCAGGGAGAATTACGGGCGGCTGTGTTTACATCAGCCGTCCGTCCTTCTCTGTTAGTGGGGAGAGATCGCCGGTGTCAAGCGGCCATCGGACCCACCTGACACTCACGCCAGCTTCCCAGTTGACAAGCCGGCGGCGCGCGATCGCCCCCTAGCTCTTCCCAGGCCGGCGCCATAATTATACAGGGCTTTGCCTGGGAGAGTCAGCCTGCCGCAGTACATCTGCGGCGGCTGGACGTAAAGTGGTTAAAGGGATTGTAAAGGCAGGTTTTTTTTTATCTGAATACATTCTATGCATTAAAAAAACCTTTTGTGTACAGCAGCCCCCCTAATACTTACCTGAGCCCATCTCTATCCTGCGATGTTGCAGGAGTGTCTCAGCTGTCCAGGACATCCCTCCTCATTGGCTGAGACGGCAGCATGGCGCCATTGGCTCCTGCTGCTGTCAATCAAAGACAGTCAGCCAATCAGGAGAGGGGGGGGGCGAACCGAGTCGTGGCTCCGTGTCTGTATGGACACAGGGAGCTGTGACTTGGCTCGGGTGCCCCCATAACAAGCTGCTTGCTGTGGGGGCACTCAACAGGAGGGAGGGGCCAGGAACACCGAAGAGGGACACAAGAAGAGGAAGACTCAGGCCGTTCTGTGCAATGTGCAAAACCAACTGCACAGGGCAGGTAAGTATAATATGTTTGTTATTTAATAAAAAAAAAAAAAAAAAAAAAAAGAAGACTTTACAATCACTTTTAGGTATGGCCCCATCCCCTTGATGCAGCTCACCTTGAGAAATACTTACCTTTGCCCCCAGTGATCTTCACTGTGTGGCACTGCGCAGTGTCACACACCCTTTCTTCAGTAAAGCCTGGCACACACTATCAGTTTTTTTCAACCCAGCGGGCTGAACGAAAAAGTACAGTGATCTCCCCCCGCTGAGCTATTTTGTCCCCCCCCCATCGGCTAAGAGCGCTGATCGGATGCCAAACGGCAGACCTTTTTTGGTCATGCCAATTCGACAGGAGTCGGACGTTCAGCCAGCTTCTGGTGGACCGGCTGCTGTACACACGGGCCAATTATTAGATGGTTTCTATTGAACCGGCCGATACTGCCCGATATTGAAGCCATGTGTATGGCCCTATAAGGCGCTTCTCCACTGCATGGAACCGTACCGGTTCGGCACCCTTTTGTGCTTTTCCACTGCTGGTACCGCATGGTATAGGGTCGGAACGGTTCGGTACGGTACGGTATAGGTTTGCTTTTCCACTGCATGGAACCGAACGGTACGGTACGGCTCTGAAAAAACAGTACCTACTCGATTGTGGTTCCAACAGGTACCAAACTGGTACCATATCCCACAATCCTTTGCATGCAGTCACTACTAGCCACTGATTGGTCTGAAAATCCCACCCATCCCGTTGTTATCCCACCCACTTAACTTTAGTACTACTTTAGTGGAAAAGCAAACCATACCGTACCGTACCAAACCGTTCCGACACTATACCATGCGGTACCAGCAGTGGAAAAGCAAACCGGGCCAAGCAGGGCCGAGTAGAGCCGAGCCGGTACTAGCCGGTACTAGCAGTGGAAAAGTGCCATAAGTGTCCTCTTTAATCTGCATATGAGTGATATGGCCCCTTTCATTCCTATGAGGAGCAGTACTTATGGCTGACTTTAGTGATCCTGCAGAGCATTGCTCCCTATAAAAATGCAGGGCACCTGATCTATGCAGCAGCTCTTTAAAGGAGTTGTAGTCAGAAGGTTTTTTTTTTATCTTAATGCCTTCTTTGCATTAAGATAAAAAACCTCCTGGGTGTAGCAGCCTCCCCAGCACCCCCTAAAACTTACCTGAGGTCCTCCTTTGTGCAGCGATGTCCATGAGTCCCTTGGCCGCCGAGGACTCTCCCTTTTGATTGGCTGGGACACAGCCAAGGCGCCATTGGCTCCCGTGGCTGTCAAAGTCAGTTAGCCAATCAGGAGAGAGAGGGGGCGGGACCAAATGGCAGCTCCGTATCTAAATAGATATACAAAGCTGCAGCTCGGCTCAGGTGCCCCCATAGCAAGCTGTTTGCTGTGGGAGCACTGAACAGGAGGGAGGGGCTAGAAGCAGCAACGAGGGACCCGAGAAGAGGAGGATCCGGGCTTCTCTGTGCAAAACCAACTGCACAGAGAAGGTAAGTATAACATGTTTGTTATTTAAAAAAAAAAAAGACTTTACAATCACTTTAAGTTGTCTACTTACATGCTTGGATAACCTCAGCAACACAAGGTCCCCAAAACACCCAGTGCACTCTATTACGCAACCATCAACCACAACTTGTATGGTAATGCGTTGATCTACCTGCTCTTTCCTAATTTCTGCTGGGCCCCAAGAAATACCACTAACTGAGGAAGACATGGGTTGGAGAAGGAAGGAGGGGAGGGGGGTGAAGGGAGGGGGGATGAGTGGGAGTTTTGTTAAAGTAGAATTGAGTATAGGGTGAACAATCCAGCTGATAGAGAGTGACACTAGTGTTGCTCAGTTGTATGCTGAGGAATGGTACTGAGAATGATATACAAAGCGATCCACCACTACCAGTCAGATTTTGGTTCACTCAACTATGATATGTTAAACTGATATGATATGGTAAAAGGGGTCTCAAAACTTTCTAAACAAAGGGCCAGTTTACTGTCCTTAATACTTAAAAGGATAAGTTCACCTTTTGTAACATGTTGCATCCAACATTTATAGGATCTCCCGAAAAAGCCAATGATTTATGAAACACGTAGCGATCAGAGATCAAGATGAGTATTTTTTGTGTTCCAGCCATTCATGTTTATTGTTGTTACAATCACTTTATCTTTATGTATACAGATCATACATAATGAATAGATTTATACCTATTTTATGGAAATTGTATTATGAATAATATTTTTATAAATTATATAAACTTTATAAAACCATGGTCTGACCACATCTGGAGTATTCTGTCCAGTTCTGGTCGCCAATCCTGAGATGTGCTGGAACTGGAAAGAGGTCAAAGAAGGGCAACTAAACTAATTAGGGGATTGGAGGACCTTAATTATGAGGAGCGATTACAAGCACTTAAAGTGGAGTTCCGGGGAACAAAAACATTTTTTCAATGAAAATACCCCCGGGACAGTCAGGGCTAGTACATTCCACAATGGATAGCCTCTGATCTGTCCCGGTTCGCACTTACCTGCAAGAAGAAACACTCACTTTTAAAATTTCTTCTCCAGCGTTGCCATCTCTGATGTGGACAGCTGAAGCCAGCGTGATCCTCTTCTGCGTCCTCTTCCGTGTCTTCTTCTCTCAGGATGCGCCTGCACCGGCCCCTCTCGTCACTTCCGGTGTGGCGCCGCATTCCTCCACAGCTTCTGGGCATGCCCAGAAACTGTTTAGCGGGGAATGCGGCGTCGCACCGGAAGTGACGAGCGGGGCCGGTGCCGTCGCATTGATTCCTGGGAGCGATGACGTTCAGCTCCCAGGAATCATTGCAAACCGGAAGTGACGGCGCAGGCCGCCGAGGGAGGAAGGGGAAGAAAGGTGAGTATATCTTTCTACAATAACAAGGTAAGTAAAAAAAAATCCTAACTATCCATTTCTGTTGCAGGTGACGAAAAGCAAGCGGATGGCCACAAAATCGATTATGTCGATTTTGTGGCTGGAAATCCGCTTTAATTTATTCTCCTTGGAGAGGAGACGCCTGAGAGGGGACATGATAGCGATTTACAAATACATCAATGGCGATCCCAGCATAGGTAAAAAAAAACTATTTAGTCCCAAGGATTGCAAGAAGACACGTGGCCACACAATGAGATTAGAGGAGAGGCGGTTTAACCTTAAGCTGCGTAAGGGGTTCTTCACTGTATGGGCGGTGTGAATGTGGAACTCTCTTCCACAATTGGTGGTAGCTGCGGGGAGTATGGCTACTTTTAAAAGACTCTTGGACGTGTATATCACAGATCACAACATTCAGGGTTATGGGAAATGAGCAGGCCACTGACACACACACCTGTACAAGAGGAACTGGATGGACTGATGTCTTTAGTCTTTATTCAACCTCAACTACTATGCAACTATAAACATTTTGTGTCCCCACTTCTCTAACCTGGGACTACAACGTGGCAACCTTTAGGCCTGGTTCACACCTATGCATTTTCTGTTTTGCAGAAAAACACTATAGTTTCCTATGGGTCTCCTTCACATCTGTGCATTTTATGGAAAGGGCCAGGGACTTTTTCTGGTTTTTGGTGCCATAGACTTCAATGGATCAAAAATGTGTATTGAAAAATTCAAAATGCACCTGGAAAATGCAAACTGCAACCTGCATTGGTATGAACCAACCAGGCCTTAAAGTCTTTTCTTCTGCTGCATTGTTTTGCATCCCCACCCATGTGACATCAATTAAAAAAAAAAAATACTGGTTTGACATTTCCCAAATTTAGAACTATTTTTTAGCAAAGTTTGACAAAATAGACTTAAATTGTTTATTTCAGAATTTTGCAAATGGTTTGCTCCATGGAGGGATTAGCTGAGGACACGACAATTTAAAACATTATGCAATCGCCTTCCTTGCCGAAGCGGATTTTTCCTTCTATCGCACAAATACTTTTGAGATTACCACAAATCTCTAGCTTAATCATTTTAACCGCTCTTTTCTTGGCCTACCTGGTCCCAAGAAAGGAAAACTGGTGCTTAAAGTCTATGGATGTTACTAGAAGAATAGTGCAGTCCTTACAGATTGGCAATGTCAAAGGGAATGTATAATAAGAATATAGAAGAAAAACATCTGAACATGATCAGCTTGATATCAGTAATTTTATCAGTGTGTGTTAAATTGGACCTTTCAATACAAGTCTGCATGAACAAATTTGTGAAGTCACAATACCCAGCAACAGTATTATGTTTCAGAAAGACTATTTTTTATCATTAAAAAGCCAACCTTGGGCTGCAGCTAGTAACTTGGCCTAGGCCAGTGATGGTGAACCTTGGCACCCCAGATGTTTTGGAACTACATTTCCCATGATGCTCATGCACTCTGCAGTGTAGTTGAGCATCATGGGAAATGTAGTTCCAAAACATCTGGGGGTGCCAAGGTTCACCATCCCTGGCCTAGGCTGAGATGATATGATCAGTTTGCTGCAGGCAGGAGGAAGCATTTCTCTTCTATTCCAGTGATCAGGCTGCAAAATTGTAACTTTGCAGCAAGTCGCAGTGTGAGAGGGTGCAGCAAGGGGCTGAGCTGTGCCAGACATTATATTGCCAAACGTATCGGGACGCCTGCCTTTACACGCACATGAATTTTAATGGCATCTCAGTCTTAGTCCATAGGGTTTAATACTGAGTCGGCCCACCCTTTGCAGCTATAACAGCTTCAACTCTTCTGGGAAGGCTGTCCACAAGGTTTAGGAGTGTGTTTATGGGAATGTTTGACCATTCTTCCAGAAGTGCATTTGTGAGGTCAGGCACTGATGTGGACAAGAAGGCCTGGCTCACAATCTCTGCTCTAATTCATCCCAAAGGTGTTCTGTCGGTTTGAGGTCAGGACTCTGTGCAGGCCAGTCAAGTTCCTCCACCCCAAACTCATTCATCAATGTCTTTATGGATCTTGCTTTGTACAGTACTGGTGCGCAGTCATGTTGGAACAGGAAGGGGCCATCCTACAAAGTTAGAAGCATGAAATTGTCTTGGGATGCTGACGCCTTAAGATTTCCCTACACTGGAACTAAGGGGCCAAGCCAAACCCTTGAAAAACAACCCCACACCATAATCCCCCCTCCACCAAACTTTACACTTGGCACAATGCAGTCAGGCAAATACCATTCTCCTGGCAACCGCCAAACCCTGAAATGTCCATCCGATTGCCTGAAAGAGAAGCGTGATTCTTTCCTCCAGAGAACATGTCTCCACTGCTCTAGAGTCAAGTGGCGGTGTGCTTTACACCAGTGCAACGCTTTGCATTGCACTTGGTGATGTAAGGCTTGGATGCAGCTGCTTGGCCATGGAAACCCAATCCATGAAGCTCTTTATGCACTGTTGTTGTGCTAATCTGAAGGCCACACAAAGTTTGGAGGTCTGTAGCTACTGACTGTGCAGGCAGTTAGTGACTCCTGTGAGCTTCAGCATGCACTGACCCCCCTTTATCATTTTACGTGTGTAGCACCCTACAAGGTAGGTGCTAGGTAAAGTATAGTGGGCCTTGTCTGCTTATCAGTAGGGCCATGATTTGCAGCTGGGCTGTCATGTCTTCCAGGTGTGACTGTTGAGATTGGAGTGTCTCCCCACTGTGCTCCATCAGAGGGTTCTCATTGGGCAGTGGAGGAAACCCAGCCAATGGCACACTCAGGCCTGTATCTACCCCAGAAAGGCAGATTCTGCCGCACAGCATTCTGGGAGTGGGTATAAGTTTGAGGGGAGCACATGACGCAGTGTCTTTGGCGGGAAGAAGAGTCCCAGGAGGGAGAGTACAGCTGTCTCTCCTCCTGTCAGAGGAATAAGAGGACCCTGAAGTGTAGAGGGGGTGCCTAGTGAGAGGCCCTGATTTGTAGAGGGGGTGCCTAGTGAGAGGACCCTGAAGTGTAGAGGGGTTGCCTAGTGAGAGGACCCTGAAGTACAGAGGGGGCGCCAGCGGTTGGGTCCTGAAGTGTTAAAAGTGTACAGCGTGCAGTGTATAGTGTTGCAGCAGCAGAAGCAGTATACAGAAGCTACCTCAGTCAGCAAGGACTGGAGGGAGCAGTTTTCGGGACTTTTGAGCTAACCAGAGCATCAGGAGTCAGTTCTCAGTACAGTCTGGGACTTTTGAGCTAACCAGAGTGTCAGAAGTCAAGTTCAAGTACAGTTCAGCAAGTCGGTGTTTTTCAAGCGCCAGCAAGCGTTGGTCGGCATCCAGCCCGCGTCAAGACATCGCTCAAAGGCATTTTTCTCCAAAGTGTCCCCTTTGTAACTAGTTGAGCCAGAGGAGTATCCCACTCATTCCCTTCTCCCATCCCCAATATCAAATAAACAAAACAAACCAAAGATGCCGGATTGGTCCTTGACTCAAATCTCACACTTGGGTATTCAGCTTAAATGGGCTGAAGGTGTCACCGGTAACCATGGCAGACCCACATCAGGGCCAATGACTGGAAATCCTGCTACACATATCTTACCACTTCATGGCTGAGTTGCTGTCAGTTGCTTCCTTTTTGTTATAACACCACTAACAGTTGACCATGGAATATTTAGTATCAAGGAAATCTCACAGATGGACTTTTTGCACAGGGGGGCAACCAATCATGGTACCACGCTTGAATTCACTGAGCTCCTGAGAGCGAACCTATTCTTTCACAAATGTTTGTAGAAGTAGTCTGCATGCCTAGGTGCTTGATTTTATACACCTGTGGCTATGGAGGTGATTATAACACATGAATCCAATGATTTGGAGGGGTGTACAAATACTTTTGGCAATATAGTGTATGTGAACATAGCCGAGAACTGCATAGGCAGTAGGATTTTTATGACTATCTTATTCCAGGAAGAAGAGAAGTCTGGATGATGGCTGAACAAAGACCATGCCAGACTTACAGAAGAAGGAATGGGCAGAGGGAGTAAAATCATTTGCTGGAGGGGGATTAGTGTGGGGTTGTTTTTTTAGGGCTTGGCCCCTTAGTTCCAGTGAAGAGAGCTCTTAAGGCCTCAGCATACCAAGACATTTTGTACAATTTCATGCTTCCAACGTTGTGGGAACAGTTTGGGGATGACCCCCTTCCTATTCCAATATGACTGCGCACCAGTGCACAAAGCAAGGTCCATAAAGACATACAGGAGTGAGTTTGGGGTGGAGGAACGTGACTGGCCTGCCTCAACCCGATAGAACACCTTTGGGATGAATTTGAGCGGAATCTGCAAGCCAGGCCTTCTCGTCCACATCAGTGCCTTACCTCACAAATGTGCTTCTGGAAGAATAGTCAAACATTCCCATAGACACTCCTAAACCTTATGGACAGCCTTCCTGCAGGAGTTGAAGCCGTTATAGCAGACTAAAGGCCGTACACACGAGTGGAAATTCGGCTGGGAATTTTCGTCCGACGACCGATCTGCCAATTTTGGGCTTGTTAGTATGGTGCTCTCGACAACCGACTCCGACTTTTCGGCCGAAAAAATCCTGGTGTGCAGGCTATAAAATTTTTGTCCTCCGTCAAAACACGTCCGATTTTCGTGCAGTCAGTACAGATTTCGATGGGGAAAAATCTTATGAGCAAGACTAGGCACGCTCTGAGATGAAAGAACACATACAAAGCAATCCAACACATGACATCACTTCTTAAGTAGAATTCTGTCGTGCGGGAAAATTTGTGTGCAGTCTAGAGCACATTCCAACCAACAGACACCACTCTGGACAAAAGACGGACGACCGGTCGGCGGAAATTCGTTGCGTGTCTACGAGGCTTAATGGGCCATACACACTATAAGATTTTCTGAAGACTTCAAGACTGAAGTGTATAGGCTGGCGGTGATCTGTGAAAACAGCAACTCGTCCAAATCTCCAATTATTCCTGCTGTAGAATCACCAGAAGTGACGTGGTTGGAGATTTTGGCGAGCTGGATTTTTTGGCAGAACACCGGGTCAGTATCAGGAACCATACATGGAGCATGATCAAGGCACAGGATGTAGCTGAAGACCACTCAGCACTGACACTGGATTAATGCATCCTTTATATAGGCTGTTTGGCAACAACGAAAAAATTGGATTTTTGTCTTACCATAAGATCCATTTCTCTGATGTTCATTGACAGACACTGCTCTTCATCTTCTTGACCATAGGGATATACTGCCCTCTACAGGAGTAGGACACTGGGCAGAGAAAAAGCTTGAACATGCCTATGGGGCAGTCCCTGGGGGTATACTCCCACTAACTGCTATAGGTATTCAATTTTGTAACAAGCAGTGCCAGAAGGAAAAAAACCCAACTCCATAGAGGGGCGGGTACTGTGTCTGTCAAACATCAGAGAAATGGATTTTACAGTTAGACAAAAATCCCATTTTCTCTTTCGTTCATTGAAGGACACAGCTCTTCCTCTTCTTGACTGTAGGGACATCCCAAAGCAGTGTCAAACATGAGGGGTGGGAACAGCAGAAAGAAAAAAAACTTACCCAAGGCTAAACATAGCCAACCAGGTAACTTGGAGTTGAACGGTCAACAACTGTAGCTCACCTGAAAAAAACACACTCAAAGAGGACAAGTCCTCTAAACAGCAGCCTGCAAAACTTTGCTGCCAAAAGAAGCGTCCGCAGATGCCAACACATCCACTTTATAAAACTTTGTGTATGTGTGTACAGACGACCAAACCTGCATCACTGACGCCTGATGACGGAAGGCCCAGGAGGCACTAAGCGCCCGAGTAGCATGCGCCTTGACAGGGAAAGGAGGAACCTGACCCCTGATAGAATAAGCCTGAACCACAGTCTCTCTGGGCCATCTGGTAATGGTCACAGCAGAAGTAACCAGCCCCTTGCGAGGTCCATCCGTGAGGACAATTAGTGAGTCTGATTTCCTAAAAGACTCAGTAGCTGCCAGATACACCCTTATTGCCTGAACCACATCCAGGGAGTGCAAAGCAACTTCCTTAGGATGCTTAGGCTTGGGACACAGGGAGGGCAACACGTCTTCATTCAGATGAAAGTCAGAGACGACCTTCGAAAGGAACGACAGGCATGGACACAGAACCACCTTTTCCCTGTGAACCACCAGGTAAGATGAACGAAAAAGACAACGCCCCCAGTTCAGACACACTGCGTGCCGAAGTAATGGCCACCAGAAAAGCCACCTTCTGAGACAACGTAAGCAGGGTAAGGCTTCTGGAGAACAGACAATACCAAATTGAGGTCCCAGGGAAGCAATGGAGAACACACTGGAGAAACCAAGTGTCCCACGCCCTGGAGAAAAGTACGCACCAAGGAGTGTGTGGCCAACGGAAATTAAAAGAAAACTGCCAAGGTCGAGACCTAGCCCTTAATATTACTCAAGGCCAGGCGCTGCACAACCCATCGTTGGAGGAAAGGGATTCACACCACCCAATTTACGTCTTCCACCTACGATGATAAATCTTCCTAGAAGTAGATTTTCTAGCTTTTAACAACGTAGGAATCACCTAGTCAGACAACCCTCTATCCTTCAGCACATGGCTTTCAACAGCCAAGCCGTCAAAGCCAGCGACTGTAAAGCAGGATGGAAGATTGGCCCTTGGGACAGCAGATCTTCCCTGAGAGGGAGTCTCCAAGGAGCATAGGCGATCAGTTGTACCAGATCGACATACCAAGACTGGCGAGGCCTGTCTAGAGCCACTAGGATGACTGGAATCCCTTCTGCCTCGATCCTGCTTAGAAGTCTCTGCAGAAGCTGAAGAGGAGGAAAGGCGTAAATCAGATGATACTGACTCCAAGGAGCCACTTAAGTGTCTGTAGCGACGGCTAGAGGATCCCGAGACCGTGCCACAAACCTCTGAATCTTCTTGTTGAGGCAAGAGGTCAACAGTTCCACCTCTGTAGTACCCCACCGGAGACACAACTGATGAAACACCTCCCGATGAAGAGACCATTCTCCCTGGTCTAACGCCTGTCGACGGAGATAGTCCGCATGCCAATTTTTCCACTCCTGGAATGTGCACAGCAGAGAGGGCTGTAACTAATCTTTCTCCCCCACCTTAGAACACCGGCTACTTCTTGTGCCCCCTAGGTGATTGACATAGGCCACGGCAGTGGCATTGCCTGATTGAATCCACACCAGACACCCCTGGAGACGACTTGTCCAATGATCCAAAGTCTGATCGCTCAGAGCTCCAGTACATTGATCGTAGTCTAGGACTCTTCCTGAAACCAGACCCCCTGAGTGCAATCTGTGCCAAGGAGGGCTTCCCACCCAGACAGGTGCATGCAAGTCTGAAGAGATGACCACCTGCTGGTCAGCAAAAGCCGAATTGCCTCCTGCAACTTTTGAAGCTTCTCCCAAGGAAGAAACACTCTGGCTGAGGACGGAGTTCAGAGTCAGACCCAGATAGACTAGGCTTGTGAACGGAACCAGGGCAGACTTCTCAAGATTCAGAATCCAACCGAACTCCCTCAGAATTTGCAGAGTAATCTCCAAGTTGTTCAACAAGGCAGATGAAGACTCTGCTCGTAAAAAGCAGATCATCCAGGTACCCCAGTACTGCGATCCCCTGGGGACGCAGTAATGCTAGAACCAGGGCCAACACTTTTGTGAAGACCTGAGGAGCAGAAGCGAGACCAAAGGGTAACGCCATGAATTGATAATGCCCCTCGTCCATGGGAAAGCGGAAGAAACGCTGATGGGCAACACATTGGGATGTGAAGGTAGGCATCCTTGATGTTGATGGGGGTGAGGAAATCCCCCTGAAGTAGGAACACCAACACCGTGCGCATAGACCATGTGGAACTTCTGTACCCGCACAAAGTGGTTTAGTATCTTTTAGTACCTTGCCCTCCTTCCTGGGAACTGTGGTTTGAGTAAAAACCTTGAAAATGTTCACTTTGAAGCAAGAGAAATCACCCCTTGAAGTAACAAATCTTGCACCGCCCCATAGAGATCCTTTAGGCGATCTGGGGATAAGTGCAGGTTGGAAGGGAAGAACCTTTCCGGCGGATATGATCGAAACTTGATCTTGTAGTCAGAGCGAATGACTGTGGACCCACTTGTCCTGCATCAGGGAGGTCCACGGATCAAAAAAGCAGCAAAGACATCCCCCCACTCCAGATACGGGTGAGGACGACGCTTCATGAGGAGAAATTTTTGTCTGGCAGCACCTGAAAAAAACAATCAGGGGAAGCCGCTGACTGCGATCCCGCAAAGGAGACGCCGGCCAGAGGCCCACAATGGACCACCTATTGGACCCCGCAAAAAAAAAAAAAAAAAAAAAAAAAAAAAAAAAAAAAAAAGGGGGGGGGGTTGCCCTCTGAGCCCTCCATAGAGGACATAATAGGACATAGCCCCCTTAAAAGAGGGTCGCCCACCGTGACGCGAAAGCAGGTTACCCTCACTTAAAAAGGGCAGGTGCCATAGCCAACCAGGAAACATGGAGCTCAACCGTAAACAACTGGAGCTCACCTGAAAAAAACAATACACCCTCAAAGAGGACCAGGTCCTCTAAGCAGCAGCCAGCAAAACCTTGCAACCAAAAGAAGCACCTGCAGATGCCAACACATCCACTTTATAAAAAATTCGTAAAAAAGTGTGCACCAAGGACCAGGTGGCTTCCTTGCAAACCTGCGTCACTGACACTAAGCGCCCTAGTAGAGTGCTCCTTTACAGGGAAAAGGAGGAACCTGATTCCTAATGCAATAGGCCTGAACCACCATCTGTCTGATCCATCTGGAAATGGTCGCAGAAGAAGCGGACAAGCCTTTGTGAGGTCTGTCTGTGAGCACAAATAGAGAGTCTGACTTCCTAAAAGACTCCATAGCTGCCAGGTACACCCTAATTGCCCAGACCACATCCAAGGCATGCAAGGCAATTTCCTTTGGATGTTTTGCCTGGGACACAGGGAAGGCAACACAATGTCTTCATTCAAATGACAGTCAGAGACCACCTTAGGAAGGAATGACGGATGGACCACCTTATCCTTGTAAATCACCAATAAGATGGACAGGAAAGGTCACCTTCTGGGGCAGAGCAAGCAAGGAAACCTCCCAAATATTTTAAAAGGGAGCTTCTGTAGAGCTGAAAGCACCACATTAAGCTCCTAGGGCGGCAACGGAGCCCGCACTGAAGGAACCAAATGTCGAGCACCCTGAAGAAAGGAACGCACCAGGGAGTGTGAGGCCAAAGGTTGTTGGAATAAGACCGCCAAAGCCGGTAGCTGGTCCTTGATGGTACTCAAGGCCAATTTCTGTGTAATCCCCCATTGAAGGAAGGGTAAGATCAGATCAAGAAGGAGCGAGGATAAACCCCAAGAGACTTACACCACGCAATGTACATCTTCCACGTACGATGGTAGATCTTCCTAGAGCAATTTCCTAGCTTTCAGCAGCGTAGGAATCACCGACTCAGTCAAACCTCCATCCTTCAGCACCTGCCCAGCCGTCAAAGCCAGCAGCTGTAAAGCAGGATGGAAGATCGGTCCTTGGGACAGCAGATCCTTCCTGAGAGGGAGTCCCCAAGGAGCATCGGCGACCAACCGTATCCGATCGGCGTACCAAGACTGGCGAGGTAAGTCTGGACGGAATCCCTTCTGCTTTGATCCTGCACAGAAGTTGTGGCAGAAATTTGATAGGGCTGCAACAAAATCGGTCAGCCCACCTTAGAATGCCAGCTACTTACCAAGCCACCAGGACACTACTTGTGCCCCCTTGGTGACTGACAGACTATGGCCGTGGCATTGTCCAAATGAATTCGTACTGGACACCCCTGAAGACAAATTGTCCAATTAGCCAGATAAAGGCTGATCTCTCGGATTTCCAGAACATTAATCGGCAGTCTGGACTCTGCCAGAGTCCAGACCCCCTGAGCACATCTGTGCTAAGGACACCTCCCCACCCGTACAGGCTGGAATCTGTGGTGACAACCGTGCAGTACAGGGGGAGAAAGGATTTTCCCTGTCAAAGTGCCAGAAAACGAAGCCACCTCTAGAGACTGTGGATCCTTGTACCATTTCACCAGAATCTCTTCAGCAGAGATCTTGTGTGGAACTGTGTAAACAGACCGCCTCGAGGGTGGACACCATCAGGGCCAGCACCCGCATGCAAGCCTGGAGGGACAACAGTCTGCTGAACAACAGAAGCTGAATTGCCTCCTGCAATGTTTGGAGTTCTTCCAGAGGAAATAACACTCTGGTTGAGGCAGAGTCAGACCCAGAAAGTCCAGTTTTTGAGGGCAGAACCAAAGCAGACTTCTGAAGTTTCAGAATCCAACCGAATTCCCTCAGAGTTAGCAGAGGATTCTCCAGTTGTCCATCAGAGCAGAGCAGTCTGAGATTCCACTCACAGAAGATTGTCCAGGTACCCCAGTACCGCGATTCCCCACTGACTCAAACAATGTCACCGGGCCAAAACTTTTGTGAATACCTGAGAAGCGGAGGCGAGACCAAAAAGGTCCACACCACAAACGGATAATGCTCCTCGCCCACGGCAAAACGAAGGAAGCCTTGGTGACCGGCGCATTTTAGAATGTGCAGGTAGGCATCCTTGATGTCGATAGAAGCAAGAAGAAATCCCCCTGACATAGGGACACCACTACCATGTGAATGGACTCCATGCAGAAATTCTGTACTCACACAAGCAGTTTAGCGCCTTGAGGTCCAGAATTGGAGGTACATTGCCTTCTTTCCTGGGAACTGTAAAGAGGTTTGCGTAAAAACAAGGTAGGGATGAGCACCTGTGAAAGGCCCCCAACCCTCAGGACCTGGCTTTCAACAGCGATGCCGTTAAAGCCAGCGACTGTAAAGCAGGATGGAAGATCGGTCCCTGAGACAGAACTTGCAGCGGAAGCCACCAGGGAGGTTCGACGACCATCTGAACGATGTCCGCGTACCAGGACCGTCTGGGTCAGTCCGGGGCCACTAGAAATCACTGACATCCGTTCCGACGCCACCCTGCGAAGGAACCTGGACAGCAGTTGAATCGGAGGAAAGGCATAGATCAGCCGGTAGCGGTGCCAAGGCACCACCAACGCATCCACGGCATCCGCCAGAGGATCGCGAGTTCTGGCCACAAACCTTTCCACCCTTTTGTTGAGGCGGGACGCGAACAGATATAGTTCCGGGGTTCTCCAACGGGCGCACAGAACGCCTCCGGGTGCAGAGACCATTCCCCCTGGTCCAGGGTCTGGCGACTCAGATAGTCCGCCTGCCAGTTTTCCACACCCGGAATGTGAACAGCCGAGATCACCGGTACATGCGATTCGGCCCAAGACAGGATCTCGGCCACTTCCATGGACGCCCGGGCACTCTTCGTGCCCCCTTGGTGATTTATGTATGCCACGGCCGTGGCATTGTCCGTCTGTACCCGGACCGGACACCCTTAAAGCTGAGATGACCATCGGAATAGACAAAGCTTTATCGCCCGGGACTCCAGGACATTGATTGCTAGCGAGGTCTCCCCCGCCGACCAGAGTGTGCCCAGAACTCCTCCCCAGCCCGATAGGCTGGCATCCGTGGTGAGAATTGTCCACAACAGAGGCCGGAGGCAACGCCACAAACTGGTAGTGCTCCCCAGCCCCCGGGAAGCGGAGATATCTCTGATGACCCTCGAAAACAGGGATGTGCAGATACGCATCCTTCAAGTCTATTGAAGCCAGGAAGTCCCCGGGTCTCAACGATACTACCACTGACCGGATGGATTCCATCCTGAACTTCTGCACCCGCACAGTGGTTCAGAGATTTCAAGTCCAGAATCAGACGCACCTTGCCCTCTTTCCTGGGCACTGTGAACAGGTTGGAGTAAAAAACGTGAAACCATTCCCGTGAAGGAACGGGTACAATGACTCCTTGGGCGAGCAGTTCGTGCACTGCCCCCATGAGATCTCTTAAACGATCGGGGGACAGCTGGAGATTGGACGGGAAGAACCTGTCTGCGGGGCGAGATCGAAACTCGATCTTGTACCCTGAACGAATCAGTTAGTGAACCCACCTGTCCTGAATGCTGGATAACCAGGGTTCCTGGAAACAACACAAACGTCCCCCCACCCCGACAACGGGCGAGGGCGTCCCTTCAGGAAGAGGTGGACTGGGCCGCCGAGCCAGACTGTCCGGCTTTTGGCTTAACCGTCCACGGTTTCTTCTGTCCACCAGGAGGTCGGAAGGGTTTTCCCTTCTCCTGCGTCCCGAAGGCACGAAAAGGAAGTACGTTGAGTCTTGAAGGAGGGTCCCCTCCACGCGCGGGGGGACTTACCCTTAGTGACCTTTGGCAACAGAGTACGCTTACCTCCTGTGAGCCCCTTAATTAACTAGTCAAGAGTTTCCCCAAAAAGACGACTTCCCGCATAGGGAATCTCAGACACCGTCTTCTTGGACGCGTGGTCAGCCGACCAGCTCTTTAACCAGGTAATGCGGCGGATCGCGATCCCCACCGCCGACAACCGGGCAACCAAAGGAGCCTCATCTAAGGCCGCGTTGCACAGATACATCCCAGTTTGGATGAGCTGATCAACCATTGCAAGGGCAGTTGGCGAGGCCGACTCTGCCACCAGGGTGCTACGGAGCCAACTTGCCCCATACCGTGAGCGCCTGAGAGGCCATCACTGAGGCATAAACAGGTTTCAATAGGGAACCTGCCACCATATAAATGCGACAGGAGTGCCTCCACCCTCCTTTCCGCCGGATCCCGGAAAACTGGGGAATCCTTTACTGGCATCAAGGTGGACTTATTTAGCCGAGACACAGTGTGATCCAATTTGGGGACACTGTCCAACATTTTTCTACCGCCTCCGCGAAAGGATAGCGGACGGAAAAACGCTTAGGCACCACCAACATGTGCTTAATGCACCACCACTGGTCATTCACAATCTCGTGAAATTCCTCAGGGCAGGTATAAGCCTGACAAGACTTCTGGGGTCTGTCGAACCCAAAAGCAGACCGTTTACATGAATGAGATGGCTCATCGTCAAGAACAAGAGCTTCCATGAGAGCATCCATCGTAGCGCGTTCCCACGCTACCAAGGGGGGGAAGATTCCTTCTCATCCCGCTCAGAAGCGGGGGACCGGAACCCCTCAGGGGGCCATCATCCGTGGCAACCAATTCTGGCTCAGAGTCAGAGGACTGGGAGGGCACAGGCCGTTTTTTGGAGAAGCGTTCGGACATCAGCATTCACCTGGGACGCCAAAGTCGCAAGTGCAGCAGATATGGAGGCCGTGGAGGAGGACTCAGTGTACCTGAAGCCCCCACCAGGTCTGCATGCAATTTGTTATCCTGGGAGTCCATTTTGCCTCACAATTAAAAAAGGGACGCTGGCCCTTTAAATCGGCGGTTCCGCTGACCCCCCCGCAATCTGCACTAATGGCCCGTACACACGCACCGATTGTTGGCTGTAAATTTTCGGCCAATGTCCGATCGGCCGATTGTCGCCTTGTTAGTATGATGTTTCCGACAACCGACTGCGACTATAAAATTTTTGTTGGCCGTCAACAGAACGGCTGATTGTTCGTCAGTCAGTACAGATTTAGGCAGACAAAAATGTGATGAGCAAGACTGGGCATGCTCAGAGAAGAAAAAAACACGGGAAGTAAACCAGAACATGACATCACTTCTGAAGTTGGTTTCTGTCGGCTAACAAAAGTCCAGTGCAAGTCTAGAGCACATTTCAACCAACACAACAACACTGGACAAAAGACGGCCGATCGGTCGGCCAACAATCGGTGCGTGTGTACGAGGCTTAACAGAAAGAGTCCCTTGTGAAAACACACTAGCCACAAGCCAAATTAGATTTGGTTGAAAAATGGCAGAGGAATAAGCAAAAATCCCCCTAGCCTGTCAGTACTTGCCCACCATGCGTCCTGTAGAGGAGACTGTGAAGAAGGAGGAAGTGACCTCACATCGCTAGAGGCCAGCCCTCGAGCCCAGAGAAAAGGTGCCTATTGAAAGTATATGACAAAAGTCACAGGGAAAATGGCCGCTTGCCCTTACTAGGCATGTTGCCCACATCCAAGTTGGCGCCCGACCGGGAGCCCTAGCAGAATCCCCACATGGCTGCTGTCTCACACAGAGCTTAGATCCTGCACACCACACAAAATGGTGGCCGCCCCAGCAGGCCGCAAATAAGTGCACAAAACACATTCTGGCTATCCGCAGGGACCCCAGGGAGACCCCTACGGCACCCCATACAGCACCCCCCGCGGGAGCGTGGGGGGGGGGGAACCACAACCCGGCCAGAAGGGGGATCCTACAGAGACCACCAGCCCTGCTATCCCCCAAACGTCTCCAGGGACAAGGGGGTTCAGTACTCAGCAGTCCAGAAGTGGGCACCGCTCAGACACGGGAGACCTCCCACCTTAATGTGGGGGTGTCGCCAGCCATGGAGGGACGCTGGCAACTCGCGGGCAATCCGGTGTGAGACATCCTCAGCGAAGCGCAGCTCCGCAGACTCGTCCCCATATGGAGGGGCACTGTCTTTGCGAGGCCTGGGCATACCAGTAACCTGTGACGCTCGTTGGCAGGCTGGGACTCCATAAGAATCTAGGATACCCAGTCCGAGGCCCTGCTCTGCGGTCACTTGTAGTCCTCCAGGAAAAGGAATCCCTGACTAACTAGTGATAGTGAGAGAAAATAAAAAATAGTTTAAAGGAAAACACAAATTCAGAAAAAAATATAAAGAAAACCGAGACTCTAGGTCTCCGCAGGGAAGACCTAGCTCTACTCCTGATGCTAGGCAGCTTCAGACTGAGGTAATATCAGATTGGGTTCTGGTAATGGCTGAGTGATGGCCCCCTAGTGGCGTGCTGAGGTACAAAAGTTTCTTTTTATTAACCGGATAATGAATTATCTGCCTAGCCTGCTCCTGCAGAGTGCGCCATTACCCATTAGTGAAGGCTAATACCATCGGGCGGCGACTGTCAGAGGACGCAAGAGAAAATTCAATTTCAAAAGAAAAAACTGCCAGGACCAGAGATCCCAGCACGGAACTAGGTCCTTACTCCTGACTAGGCAGAAAAAAAAAAAAAAAACTGAGTGGCTGTAGCCGAGAGTGGGTGTATACCCCCTGGGACTGCCCATTGGCGTAATCAAGCTTTTCCCTGCCTAGTGTCCTACTCCTGTAGGGGGCAGTATAACCCAATGGTTAAGAAGAATCGGGAGCTGTGTTCGTCATGAAAGAGAAAACGGAATTTTTGTAAAATCTTACCTGTAAAATTCCTTTCTCTGAGTCCTCCGACAGTCGCCGCCTCTTCATATTCGTCACATATGGGGTATTAGACTTTGCTCCGAAGGAGTAGCTAGGCAACAGAATATGTTAACAATAAAGCTTTAACATATCCCACCCTCAAGGGGTGGTCCCCTCAGTCAATACCCTCCTACTTCCTGCAACCATATCTCAGTTTTAGTGGAATAGCAGTAGAGTATACATTCAAACCCCAAAAGAGGGGCGGGGGCGGCGACTGTCGGAGGACTCAGAGAAAGGAATTTTACAGGTAAGATTTTACAAAAATTCAGTTTTCTCTTACGTCCTCCGACAGTCGCCGCCTCTTCATATTCGTCACATATGGGGACGTCCCAAAGCAGTGCAAACATGAGGGGTGGGAAACGCATCCGCGCCGAAAGGCAACGCAGTCTCCACATCAAAGAAAGGAACCTTACCAAAGGAAGGAAACCAGCTGGGCAACAGCAAAAATAAGTGCTCAACAGGAGCAACAACCCAGGAAAAGACAAAAAAACCAGGGGATACAAAAAACTATCCCAACAGCCAGGAGTCCCCAACAAGGGACCCTATGGAACAGCCGCACTAAGAACCTTGCGGCCAAAGGAAGCATCCGCCGATGCCTGAACATCTACTTTGTAGAATTTTGTGAAAGTGTGTACGGTCGACCAAGTCGCCGCCTTACACACCTGGGCTACAGAAGCCCCATGACGGCAGGCCCAAGACGTACTCAGTGATCTAGTAGAGTGCGCCTTCACAGGCACAGGGGGAACCTTCCCCTGCAAGGCATAGGCCTGTTCAATGGTCTGCCTGATCCATTTGGCAATGGTAGAGGCGGAAGCCGCCATGCCCTTCCGAGGACCCTCTGGAAGAACAAACAAGGAGTCAGCCTTACGAAAAGACTCAGTCGATTTAAGGTAAACCCTTATCGCCCGAACAACATCCAGAGAGTGCAATCTCACCTCCTTCGGATGTTTAGGCTTTGTGCACAAAGAAGGCAAAACAATATCCTCGTTAAGATGGAATTCCGAAACTCGTTTCGGTAGAAAAGAAGGATTAGGTCGCAAGACCACCTTATCCAAATGAACAACCAGGTACGGAGACTTGCAGGACAAAGCCGCCAGTTCCGACACTCTGCGAGCCGAAGTGATCGCCACCAAAAAGGCGACCTTTTTGGACAACATAGACAACGAGATCTCCCTGATCTGTTCAAAAGGAGCACGTTGTAACACAGATAGAACGAGAATCAAGTCCCAAGGGGGCAAGGGATCCCTCCTAGGAGGAACCAGATGCCGCACACCCTGAATAAAAGTGCCAACCAAGGAGTTGGAAGCCACGGGACGTTGAAACAGAACGGCCAGCGCCGACACCTGACCCTTAATCGTAGCCAGCGCCAAACGCTGATCGACACCCGTCTGAAGGAAAGACAGCACACGGGAAACCGAGTACGTGCGGGGTGAAAACCCCCTGGACTCACACCAGGCAAAATAGGCCTTCCAAGTACGGTAATAAACCTTCCCCGAGGAAGACTTCCTCGCGTTGATCAAAGTATGAACGACCTCTGGAGAGAGACCCTTCTCCTTCAGGACCTCGGTCTCAACAGCCAGGCCGTCAAAGCCAGCGACTGTAAAGCAGGATGGTAAATCGGTCCTTGAGACAGTAGATCGTCTCGAAGAGGCAGACGCCAAGGAGCGTCGACCGCCAGATTCACGAGGTCTGCGTACCAGGACCGGCGAGGCCAGTCCGGTGCCACAAGAATCACCGTGCTGCGTTCCGAGTGCAACCTGCGAAGGAACCTGGACAGCAACTGAATCGGTGGAAACGCGTACATCAGCCTGTACTGATGCCACGGGGCCACTAACGCGTCCGACGCGTCTGCCCGAGGGTCGCGCGTCCTTGCCACGAACCTCTTCACCTTGTAGTTGAGGCGAGACGCGAACAGGTCCACATCTGGAAGACCCCACTTCGCGCACAACATCTGGAAGACAGCCGGGTGGAGAGACCATTCCCCCTGATCCAGGGTCTGGCGACTCAGATAGTCCGCCTGCCAGTTCTCCACTCCCGGAATGTGAACCGCCGTTATCGCCGGGACATGAGTCTCGGCCCAAGACAGAATGTCGGCCACTTCTCGAGCCGCTCGGGCACTCCTGGTTGCCCCCTTGGTGGTTGATGTAGGCCACCGCCGTGGCATTGTCCGTCTGCACCCGAACCGGGCAGCCCTGCAGCCGGTCCGTCCAGCGATGAAGACAGAGCCTTATCGCACGCAATTCCAGAATGTTGATCGGAAGGGAAGACTCCCCCTCCGACCAGGTCCCCTGGGCGGACAGAACGCCCAGAACACCACCCCAGCCCGACAGGCTGGCATCCGTGGTGATTATCGTCCACGAGATCGGACGAAACGACTTGCCCCCGGACACCAACGGGGACTGGAGCCACCACAGAAGGTTTTCCCTGGTGCGATGACTCAACGAGATCTGAAGATCCAGAGATTGAGGTCGCCCGTCCCACCTGGACAGGATCTCCGCTTGGAGACCCCGCGTGTGAAACTGCGCGAAAGGAATCGCCTCGAAGGCCGAGACCATCAATCCCAGACATCTCATACCCGTCCGCAGAGACGAGTGTGGAACGTCCCTGAGGGACCTGACTTCCTCCTGAAGAGTCCTGAGTTTGTCTTCCGGCAGGAAGACCTTCGCCTGCACCGAGTCCAGTATCATTCCCAGATAGGGGAGACGAACCGACGGACTCAGTGTCGACTTTGGAACATTTATCGTCCAACCGAACTCCTGCAGAGTTTGCATTGTGACAGACAGGTCCTTCTCCAGACCCTGTCTGGTCGCAGACCGAACCAGAATGTCGTCCAGATACCCCAGGACAGAAATGCCCTGGGCTCTCAATAATGCCAGAACCGGTGCAAGCACCTTGGTGAAGACCCGCGGAGCCGAGGCGAGCCCAAAGGGCAACGCCACAAACTGGTAGTGATCCTCCGCAATGGCAAATCGAAGGTACCTCTGATGACCCTCGAATATGGGGATGTGAAGGTACGCATCCTTCAAATCGATGGAGGCCATGAATTCCCCCGGAACCAGGGCAGCCACCACCGAGCGCAGGGATTCCATGCGGAACTTGCGAACCCGCACAGAGCGGTTCAGAGCTTTCAAGTCCAGAATCGGACGAACCTTGCCCTCCTTCCTGGGCACGGTGAACAGATTGGAATAAAACCCCCGAAATCTGTCCCGATGAGGCACCGGAACCACCACTCCCTGAGCCCTCAGGTCCCGCACCGCCAGGTGCAGATCCCGCAGGCGCTCTGGAGACAGTTGAAGATTTGAGGGAAAAAATCTGCTCTCCGGCCGAGAGAGAAACTCGATCTTGTAACCAGATCGAACGATTTCCAGAACCCATCTGTCCCTCACACGGGCCAACCAGGGCTGAAGAAAACCGAGCAAGCGTCCCCCCACCCCAAAACTGGGTGAGGGCGCCCCTTCAGGCCGAACTGTTATGGGCCGCAGGTCCGGATTGACCGGACTTCTGTTTCCCAGACCAGGGCTTCTTCTGAGAGCCTTGGCCCTTGAACGGTTTGCCCTTGTAGTGCGGCCGAAAGGCACGAAAGGACCCCTGAGGGGGCCGAAAATGAGCATGCTTCTTCCCAGAAGCCCCCTTAGCCTTGGGGAAATGGGGCAAGAGAGTGCTCTTACCCCCGGTAATCCCCTTAATCAACACATCCAGGGACTCCCCAAAAAGGCGAGACCCATCATAAGGCAGATTGGCTAAGGTTTTACGTGAAGATTGGTCCACCGACCAACATTTCAACCAAACCAGGCGGCGAGACAACACCGCCACGCTGTGCACACGCGCAGCCAACGGAATCAGGTCCAGGTCCGCATCACACAGATACATGACACCCTGGTGGATCTGATCCACCATATCCAGGGTCGCCGCCGAGGCCGAATCGGCCACTAGGACGCGCCTAAGCATCTGCGTCCAACTTGCGATCGCCTGGGCCGCCATGAGAGAAGCAAACAGAGCCTTAAGCATAGAACCCGTAACAGAATAAGTATGACGGGCAAGAGACTCCAGTCTCCTATCCGTGGCATCACGGAAAACAGGGGATCCCTCTGCAGGGATCGCAGTGGCTTTGTTCAAAACCGCAATAGCATGATCCACTGGCGGAGGCACACACCACCGTTCATCAGTGGCAGGCGAGAAAGGATAACGCAGCTTAAATTTACTTGGTACCGCAAAAGGCTTGCGCAAATCGCGCCATTGGTCCTTAACAGCGCGTTGAAAATCAGCATTGCAGGGAAAAACCTGCGGCGTCCTGCGTTTTCTCTGCGTCCCATAAGCCGCCAAGGCAGCTGGGGGACACACCTCGTCCTGCAAACGTAGCGTCTGCTTAATGGAAGCAATCAACTCATCCATGATTGCAAGCTCTTCAGGCGAGCCAGGGGGAGAATTATCAACCCCCTCAACTTCAGCCTCTACCTCAGACCCCACTAGATCAAGAGAGGAGCGGGACCCCGATAGGGGAGTCCCCGCCAGAACAGCCCCATCACCTTCACCCTCAGAATCAGAGGACAGAGCAACTCTGGGCCGTTTAGTAGATTGAGCAGCCACCAGCATTTGCACCTGTGCAGCAAGGCCAGCCACAATAGTGGCTAAATCCCCCCCTGGGGGGGAAACAGCGGTCCCCTGGCTTTCCACCAATACTGTGGGAAACTTGCCCTCCTGAGAATCCATTGCCCCTGTATGCCAGACAACCAAGGGTTAACTGCCCCCTTACAGCAAGCGCGGCAAGCGCAGCCCACCGCACCACACTCAGGCACAATGAGACCCCCACAGGGAATATACAGACTGAATACAGGCAATGGAACACAGGAATAGAAGGATAAAACCTGAGGAGACTCCGCTGCTGCTGCTGCCTCGATCGGTGCTTCCAGGAGAGAGGAAGTGATGCTGCCAGGGCGCTCTATGTAAGCCTATGGAGGCTACAAGAAAATGGCCGCCGTGCATGTAAACCATGCGGCCGGAGCGGGCGCCGGTAAAATGGCGTCGTTTGGCGCCGAAATCGCCGCTCCACAGTGCATAAAATCACACACAATATTATCCCATTATATGGATACATGTTAGATCGCCGCAGCGATCGCTGTATATGCCCCAACATGCCATTAAAAACATGCCCCACAGCACACAGCTCCTCACACTGCCCAGCCTGACATACTCAGTGTCATACAGCTCCCCCCCCCCCTTGCAGCCCACAGCATGCAGCCGAGAGATAGGGAGACAAGCAGTGTGATTAAAGGCAGGTTACACAGTCCCAGACTGAGACCCCCCCCAGACAGACAGGTCCCCACATAGATACACTTACCTCACATGGCGTGGGGAACCCGCACAGGCGAACAAGCCGCTGCACATGAGGCAGGGAGAGTCGCAATTCAAGACGCACACAATGGCGGTTCAGAAACCGCACAGCGTCCGGTGAGGTAGCCACCTCACCAATCATCCCTGCACCGAACAGGGATGGGTCGTTCACTGTGCCAGGAGCGTTACCTGGCTGAACGCTCGATGGCAGACTGGGAAGCCACTGACCCACGACCTGCGACCAGGGGGATCAGCCCGAGACCCAGTCCGCATGATCCTCTTCGTCCGAAGAACTAACTAATGCTGACAAAAATAACAGCTAAGTAAAGGTAGAGAGAAAACTCAAACAAAATATCAAAAAGAAGAAAGAGTCTGGGACAAAAAGTCCCAGCACAGAGAGAGCCAGCCACTCCTGACAAGCTAGACATTAAAACTGAGATATGGTTGCAGGAAGTAGGAGGGTATTGACTGAGGGGACCACCCCTTGAGGGTGGGATATGTTAAAGCTTTATTGTTAACATATTCTGTTGCCTAGCTACTCCTTCGGAGCAAAGTCTAATACCCCATATGTGACGAATATGAAGAGGCGGCGACTGTCGGAGGACGTAAGAGAAATATTGTTTTTCAGAATTGTCGCTCTTTTTTTGTGTATAGCGCAAAAAATAAAAACCGCAGAGGTGATCAAATACCACCAAAAGAAAGCTCTATTTCTGGGGAAAAAAAAGGAAATTAATTTTATTTCGGTAAAACGTTGAACGACTGCGTAATTGTCAAAGTAACACAGTGCTGTATAGCGAAAAATGGCCTGGTCATTAGGGGGTTATTCTTCCTGTCTGTAAGTGGTTAATGTCGTTTTCCATTTGTCCATGCTAGTTATTTTTTTTCTTACTATAATAAAATGTAGAGATTCGTAGATTTGACACCAGATGGAGTTGATTGCTATCAGCACTAGGGCTCCCTGCTGAAAAAGAGAGATACGGAGGGAGAGCATTCTGTTTAAAGTGGTGCTCCAGAACCCCCCACGAGGAAAAATTTAAAGTCAGCAGCTACACATACTGACTTTTAATATTAGGAGACTTACCTGTCCTGGAATCCAGCAATGTCGGCCCCCCGTCCAATGTTTTCTTCGGCTCTTGGGTGCTGCTGCCGCCGCCATAACCTGTGAGGGAAACCGGCAGTGAAGCCTTGCGATTTCACAGCCGATTCCCTACTGCACGTGTGCGAAGCGTGCTGCGCTTTGTAAATGGCCCAGTGGCAGGGGAAGGATGAGGGGGGGGGGCAAACTTCTGACGGAAGTGGGGACGGGTACCTGTCAAAAACAGGAGACAGACAAGCGGAACTTCCACTTTTGGGTGGAACTCTGATTTAAGGCCGGTCTCACACGGGTTTCAGCTTGTATAAGAACAGTGTGGACAGCAAGCTTAGACAAAGCATTTGCAGAGCTTTAAGTAAGCTTTTAAAGTACCATTCAGCTCCAGTTTGTAATTGTTGAACATAGGTCCTAATGGGCGTGCTGATTGCTTCTTTACACAAGCTGCTAGCAGGCTTTCAACAAGCTTCAAGAGCTAAAACCTGCTAGCAACTTGCTTAAATTGGCAATCAGCACACCCATTAGAATCTGTGTTCAACATTTACAAACTGGAGTTGAATGGTACTTTAAAAGCTTCAAAGCTTGCTGAAAGCTCTGCACATGCTTTATCTAAGCTTGCTGTTCACACTACCCATATACAAGTTGAAACCCTTGTGAAACAGGCTTTAACTAGTTGGCAAACACCTAGGTTTGCATTGCAAAAAGGAGCAGGAGCAGTAAAGCACAATCAATGTGTGGCTCTGCAAAGCAGGAAGCAGATTGTGCTTTACTGCTCCTGCTCCTTTACAGAACAGTTACTATCAATGGTAGTCAACATATTTGCACAAATATTATGGGCAGGGCAAATAATTGTACATCTCCTCATTGATTCATCAGACAGGAAGTGAAGGCAAGTATACAACAGCAACATAAACTACAGTAGGGTTACTTCTTTCTGACACACTTCTCTCACTTTATCTGATAAAATATTTGTCTCTTTGAACAGTGAGCGGAACTCACTCCCAAGAAGCCCATGATAGAAGGAAAAACCAGATGGGGGTTCTAAGCCTTACCCATTATCTTCACACCAGCAGTTGAGGGGCAGTGTCTTTATTGCCTCCCCCACCACCTCCTTTAACTACAGAATTGGTCGCGTTCAGTGTGTATAGTGCAATATATTCAAGTGAATGGGGGTGCTCTAGAAGGGCCTTGCAACCACATGCAATGCACAAAGATGTGGTAGTCTAGTTTGGGGTTCAAGGAGTTAAAGCAGGTGATACAACTCCTCCTAATCACCCATCAAATGCTCTCTGAAGAGTGATTAGAACGTAGATCGCTCTTTAGCTATCAAAGCACGTGTGAACAAGCCCTAAAGCATACACACACATTATATATATATATATATATATATATATATATATATATATATATATATATATAAAAATAGAGTACTGACTAAACATACACTTTAACACCATGTTGAAACACACAGATGAGGGCCACTATACACCTTACTGTTGCACAAGGTTACAAAACAATGTTACATTGAGGAGGCAAACGTTACTCTGTTTTTTTAAAACTTTATTTCATAAAAAGATACATACAAAACTGAAATTCACACTTGTTATACAAAAATGTCACCATCCAGCACAAAATGATTTACCTGCCTGAGGTGTCTTGCAGATGGTTTTCTCCGCTAAGACTACCCCTCATCACACATCCAGACAATCGCACAGACTAGATGGGCATAGTTGGCTGTCAGACAACATCAGCTCTGATTAAATGGAAACTAAATGTTCTGTATACCTTCAGTGCATCACTCTTTGGATGCTGTTTAATTTGCTTTCTGTTAGAGCAGCACATGAAAACTGGTTAAAGTCGTTCCTTAGACACCATCCTTGTGGTAGGTTAACAATTAGGCCCCTTTCACCGACTGGGTCCACCTGTCCGTTTTTCAGGCAGACCCGATCGGACCACCAATTGTTCTCTACGAGGTGGGGGATGTTAGCGGACATATGTCCGCTGTCACTTGTCGGCTTCCGATTGGCTAAAAACAGACAGATGGGGATACGTTCCTCATCCATCTGGCAGATCGGATGACAATCGGAAGGAAACAGAAAGGTGGTCTGCTTCCATCTGACCACCCCATACATAACAGCGGCTGTGTCCATGTATAGCGAAGGCGGACCTGTCATTCGCCTGCTCAGCGGAGAAATACCCCGCTGAGCAGGCGGACCAGCTTGGATGGATTCCACCCCCTGTGAAAGGGGCCATACGGGTATGGCAATTATGAAAATAAGCAGCTAGCATGCAGCGATACAGCCTGAAATTCCTTGACAGAAATACAATACTTTACAATTCACTACACTATTTTGCTGTAAAAAAAACTACTGCAAAACCTTCATAAATTTTCCTCAACACGCCCAGCCAAATTGAACCTGGGTCAGGAGTTTGTGAAATGCATATTTGTTTTATGACATTTGTGAGTGTAAAGATTCATTCACATGGGTGATTTTAGCTGGCACAGACATTTTTACAATTGGGTTAGTACCTCTGACTGGCCCTGCAAAAAGTTTGCACCCACGGTTGGCAGTCTCTGGTCACATCCACATTCAACACAGCAGCCTAACTGCCCCTGTGAATGAGGTATGCAGCAATGGCCTGCATGATCAGGTGCTTGTTTTCCTGTAGAAATAAGGTGCGCTCTTTTCCTGCAGGATCTTACATTTCACACGGAAATTTTTTTCTTACCGATAACAGTGTTGCTTGTGACAGAGGAGGTTGTTTGTTTGAAAGAAGCAAAGTCTTTGGTAGTAGTTCTATACAGCAAAATACTGCAGTTTATTATTTTAGGACAAATTTGACAAAAAGATTTGCTTAGTTTTGCAATGATCAAATAACAAAAACTATAAGGTGCTTTCACCAACTCATTAAAGTGATATTAAAGTCAAACTTTTTTTTCTTTTTAAATTACAAAACATGTTCTACTTACCTGCTCTAGGCAGCGTTTTTGCACAGAGCAGCACCGATCCTCCGCTTCCTGGGTCCCTTGCTGGCACTCCTGACACCTCCCTCCTGCCAAGTGCCCCCAGAGCAAGCAGCTTGCAATGGGGGCAATCGAGCAGGCACGCTCCTGAGCCGCGGCTCTGCATGTCCATTCACACACAATGTCGCGGCTCGGCCCCTCTCTCCTTGTGGACTCCCACCACTGTTTTAGCCAATGAGGGAGAATCCCTGAAGAGCCGAGAAAATCGTTGGAGGAACATCAGGCTCATTGAAGTATTGGGGGGGGGGGGATCGGGGGGGCTGCTGCATAGAGAAGGAAACAACCATCAAGAAGTAACCTACTACCTGCAGATACGACATGCCTCCCAACCAAAAGAATTTTAAATAGGTTTATTGACCCTTTAAAGCGCAATTCCAGTCTCTCCAAATGTTTGAGAAAATGCAGTACTGCAAAAAATTATTCATTTACTTTGTTATGCACGTACAAATCTTTTTATGTATTTTATATTCCCAGTAGGAACCAGTTACATTCTGCAGGTAGTCACTTCCACTGCCAAAAATCTCAAACTGCTAACAAAATGTTGACATAGCAACAGGATTAAGGCTTATTTATCAAACAGTCCTAATAAGGAACAGTATTGTGTACAAACTATAGAGTCACCTTTCCTGGCAGCTACAATCTGATGCGCAGCAAGGCTAGCGCCATCCATAGATGGATCAAAATTCAGCCAGTTCAGCAGGGACAGGCAAAACAGCAAGCCATGTTCGAAAGAAGTGGATTGGCAGACTCTAGTCTTTGGAAAACCTCTCTCGTTCAGGGGCTGCAGCCAAGTAAAATCAGTGTATTCTGACAGTGGAGGAGGCCTGCTGTCAGAATACACTGGGGTTGATTCAGTAAAACTGGAGAGCACAAAGTCTGGTGCAGCGGTGCATTGTAGCCATTCAGTTTCTAAATTCAGCTTGTTCATTTAAGCTTCGACAATAACACCTGGAAACAGATTGGTTTCTATGTAGAGCTGCACCAGATTTTGCAAGCTCCAGGTTTAGTAAATCAATACCAATGCCTCAGCAGGGAGGATTTCTCTGTACACCTTGACTGTGGATGGAGGAATCCATTTGCTTTTTTCAATCAGCCAAGCAGTCTTCTCTCTTCCAACATTCCCCCCCCCCCTCCCTGCCCCCCTCTTCCCATAAACCACTTGAAAGTGGAAATTTGTCCTCCATGCCTACCCCGATGAGACAAAAATCGAGGAAAACCACAACAACAAAAAAACACGCCAAAGCTCAAACCCTTCACTGCTTTATAAAAAAACAAAATAGGACGTTGGCTTTAGGCCTCTTTCACATGGGGCGGAATTCGATTTGCTCAGCAGGGATCCATCCACTGATCCCCTGCTGAGCAGATGACAGGTCAATGTCCGCTTAGTTTCTTCAGAGCAGACTTGGACAGAGCCCGCTCTACTCTATGTTGGGTGTAAAAAGACCCGCTGTCTGTTTACACACGAATGCCCTACGATCCGATTCGCCTAGACAGAGGGGTATGGATCCTCTTTTTTTTCCTTTTTTAGCGGACTGGATTAGATTGGAGGTAGGTGGGTGGTAAATGGACACAAGTCCATGGGGATACATGGACAATCTGATCAGGTGCCCATGTGAAAAGGGCCTTAGACATTGAAAACTTAAGCTGTAATCACACCTTCAAGGTGCATACTACAGGATACATTCTAAATGTCCCCCTTAACTCAAGTGATTTTCATAATTAAAACTATTTTTTTTTTTTAAACTTACAAAGTATCTTTTTAATGTCACTTAAGTAATTGTTTTAAAAGGCAGAACGCAGCTATGCCTGGGCCACATGAAGGATAAGAGAAGTTCTGACATCACTTCTTTTTCCTATTTGGCACCTCTGTATCAATTTTGCCATCATGCAATGAAAATGAATTTCTTCAGTGGGCGTGAATGTTGGCAGGATTCCGGACATGAAAGACCAGGGGTCTCCTGGCCAGTCAACCATGGCGTTAAAGTCGTCATGGGCAGGCAAACAAAAAGTGTCCTGGGCCATCAGTCTGAGACACCCAGGTGCTCCCACTACAGCAAATGGGGAAGTTACACAACAAGTGGCCCAGGGAAGGTGCAGGCACAGCAACCATCAGTGTTACACTGGCTACTCAGAACGTGGAGCCCTGGAAATGTTGCATTCAATAAAAAAAACAATCAGTGGCTGCTGCTTTCATTGCAAAAAGGGACTGACTAAAACATTTGTTTGCCCGGCGTTTAACATATATTGCGGTAAGGCAGTCCATTAATTTGGAGTGGGTTGCCAACACACCAAAACAATCCTTTTAGTGCACTTTTTTCGTTCTCAATGCACAGATGGCTGGCAGGTCCTGCTAAAACACAGGTCCGTTGGGGTGCTATTCAAAATAAATGGTACATTGGTTTGCATGTTATTGCATTGTGAATCCTGCCTTAAATGTTTAAAGCCCATCTCCAGCACTGCATAGGTTAACTGCTCGTTTTTTCTAGGGGAGAGAGAGGAGAAAGATTTACTTACCTAATCCTCTGATCCTCAGACCAGGTCTGCACTCCAGAGGTCTTGAGTTGTGAATTGTTTCTGACATCATCAAGCCCACAGCAGGCTCCATAGGCCAGGAACAGTCCACCACTGGACTGTGGGGAGGCGCCGTTGCCCAGTGGAACCAAGGATCGGGTGAGTAGAAGCTTTATCCTCATCCCGAGACAAAACAAGCAGTTGACCTGTGAAGTGCAGGCACAGCCCCACCGAATGGGAATTTTTTTCTGCAGAGATGGGCTTTAATAAGAGCTCCCATCAACTCAAATCAGGGCGAAGCTAGCATTTAGAAGAATGAGTGAGCAGCTCACAATCAGAAAGTGCTGCATGCATCATCTAAATAAATGCGTCCAAGCGTCCGCCCTACCTTACAATATTACATTTGAGAAAAAAAAAAATAAAAAATGTGAAGAAAGTGGAAGTATCCTTTAAAAAAAAAAAAAAAAAGAAAAATCAAACTAAAGTTAATTTGTAACAAAGAGCGAGCAGGCGGGCTTTCATTGCAGAAGAGAAATGCAATGCTTCTAACAATTTAAATTATATTAGCGTATTAAAAATTGAGATCCATGTGACTGGATTTACATCAATGCTGAATGTTATAATCCGCACTTCCATGAAGAATTGGTCTATTTTGCCCAGAATAAAGCTTCAGGTTTCAAGAAAGCTACCTGGTGCTTTATAAATGTTTGCTGAACGTTGGGACCCTTCAGACTAGCATTTACAAGCCAATCTTTAATAAAAATAATAAAAAGCAAAGGGTACTTAGGCTGAATTTTCATGCAGACAGGCAAAGAAACAAGGTCGCCAATTTGGAGAACTTACTGGGCGATGAATGATAATGACCATGTACAAAATAAAAGCAAAGTGTCGCCATTTATAAAAGAACAAAACAAACCAGTAAATCGCATATTATGTTACAGTGCCTGTTGGCTGACATGCCAAGAAGCAGAGACAACTCAGACTGTACAAGAGATCGGAAACACAGTAACAAATGTGTATTTACACCAGAACATGACGTGGTATAGACCAGACCTCGGATGGGTGGGAATACCACGCAATCCACTAAATATATATACATACAAGGACTTATCTACAAAAATTAACAAGCTACCCGCTTGCTCCTCTTCTGTTACAAGAGGAAAATAAAACTGTAAAAGCTTATGAGGAGCGGTCAAAAAATAAATCTGTGGCAAGCGTCAGTACACATTTAAAAAAAAAAAACCCAATAAGAAACAAGGATTGTTTCTTATTTTAAAGGACATCTGTCATTGAAGTCCTAATTTTGCTATAGTGACATAATGAGGACAGGTGATATCTTTTGACAATGACATATATATATATATATTCTTTAAAAAATTAGTGCTTTGAATGGCAAAGGTCCTTTAAATTACTTTAAACATAACATTCTCGTATGTCTTAAAAAAGCTCCCCTGTAATTACTATATCTATTGTCTAGTTTTCACCAGTACACTTCATGTTTTTCTATTCTTCAACAGAGATGTAGATTTCTGTCGTCCATTTTATCACAGTCTCGCTTGCTATTCATAAGACAGAGGTTGGCGCTCTGGTCCCTGAGGACCTACTCTTGCATCCATCCCAGGTGCTTGTATGCAACACAAGCGCTGGGATGAATGTGAGAGGTGGATCATCAGGGACCACAACTCCATCAATTGGCAGGTAGCTACATCTTGCCATAGCTCTGTACATGGGGGATGGGTGAGAGGAAGAAGGAAAGTCCTTCAGGCAGGGGATATGATGTTAGCACTGGGGGATAATACAGGGCTTGACAAATTTTCTTTGAATCTAGGAGCCAGCTAAAAAAGTTAGGAGGGGGAGATAGAGAAAGGGAGGAAAGAGAAAGGGAAAAGGGGGAGCGGGGCAGAGAGAGAGAGGGAGGGAGGGAGGAAAGGGGGGGGGGGGGAGTGAAAGTCTCAGGCAGACGTGTTTATGGGCAGTGAGGCCCCTCAGCTCTATGGTGTGTACAGAGGAATCCTCCAGAATGGGGAAGTCTCCCACACCCGGCCTGTTAAAGGTAAACTGTGCCGCCCTCCCCTCAGCCATGGCGGGATGGGCTCAGTCTGCACTCCCATCTCCCCCAGGGGCTGAAGACGCAGTAACACCCAGGCAGGCAGGCTGGAGCAGTGGGACAGGGAGTGGCTAACACACATAATTCTGTACAGAGCTCAGGCCCGGCGCACCATTCCCCCCCCGCCTCACACACTGCTCTGGCCCGGACCTGGCACTCTTACCCGATGTCAGATAGATGTGTGCCTGGGTGACCGCAACAATGAGTCCTGACAGTGGCAGAGGTTGAGCAGTGCATCCTATGGATGTGCTGAAAGATTGGTCAGCACCGTCACATGGACGGTGCTGACCAATTAGAATGCCTCTTGTCCGTATACGGAGAAGTATGGATTGGAGCCGCAGGGATTTCAAATCTCTGGATCAGTGAAGCGGCGTCCCGATGCCTGACAGCAGACAACTGACAAAATCCTAGGCGCCCGGACTCAGTTTCTAGTCGCCAATGCGACCTGGTGCCTGGGATCTGTTGAGCCCTGGGGTACTACTACTACTATAATGATGAGCAGCTCTTTAATGGGGGGGGGGGGGCTCACTGACCACCATTGTAGGAGGGGAGGTTACTTGAGTTCCCCACTGACCACCAATGTAAGGAGTATATCTCTACTCCCCCCTGGGGTTGCCTACCCCTTTTGTTGGATAATATGTAGAGAGCAGAGCAAAGCATAAACAAGTCTTATCATCCCATGACCACAAAACACTCGGTGAGGAATAAAAAAAAAAAAAAAAGAGTGAAAGCTATGAAAAGAAGCACAATGTTTCTAGCAATAATTTGCAGCAAGATGAATGCAAGACAAAGATAAAAGGTGCTCTGGAGATGGCTTCATTTGTATCTGGAAGCTTCATATAACCCAGCTGTCTAGTGGAGGCACTGCAGAACATATGTTTTGTTCTGAAGTGAAAGAGTATCTGTAAAAATTACATTAGAAAATTACATAAGACAATTCTTAAGTTGTAACTAGGCCATTCAAAGCAAAGCGACAGGTTCTCTTGTAAGGTGAAACTGGTTTAACGTTGCGCTCCTCGCTGTTCCATTCCTTCATCAGAGTCAGATGTCAAAGCATTATGTAAGATCAGTGCCAGATCTTACGCGGGGTTAATTCTTCCCTCTGTGACAGTGTTCAATTGACAGCACTGCATTCTGCACTGCATGTGGTCACATGCTTGTTTGTACCCAGAAGGACCATCTATTTTCCAAGGACTCACCCTAAGCAACAAAAGGTCTTACAAAAGAATTGGTCACTTTGCTCTAAATGCCCATATGATCCCGATCTCAATTGAAGAAACATCTGGAAAAAAAAAAGTAGCCAAAACCCTAAGAGACTTCTAAAATTCCTATGCAAAATTCCTGAGAGCCCGTATATCGTTAGGTGGAGTGTGAGTAGCATGTCCAGCCTTAACACTTGTGGTCTGTTCACCATTCATTCATGTGGGGGCACTCAGAAGAGGGGCCTGGCTTCTGTTCCAATATCCTAAATTGATGGAAAGTTTGGGGCGGCTCTTGCAGCACTGTGCGAAGGATTGTAGCACTTCGGTTAAAGGAGAATTTCAGGGAAATCCTAAGTTACTCTTAAAAATGCTCCCTTCCCCCTCCTAACATCTATTCTGACTAATTTGTGTAAGAAAGATCTGTATACTTGACTATTTTTAGGCAGCTACAGTCACATGATCTCCCCTGTGGGAGGCTCTGAGGAAGAGGCATGGCCTCGAAACTCGTCAGCCCTCTGCTTTCATGATATATCGGACTCCTGTAATGATGCTGCTTTATGGAATTGATATGCTTGACTTTCACGTATGTTTGTGAGTAGCTGATTTTTATCTTCTTATTATCAATAAACTCGCTGAGGATAATGCGCTAGGCTGGTGCGCCCTTTCTTTGTTTTGCATCTACAGTGTTTGGTCGACCGCCCCGGTCGTAGGGGGCAGCAAAGCCCAGCCATAGTGGATGCCAAGTATGAGTACAAGTTCCAGGATTGAGGCAGCCTGAGGACCAGGTTCTGAGCGCAGGAGTAGGGTGCTGAGCAGCACTAATCTCCTTCTCCCCTGTGGCAGCCAGTGCTGGCTGCAGGGGAGAGGAGAGAACAATCGATAATGGCTGGTTATGTCTGGAAGAGGCGACGTCACCCATAGCAGCCTATGGCACACCGGTTGTCAGTGCTCCTTCCTCTCCCCTGCAGCCACCCCTGGCTGACAGAGGGGAGCCTGATACCAAAACAGCCTGAAAATCGGCAAGCATACAGGACTTTCTTACACAGGTTAGTCAGAATAGGTGTTAGGAGAGGGAAGGCATTTTTAGGAGTGGTGAGATTTTGCCCAGATATCAACTTTAACGTAAGGCACCTTATGATGCCTCCAGTCTGCCTATTAGAATAAATCCCTCTCCGTCAGCAAAGTATCCTGGCAGAAGTTTATCTCTTACACACAGTCTTAATATAAGTGTTAGTTTCTTGCAGCCTATACTCTGCAGTTATTCTGTATCATGAGATTATTCATCAGGAAAGCAGGACACGTCTTATTGTGTAATATATTTACCCATTGCCATATGATTGTGCCCCCACCCCGCCCCCTCAAATTGTGATTTGACTTGCCAGCAATCACAGAAAAACTGAGACATCAGTTTCAGGCTTCAAATTCTAATTGGGAGGTGGCAACAGCAGTCAGATGGAAAAATAGCAGTATCAGATTTTGCTGATGAAATATCAAAACGACTCAGACCAGTAAACCAGCTATGAGCACCTGTACAGGAACTGAACTGCCAAATGCTCCCTGCCAGGTTACCTGCAGTTCCTTTGCGGGTGCAGACTGCTTCAGAAGGGCCCCAAAGAACTCACTGGTTCCAAATATGCTCCCTGGTCAAATGCCCAATGTATGTTAACATAAAAGTCTGCCTTTTCAGTTGCCTGTATCCTTGCGCTTTCTAAACGATTCATCAGAGAGCCATGCTAATCTTCATTTGACGACAAATAACTTAGTTTTAGAAAAATAGAGGGATAAAAAGGTGAATGTGGTACACGTGAGTTTTACTGAGGCATCAGGTGCCTGACGTTGTATTTGGAAGTGTCTTGATACTGTGTCATTGGTTTGTCTGCGATGCCGCAGGTGCCGACTCCCACCTTGCCAGTGACGCTCTCCGGAGAGGCAAAAATACTTCTTTTCACCTGTGGATTGGGAGAGAAAAGGGGAATATATTACTGAAATAGTGCAAAAACGTAGCTGAAAAAAAAAAAAAAAATGTCCCTGTCCCTTTAAGGCATGATATATAGCATAGTGCTTTTGTAGTGTCAGTTGGCGGCCCTTTCCGAGTTGTACAATACCTGGTTGATCCTGCCTGTTCCTGTGTTCCCCTCTGAAATCTGACCACGCTTATCATGGCTGGTGATCCATGATAGCGTGGTCAGATTACATGCTTCCTTCATCCTACTCTCTTCTCAGCGTCTCTGCATCTCCCCCTCCCCTGTAATTTCCATAGTCTGTTTGGGAGACGATCTCATCTGCTACCCCTTGAGTAACACTATTTTCTGCTCCAGTGCTTGTAAAAAAAACCTCTAATAATTACTTTGATCATCTTTTTTAGGTCCATGTTTAGTGCAGTGTGTTTTCTAAAAATTATAATGCTACATACCTTCTTTGCACAGTGCTGCTGTGCAGTCAGGTGTCCTCTCTCTGCCAGCTTGCATACATCAGAAGGAAATATCAGCCCCTCCCACTGTGCTCTCTCAAATCAGGAAGGGAAGCAGAGGGAGGACACATGACTGCACAACAGCACTGTGCAAAAAAAGTATGTAGCATTATAATTTTGAGACTACACACACTGTACTAAACAGGGACCTAAAACCGAGGAACAAAGTAATTCATAGATGTGACTTTTCAACCACTTTAAGCAAGTCAGCCTGTTTAAAAGGGGCGGTAAACCTCTGCACTTTTTTTTTTATTGCCTTACCTGCAAGGCAAAGGCATAATGTGCTAGTATGCATTGCATACTAGCACATTATGTTAAACTTACCTGAAAGCAAACTGTTCCAGCGATGCAATGTCATCGCTGAAGATGGCGTCCATCTTTACCCGGTCTTCCTTTCTGGTTCGCGGCTCCGTGACTGCCCGTAGCCGTGATGACGTCAGTCCCGCTCATGCACGCGGGAGCTGCCAGTCATGGCTCACTGCTGCGAGGAAACAGTATGGGTGGCTGTTCCTTCAGAGTGCATGCGCCGGTGATGTAACTGGCTGCTAGGACAGTAAAGATCTCCTAAACCATGCAGGTTGGCCTTAATATAGGCTTAACTATAGGTAAAACTTAAAGATGGAAGTTTACCTCCGCTTTAAATGGCCATCTACACCTTTTGCCAAAAAAAAAAAAAAAAAAAAAAAAAGAGATCTATCTATCTATCTATCTATCTATCGCTCTCCATCTCTCTCCATCTCTCTCCATCTCTCTCCATCTCTCTCCATCTCTCTCCATCTCTCTCCATCTCTCTCCATCTCTCTCCATCTCTCTCCATTTTACACACACACACATAATATACACATAAACTGGATGGACTATTGTCTTTATTTAACCTCAACTACTATGTAACTATATATTTACACCTATACATGCAGCTACACCAATGATATGATCAGTGTGCATTTACTATTTTTTGTATTTCAGCCTACAGTGCATTGTACTCGTAATCAGTGTGTTGTGGGTACAGTGTTCTGCAGGCTTCAATATAGGTTCTAATAAAGTTTAACCCCAGCTTCAGGTCCACCATACAGAGAAGTAAAACTGTCATTCATCTGCCTCTCTTTCCCCATATTTATTTACAGAATGTTGTATTTTCTGTGAATGGACAAGGGGAGAGATGGCACTGTGGTGTGTCGCTCCAGTCCTGCACTGCTGCCCGCCTGCAGAGCCCAAGCACCAGGGGACACATAAGCCACATACAGGGGCACTTATTCTTTGCAATATGGCCAAAGAGCCCAATTTTCACCCCTCATGATGGGAAGGTGCCACAGGGCCTACAGAGACTCAACTCCACCTAAAGGGGTCACTACCATTGGTACAACACCCTGCCAGGGAGGTCATTGGATACTGAGTACCCTGGCGATTGCTGCCCACAAGGTCCAGCATGGAAGAGCAACATTACACTTAATTCCCACTGTTAAGGTCCAGGTATGGTCCCTTTTGGCCTCAGGGCTGTAGGTGACCAATGTAGATGATGCCTTTTTTCCTTGCCCAGCAGAGGTGTGCAGAATAGACCATAAACTATAGGACTAGTGCCCTTTAAAAGAAATCTTCAGGGTGACCTCATAGACACATCTCTTAACTTAGCAGGGACCTTAACAGGGACCTGTAAAGCATTGCATCCATGATCAGCAGATCTTGGGTGTAATGCCACAGCTGCAATTATTTCAGATTGTGACAGCTAGTGTGATATCTGTCAAAAAGGGGGGATCGTAGGCCGGTGCATATGTAATGGGTGAACTGAATATGGTTGTAATATTTTACAAAAAGGTGAACTTATCCCTTAACTGAGCTGGGAGGGGTTATGGCTGGGTGGGCAATTCCGCCTTTTATTGGCCAGGGTCAGGAAGCAGCTTAACCCAAGTAGTCATGAATATGAAGTACCCCGTGCGGTTTGATTAAAAAAAAAAAAAAAAATCCCTGTCTAGAATTCTACTTTCAGTTTATTAACCCTAGGTCAGAGGGCTCACAAAAGGGGTCATTCTAACCAACACTGTAAAAAGTTTTTGACCCCTCGTGGTATCTGTAATTAGGCAGGACTGCTACTGTTACAGGTTTAACCACTTCCCACCAGAAGGCCATTACATGACGTTCTGGACTTAATGTGGTGCTATCTGGAAGATGGGTGCAGCTACAGGCATCATCCAGGTATCTTTGTTTTCAGCCAGTGGACTCCCCGTCTTGTAAAAGCCATCCTAGTGGCTCATGAGTTGCTAGATTGCTTTTAGAGACAGCAGGATATCCACCCTCCGCCCCTCCTGCCATCCTCCATTGCTTCCCTAGACAGTCTCTAGCCATTTCTATGACCCCGGGAGGCCGTAGTGACATCATGATAGGCACTGGCAGACGTAAACACTGCCAGTTTTTTACCCTGGAAAGCAGAGATCGATTCTTTTTTTTTTTTTTTTTTGAGCTCATGCTTTCCAGGGTAAAGCAGATATCTGGGGTCTTTTTGACCCAGATGTCTCCATAAAGAGGACATGTCACGCCTTATTCCGATTAGCCCTTGTTCACACTATTGCGGCTTGCATACAACTTCTTTACCAGAAGTCAATGCAATTTGTGATGAAGTCTTACCAAAGAAGTGCAGGAACCTTTTTCTAAGTCGGAGCGACTTGAGTCACACAGATTAGAACAGTTCCATTGCCGCTAATGGGGCGTGATTGGTTATGGAACTTTGAACTCTCAAGTCACATGAGAAGTTGCAGCAGTGTGAACCGGGACTTACAAGGGATGTTTACATTCCTCATGCTCAACGTAGAAACAAGTGCATAAGCAGGTAGCGCCCGCATATGTAAATGACGTATGGACCAGACGTGAGGTATCTCCACAAGCATTGGAGTGAGAGCGATAATTCTAGCACTAGACTTCCTCTGTAGCTCTAAACTGGTAACCTGTATATTCTTTTTTAAAACATAGCCTATGGAGATTTTTAAGTACCGTAGTTTTGTGCCATTCCACAAATGTGCGTACATTTTAAAGTGTGACATGTTTGGCATCTAGGTACTTGGTGTAACATCTTTGAAATTTTAATAAAAAATTGGGTTATCTAAGGTGTTTTTTTGCATTAAAATTCATTAAAGTGTACTTTATAAAACAATTGCTGTGCAAATACTGTGTGACATAAAAAATTGCAACGGCCGCTATTTTATTCGCCAAGGTCTTTGCTATATATATATATATATATATATATATATATATATATATATATAATAATGTTTGGGGGGGGGGGGGTTCTGAGTAATGTTTTTAGCAAAGAAATTATGATTTTTACATGTATGAGAGAATTGGCCCAGATGCAAAGTGGTTAAAAGAAAACAAAATGCAGCCACCACATCTAAAGCACTGGTAACATGCAATATATTGAGTTCTGAGGCCACATAAGCTTTATTCCCTTTGATTTACAGTTCTGTTTACAGTAACAGTAAAGTAAGAAGTCTGCCTGCTATGGGAGATTAGCATAGCAGAGTTGGTTAGTGCCCGCTTTGCATTACAGTCACAGCTAGAACACAATGTACACCACTATAAAATAATCGGCTGAGGGGAGAAGCTGGAGGTGTCGCATGTTTTTTATAGGCAGCCATACCCAAGAACATCATGTCCCCATTTTAAATTAGGACTTACATAAAGAGACAGAACATCAACTAGCTAATACTGTATGGAAAGTTTTACAGCAACTCCTCCCCCTACTGAACAAATGGTGTTCTATCACATGGGCAAAAGGTGCTAGCAATTTAACCACTTGCCTACCAGGCTTTTTCTGGCATTTTTACAAGTTTAAATCAGTATATTTTTGCTAGAAAATTACTTTAACCCCCAAACAGTATACATAATTTTTTTTTTAGCAGAGAGCCCAGGGAATAAAACGGCAATCACTGAAATTTGCTCAGCAGTTTGGCAAACGCAAATTTTTTGGAAAAAAATGGATTTTTGTAAAATCTTACCGTAAAATCCTTTTCTCTTAGCTCATTGACAGACGTAGTCCTCGGTGATACAGCACCTTCGGGTTATGTTGCCTCCACAGGAGCAGGACTAGACAGGAAATTAAAAAGCTCTGGCCACACCCTAGGGGCAGTCCCAGAGGGTATATCCTCTCTCTCTCTGCCTCAGCAAATCAGTTATGTGAAAAAGCAGTCTTTAGAGATTTTAACCCAACCCAACTCAAAAAACAGAGGGGCGGGGACTACGTCTGTCAATGAGCTAAGAGAAAAGGATTTTACGGTAAGATTTTACAAAAATCCATTTTTCTCTAGCGCTCATTGACAGACGTAGTCCTCGGTGATACAGCACCTTCGGGACGTCCCAGAGCAGTATCACAAATGAGGGGTGGGAAAATGAAAATCAAATCCCAATCTAGAAGGCCCAACCGGTGCCAACTAGAAGTTTACAATGCTCATCCTTAATGATGAGACTCAACAAAAAAGAGAAAATTTTTTTTTTTTTTTTTTTTTTCAAACAGAAAAAACCCTCGAGGTAGACCACCGGTCTCCTCAAATTGCGGCCTGCAAAACCTTGCGGCCAAATGAGGCATCCGCCGATGCCGTCACATCAATTTTATAGAATTTTGTAAAGGTATGTACCGACGACCAGGTGGCCGCCTTACATACCTGGACCACTGACGCCTGATGGCGAAAGGCCCAGGAAGTACTGAGCGCTCGAGTGGAGTGCGCCCTAACAGGGAACGGAGGACTCTGACCCTTAATAGAATAAGCCTGTACCACCGTTTGTCTAATCCATTTGGCAATGGTCGCGGCAGATGCAGGCAAACCCTTTCTGGGGCCATCCGTGATCACAAAAAGTGAATCCGTCTTACGGAATGATTACGTAGCTTTCAGGTATACCCTGATTGCCCGAACCACATCTAAGGAATGCAACGCATGTTCCCGATGATGCTTGGGCTGAGGACACAAGGAAGGTAGTACAATATCTTCATTCAGATGAAAATCTGAAACCACCTTAGGAAGAAAAGATGGCTTAGGATGAAGTACTACCTTATCCCTATGAATCACTAGGTATGGGGACTGGCATGATAATGCAGCCAGTTCTGACACCCTGCGAGCAGAAGTAATAGCCACCAAGAAGGCCACCTTCTGGGATAAAGTAAGCAAGGGAATCTCCCTGATGTTTTCAAAGGGAGGTTTCTGTAGAACCGACAAAACCAAATTAAGATCCCAGGGCGGTAAGGGCGCGCGGACTGGTGGAGCCAGGTGCCGCACCCCCTGGATGAAATTCCGCACCAAGGACTTGGTAGCTAAAGGCTTCTGAAAGAAGATTGTTAATGCTGAAACTTGACCCTTGATGGTGCTCAAGGCTAGCTTCTGCTCAACCCCTTGTTGCAAAAAGGCCAATATTCGAGTCACCGAATAGGTACGTGGAGGAAATCCTAAAGATTCGCACCACGCAATATAAGTCTTCCATGTGTGATAATAGACCTTGCTGGAAGTCGCTTTCCTTGCTTTAATAAGGGTAGGAATGACTGAAGTAGACAAACCTCTGTCCTTCAGTACTTGGGTCTCAATGGCCAGGCCATTAAAACCAGCGACTGTAAAGCATGATGGTAAATTGGTCCTTGAGACCACAGACACTCCCTGAGACGAAGTTCCCACGGAACGTCTGCGACTAGCATGTCCAAGTCGGCCAGGCCGGCTTGAGGAGGCCAGCCTAGAATTTCTAGGACCACTGGCGCTGATAGAATCTGAACCAGGCGTCCCTAGAGGTATCTGGCCCCGACCATCCGAGAAAGTCTGGTCGTTTTCTGTTCCCACACATTTATCAGATACCTGATTGTTATCAGGAAGGGTGATCTTTTCTGGTTGAACCTCAGGGACCGAAGTCACCCGACTAGAGGCTACTTGGCCTATCTGGTCAACCAGATCCGATTCCTGTGAGGTATAGGGACTAATCTTAGGAAAAGGTAAAGGAAAAGATCTATTCAGGGAACGGTAACTACCGCTTCCTGTAGTACTTAAATGTTGGAAGGGAAGAATCGCACCGGTAGTAGTGGTTGATGCTCGATCTAATGTCCTGAATACCGGTGAAAACGTCCCCCCACCCTGAAACCGGGTGGGGGCGCACCTTCAGGCTGTGTACTCCTTTGCTTCGGGTTTGGCTGGGTTGGTCCTCTGCTTGTCCGACCAGCCCTTCTTGAACCCTCCTGGAGGAGTCTTGCCTTTCCCGCTTGTACCAGCCGGGCGCCCTTTATGGGCGGTAAAGAACGGTCCTCGCTTGTTGCGAGGTCCCTTAGCTTTAGCAGCCTGTGGCAAAAAAGTGCTCTTGCCCCCAGTGGCATCCTTAATGATTTCATCTAGGTTGGCCCCAAATAGACGATTCCCCTGAAAAGGGAGATTTGTCAAGGTCTTTTTGGAACCTAGGTCAGCTGACCAGCATTTTAACCACAGCACACGTCTGAGGATGACCGCTGACATAGATGCATGCCCTAATAAGGGAGTAGTGTCCAAGGCTGCGTCACAGATAAACTGTAGCCCTTGTATAATCTGTTCCATCAAATCAGATGTCTCCTGGGGAATATCTTTTCCCCTAAGGTCTTGGCGTACCATTCTCGCCCATTCCGTAAGTGTCTGGGAAACTAGACCAATAACAATTACTGGTCTAAATGCTGACCCTATCAGAGAGGAGATGGTGCGGGACTCTGCTTCCATCTTTCGATCCACCGAATCCTTAAAGGACGAAGTGTCCTCCACTGGGATAACCGTGGCTTTATTCAGCCTGGAAATAGGTGGATCCACCACTGGTGGTACCGTCCATTTCTTAATGATGGATTCCTCAAACGGATAGCGTCTAGCAATACGCTTGGAAATAGTAAAGGTACGTTTAGAATGCTCCCATTCTCCTTTAATCTGATTACCGAAACACTTGGGTACAGGAAAAACCTTCACCGTTTTGATGGGCTTATTAGTACCAAAAGGAATCTCTGTTTCAGTTGCCTCTGCCGGTAAAGCCTCAAGTTTTAAGGTTTCCTGCACTGCCACAACTAGTGCGTCCACCAATGCTTCTTCCTGAATTATAGCGGGAGAAGAAACGTCCTCCTCACTGTCTGAGGGGGCTTTACCTGAGACAACAGCCCTTGCAGAGGAACCTGCAACTGCAGTGACCATCTCTGAATCTGAGTCAGAGGTGTCAGATAGTATAGGGGTAGGCGGGGGTCGCTTCCTTGACCCCCGTCCCTGACAGGCCGCCTCCACCCGAGCCACCATAGACTCCAAAATTGCTGTAAATGACTCTACACTCTGTGCACCGGCGGGTCCCGTGGCCCCCTCGAGGGAAACAGGTGGGGGAATATGTGTGGCAGGGTCCATGATAATTCCAGTCACTTCCTGGATAATATAATTCAAAAATAAAAAACTTTTTTTTTTTTTTTTTCCAGACCCCCAGCGCCACAAAAAGCCCCTTAGTGTTACCTGCTAGGGATCCCTATCGATCGAGAGAGAGAGAGATAGACCCCCAGGCTCACCACTTGATGCTCAGAGTTTAACTGCAACAGGTTACAGCGCTGTCTTGACAAACAGGAAGTCTTTTGGCTGGCTGCCCAGGAAGAAAGGAGGCGGCTCCGCCCCTCTGCACGCCTTCCGGCGCCTCCCCTAGCTCCACGAGGTGTTTGGATCACCTCAAACATGGCCGCCCCCATGCTGGAGACACGAGGCTACGCCAAAATGGCGGCTCGTGCGATCCAGCAAAAAAAATGGCGGCGGCCTGTACTGAATAGCGGTGTGCTGCAGGGCACACAACACTCTTCTGCATGGGGATTTGGCGTGGTTGGCGGTACCGGCCCTGGCGGACCGCATGGCCATTCGGGAGGCCTGCTAATAGCTGGAGATCTGATTAGGAAGGCAGTCTACATGTCCGTGGCTTCTGACTGGTAGGTAGCTTATTCTTATCACCGTAAGATTCCCAGAATGCCACTGATTACAATCTTTTTAACATGTATACAATTAGATTGTTAGCTCCCAAACCAAGCCTCCTGGCTTTTGCACATAAAATCACACTCAAAGTAGGAGGATCTGTGTCATTTATAGGATAGAGAGGGACTCTATCTTACCATACAGAGAGGGGCCCGCGTTCACCACAAGACCCGTCAGGGGAAAAGGGGGAACATACTACTCACCATACCGGAACCAGGCGGGCACCAACTCCTGACAATACCCCTCTCCACCGGGGCGGGAGGGCTGTCGACCGATATGGACGCCGTGACTCATGGTCTTTGGCGTTTCAGCGAGACGTTTAACTCGCGGGGTCAGTCCTTTAATGGGACTTTGTCGCGGCCGACCCAGCGCGGAGCTATGGCCTGCACGCGCTCGTAGGCTGAACTGGGGTGACCACCGGATCTCAACATCCAGCCCGTCGCCCAGTTCAGCTTTCTTGCTTGAAGATCTCACAGGAACACTGGAGAAAAAAAGCTGTCTAAAAAAATCTTTTAAGAAAAAAATCTTGCCAGGACCTAAGATCCCAGCAAGGTATCTAGGTCCTTACTCCTAACTAGACAGAAAATAACTGATTTGCTGAGGCAGAGAGAGAGAGAGAGGATATACCCTCTGGGACTGCCCCTAGGGTGTGGCCAGAGCTTTTTAATTTCCTGTCTAGTCCTGCTCCTGTGGAGGCAACATAACCCGAAGGTGCTGTATCACCGAGGACTACGTCTGTCAATGAGCGCTAGAGAAAAATGTATTTTTGTCTTACCGTAAAATCCTTTTCTCTGATGTTCATTGACAGACACAACTCCATATCTTCTTTGACCCTTGGGTTATGCTTCCTAAGTATTGGACACTAGACGGAAAAGAGTTAAGAGTTTGACTACGCCCATAGGGCAGTCAAGGGGGCATACTCCCACTTCCTGCTCTAGCTCTTCAGTTTTGTAACAAGCTGTGTCAGACATAACCCCCAACTCATTAGAGGGGTGGGTGCTGTGTCTGCCAATGAACATCAGAGAAAAGGATTTCACGGTAAGAAAAAAAAAAATCCAGTTCTCTTTCGTTCATTGACAGACACAGCTCCAGATCTTCTTTGACTCTTGGGACATCCCAAAGCAGTGTCAACATGAGGGGTGGGAAGAACACAGCAATAAATAAACTTCAAAAGGCTAAACGTAGCCAACCAGGAACAACTGGAGCTCATCTGACATAAAAGTACACCCTCAAAGAGGACTTATCCACTCCAACAGTGGCCTGCAAACCCTTGCAGCCAAAAGGAAGAATCCGCAGATGCCAACACATCCACCTCATAAGACTTTGTGAAAGTGTGCACGGACGACCAGGTGGCCACCTTGCAAACCTGCACCACTAAAGCCTGATTAAGGAAGGCCCAAGAGGCACTAAGCGCCCATGTAGAATGTGCCGTAACCGGGAAAGGAGGATCCTGCCCCTCGATGGAATAGGCCTGCACCAACGTCTGCCTAATCCATCTAAAAATGGTCACAGCAGACCTGGCCAGCCCCTTACATGGTCCATCTGTAAGGACAAATAGCGAATCTGATTTTTGGAACGACTCAGTCGCCGCCAGGTACACCCCGATTGCCCGAGCCACATCTAAAGAATGTAAGGCAATCTCTTTAGGGTGCTAAGGCTTAGGATTCAAGGAAGGTAACACAATGCCTTTATTCAAAATGGAAACCAGAGACGACTTTAGGAAGTAACGACTGGCAGGGCTGAAGCACGACTTTATGTCCATGAACCACCAAGTAAGGTGAATGACAAGACAAGCTGCCAGCTCTGACACCCAACGTGCAGATTAAAAGCCACCAAGAAGGCTAACTTCTGGGGTAATGTAAGCAGAGGAATCTTACGAATATTTTCTAACAGCGGTTACTGAAGAACCGACAGCACCAAGTTGAGATCCCACGAGGGCAATGAAGACCGCACTGGGGGAGCAAGGGGCGAACCCCCTGAACAAAGATGTGACCCACAGAAGCGTAGCCATAGGACGATGAAAGAAAACCGCCAAAGCCAAACCTGGCCCTTGGTGGTACCCGATGCCAGACTCTGCTCCACAACTCGTTGGAGGAAAGTCGAACTCAAGAGTCACCTAAAAGGTGTGGGGGTGAACCTCAAGAGATTCACATCCGGAAAGTACGCTCTTCAAACGCGATGCTAAATCTACCTAGAAGTAGATTTACTAGCTTACAGCAGCGTGGGAGTCACCTATTCAGACAACCCTCTAGTCTTCAGCGCCTGGCTTCCGACAGCCAAGCAATTAAAGCCAGCGAGTGTAAAGCAAGATGGAAGATTGGCCCTTGAGCCAACAGATCTCCTCTAAGAGGAAGTCTCCAAGGAGCATTGGTGACCAGGCGTATCAGACCTGCATACCAAGACTGGCGAGGCCAGTCTGGAGCCACTAGGATAGCCGTAATCCCTTCTGCCTCTAGCCTACGCAGGAGTCTTGGCAGAAGTTCTAGAAGAGGAAAGACGTATATCAGACGATACTGGTCCCAAGGGAGCCACCAGTGCATCTGTGGCGTCAGCCAGAGGATCCTGAGACCGTGCCACAAACCCAAGCACCTTCATGTTAAGACGAGAGGCCAACAGGACCTCCTCGGGAGTTCCCCACTGGAAACACAACTGATGAAGCACCTCTGGAGGAAATGTCTAGTATATTGATCAGTAATCTGGATTCTTCCAGAGTCCAGACCCCCTCAGCACAATCCGTGCCAAAAAACACCAACCCACTCAGACAGGCTGGCATCGGTGGTGACCACCATCCAGTACAGAAGGAGATTTACCCTGTCAAAGCGCCAGAGAGCGAAGCCACCGAATCAAGGACCCTCTCGTACCCCGGCTGTACAGGATCAGAGTGTCTAGAGACTGTGGATTCTTACCCTACATGGCAAGAATCTCTCTTTGCAGAGGTCTCGTGTGGACGAATTTTTGAAACTCATGCCATGGGAGAAACACCCTGGCTGAGGCCGAGTCCAGAACAGACCCAGATAGTCCAACTAGGTTGACGAAACTAGTGCCCCCCAGTTCAAGGGCAGCTCGAACAGCCTGGTCAACAGCTCGGACAGCAGCTCGGATGGCCAGCCGCAAGTAGGCCGCAAATATGTGGTCTAAATTTGGGGCCCGAACTGGTCGCGTGAGTTTCAAGTCCGCCGACAGCTCTGTTAGCTTGATCAGCAGCTCAGACAGCTTGGTCAGTCGCTTGGACTAGTTCCTTAGGCCCGAGTAGGCCGCATGAGGTGTGCATCCGTCGTCAGTACCGTCTGCTATATCAGCAGCTTGGTCAGACACTCAAGACAGCTGCGAGTAGGCCGCAAAGCCGCGGTCTTCATTTTCGGTCTGATACAGCCACGTGAGGCATAGACCCGCAGATGATTAAACATCCGCTCCCCCCCAGCCCAATAACCACTGAAGAGAGACCAAAGGACATCCCTGCCACAGTCACTAACCCCCAGGGGGCTGGGAACCTGCTCAAAGACCCCTGTGTGCGGACCGGACAGCCCGGTCAACAATAACCACATTCAAACCCCCCCACTGGAGCAAGTGGCAGAACCAGCTCCTACCTCACCCAGGGAGGTGGGGGGTAGTTTGGGGCCAAAAGATCACTGCGACTGTCAGAGAGGCTGGGGGGAATGGAAAGGAACCCGGGGGGGCCGACCATCCCAGGGAGGGGCCCACCGTCCACCCCAAGGGACCACAAAAAGAGAGGGGGGACACTACTTACCACATTATGTAACCAGGTGGACACCATTCCAGGCAGCCCACCTCCCCATCTTAGAATGGGGGGAGCTGCGGGCCAGAGGTACGCTGTGACTCAAGTCGTGACCAGGGCTATGCGTCCACGCGAGGCGTTTAACTCGCCGGCCAGTCCCTGTCCAGTGGGACTATGTCGGAGCCGAGCTAGAGCGGAGCTGAGGCCTGCGCGCGCTCGCTGGCCAGACTGGGAAGACCGTAAGGATCTAGTATATCCAGTCCGTCGCCCAGGCTGGCAGTTGATTGTAGTTCTCACAGGAACAGAAAATAATGAAAGAAAAGGCAGAAAAAAACTGAAGAGCTAGAGCAGGAAGTGAGAGTATACCCCCGAGGTTGCCCTATGGGCGTAGTCAAACTATTTTATCTCTTTTCCGCCTAGTGTCTTACTCCTAGGAAGAGCAGCATAACCCAAGGGCCAAAGATGATATGGAGCTGTGTCTTTTTTTTTTAATGAACGAAAGAGAAAATACACTTTATAGTGTATAAAGTGGGGTAATAGTTAACCCCAATTTTTTGGTATAATGTGAAAGATGATGTTACGTTGAGTAAATAGATACCCAACATGTCACGCTTTAAAATTGCACACGCTCATGGAATGGTGACAAACTAAGGTACTTAAAAATCTCCTAAGGCGACACTTTAAACACCTTAACAGATTACCTGTTTAGGGTTACAGAGGAGGCCTAGCGCTACAATTATTTCTCTCGCTCTAACATTCACGGCCATACCTCATGTCTGGTTCAAATACTGTTTACGTATGCATTCACTTCTGCGCGTGAGGAATGGGAGCTCTCTAAATTTTTATTAGTATTCACTTCTACTTTACGCTGCAGGATATGCTACAGAAGACAATAGGAAACTGGAAACGCCAGCGATCAGCTCCTGCTTTGACTGGACATATCGTGAGCCAATCAGTGGGTCCAGTGGACCCGCCAATCGTTCCCAAAAGAGGCAGAACGGCAGTCTGCATATGTAAACAAGGCAGATCACCAGTCTGTGACCAGGGAAGATAGATCATGTGTATCTGCTAAGCAGGAACACGGTTCTGTGTCTTCCCACACTACAAGCACCCCCACACAGTTAGAAAGCACTCTCTAGGCACACAGTTAACCCATTGATCGCCCGTTAACCTCTTGCCTGCCAGTATCATTAGTACAGTGACAGTGCATTTTTTTATAGCACAGAACACTGTTTTGGTGTCACTGGTCCCCAAAAAAGTGTCACTTAGTGTCTGATTTGTCCGCCACAATGTCGCTGATTGCCGCCATTACTAGTAATAAATAAAAGTTGCATAAAAATATCCCTTAGTCTGTAGGCCCTATAACTTTTGTGTAAACCAATTAATATACGCTTATTGGGATTTTTTTTTACCAAAAACAAGTAGCAGAATACATATTGGCCTAAATTGATGAAGAAATTAGATTTTTTACATTTTTTTTTTTAAGGTGCATTTTATAGCAGAAAGAAAAAAAATGATTTTTAAAAAATTGTCTTTTTTTTGAAGCACAAAAAATAAAAACCGCAGAGGTGATCAAATACCACCAAAATAAAGCTCTATTTGTGGGGAAAAAAAAGGACATCAGTTTTATTCATGGTCATGAAGGGGGGTAAACCTTCCAGAGCTGAAGTGGCTAACTGCTAATTGTGCGGTAATGCAACACTGTACATAAATAAAATTTAAGTCATTTTTCCCCACAAGTAGAGCTTGCTTTTTGTGGCATTTGATCACTGTTAACTAGATTTTTTACTTTCTGCTATAAAACATATCCAATATAAAACATTTAAAAATATCAAATTTCTTCATAAGTTTAGGCCAAATATGTATCCCTGCTACATATTTTTGGTTAAAAAAAATCCCAATAAGTGTATATTGATTGGTTTGCGCAAAGGTTATTGCGTCTATGGTATATATAAGGGAATTTTCATTTTTTTTTATTCTGGTAATGCCAGCGATGGCACATCCCCACAGAGAATGGAGCTCTGCATGGTTTACAGATGCAGAGCTCGGTCCAGTGTGTCTCGCTGATCAGCAGTTGCAGGCGATCATCCAGCAGATGGTGCGCCCCCTACCCGGAAGAGCAGAATCATGTATATATATCCGATTCTGCACAGAGCGGTCGCCCTGTAGCAGTAAAGCTATTATTGGGCGGTCGCAACTGCATAAATCAAAAGGGTCGCATGTTGGACACCAGGGATCTAAAATCTACTTTTAGCTTTAGTTTCTCCTGGGGAACAAAACAGGTTTACAGCTCAACTCTGGAGACAGGAAGCTTAATAGTGTTAGTGTTAGAGCCAGTTCACACTAATCCGACCCAAAGTTGCCCTGACTTTGGGCGACTTTGAAGTCGCCCGTGCAGCGCGACTTTATCGTGGCTTGCAAATGACTTCTCATAATAGAAGTCAATGCAAGTCGCTCCGACTTCGCCAAAAAATAGTGCAGGAACCTTTTTCTTGAGCGACCTGAGTCGCTCCGATTAGAACGGTTCCATTGCACAGCATTGGGAGCTACTTGTCAGGCGACCAAGTCGCCTGACAAGTCGAGATTAGTGTGAACCGACTCTAAGAACCTCCCATACTTTCACATTACTGCCTAAATCTTGTTTACATGTCAGTATTGGTTCAGCCTCTGCTGTACTTCTAAACGTAAGCACTGCAGGTCTCATAGACCCCATTGCTGCGATAATTTCTCCGCCTCTCCTTTCTGGCCAATTACAAAACCCACAACCCCAGAATTTGTATTGGGAATGCTTCGGAGGAGAGGAAGAGGGAGGGGGAAAGATTTCCACACAAAAGTGTGTGATACTAAACTATATTTACTACTTAATGGTCCTAAAATCTATTTTTCATGATATTTCATACAGTGTTTTTCTGCCTTCTAACGTCTTCCGTGAGCCTCTCCTTTTAGTTTGTTTGGAATTAGCAGTGCGCTAATCTATGTACACTACACATCCCATTGACCCTAATCTAGCTCGGGAGCAAGCAGGAGGTTGGCTACATTCCTACATACAATGGGACCATGGAGAATGAATGTAGCTGCTGTCTAACAAAAAGCCACAACACCGCAAAAAAAAAAAAAAAAAAATATTAGTGACTTGGAGGTCGAGAGCAACAGAAGGTACTTTAAAGGTAAGGTTAAAGGATAAGTTCACCTTTGTAACATGTTACACCCATATTCAGGATGTAACATACGGCCCAGCCCCGAACCTCCCCGATCTCCGCTGTGACAGCTAGCGGGGTTCTTCTTCCTCCCCACTAGCTGTGAAAATTCAAATTAAAAAAGGGCCCGAGCAGGGCTCGGCCCAGCTGCATCACTGATTAACAGAGCTCTGTGCATGGAAAACTACCAAGTCCAGCAGCCGTTGCAGCGGTCGGCTTGTAGTTTTCAATGAACTACCACGGCACTGTAGTAGTAGTTTGTATCTGCTTACCCGTATGGGATGTACAGGGAAGCAGATCTGCTGGAGGTCTGCATAGCTAGTGCAATTCTTTACAGACTCAAAAAACAGGGAAAAAAAAGAAAAAAACGCACACAACAAATACACATTTTTTTACCTCCAAAAAAAATGTGCATTTATTATTTTTTTACAAAAAGTGAAATTATCCTTTAAGTTAAAAACACATACTGTACTTGAAATATATATATATATATTTTTTAAAACAGTTTAGTGTCAGAAAACGCAACTGTGCTCTGGAGGGTAAGGTCCACTTTTAACAGTAATAAAAAAAAAAAAAAAAAAAAAGGGGTGAAGTTGGGATTTAAATGCAGAAAAAAGGGGGTTACCCTATGGTGGGACTTTTCAGGCACTCTAGTGAAAATACAATAGTATAATACAAAATTAATATTATTGAAAAGATAAGTTCATACATATAAAAGCATGGCAAGCAGTTATGAAAATACAAAAGTTGCAAACAACGTGAGTAATGTAGAAGCAGGGACCCAACACGTTTCGAAGTGTAATACTTATTCCTCAGGGGTACTCTTTAGCTTACAGTGTCTCTATTAACTGCGTTTGTATGACAAATATCTTGCTTGCACAATAATAAAAGCAACCGAACTGTGGAGGTCCATGAAATAGGTTCAGATGATGGTATAAATAGTTGTAATAGCCCAATGATTCAGCCAAAATGTGGGAAGACTATCAGCAAAGCCCATTGGGTAGCTGAAGTCCAAAGAAGGGAGCCCTTGAACTGAGATAAGCAGCTTCAAAAATTCATGACCACAGCTCACAAAGATCAGCGAGTCAGCTTTGCTGGTAGTCTTCCCACACTTTGGCTGAATCATTGGGCTATTAAAACTATTTATACCATCATCTGAACCGATCACATGGACCTCCACAGTTCGGTTGCTTTTATTATTGTGCAAGCAAGATATTGGTCATACAAACGCAGTTAATAGAGACACTAAGCTAAAAAGGAGTACCCCTGAGGAATAAGTATTACACTTCGAAACACGTTGGGTCCCTGCTTCTACAGTACTCACGTTGTCTGCAACTTTTGTATTTTCATAACTGCTTGCCATGCTTTTATATGTATGAACTTATCTTTTCAATAATATTAATTTTGTATTATACTATACTATTGTATTTTCACTAGAGTGCCTGAAAGGTCCCACCATAGGGGAACCTCCTTTTTCTGCATTTGCATACCTTTGGGATGTGGCACCATCATCAGGGTAGCCATTGAGAGCAATCTCTTATGAAGTTGGGATTTAAAGCGTTTCTACCCTCTCGTGAAATAAGTGTGTTAAATATTGCAGCTTACCAGTCCTTTCACCATTTCCCCTGGTCATCCTGCCAGAAACACACTTCTTCTCCCAGGGTGACAATGCTCACTCACTATACTGTATGGATAGGCAATGTTGTCACCTAGGACAGAGCGTACCATCCGGACTACAGAATAACACCCCTAAACTATAACAAGATAGGTGGGAGGTGTTTGTGTCCTGAGACAGCAAAAGAAGTTGTGGCTTAGTGAATTTCTGGCAGGATCAAAAGGCAATTTTTGCACTAGTCACACAAAAAAACACTTTCAATGGTATATTTAACAGACCAAAAGAGAGCAAAAAATAGAAAACCATTGTAAGGCTTTACAAATACTATAAAGCTGAGCTCCAGTCTGATTTTTTATTGCATCTTTACAAAAGCAATCCCCTAATGAAAACTATGCAAAAAACAAAACAAAAAAAAAAAAAACAGCAGCAACAATGCCTGAATAAAGTTACTTGAAAGAGGATATTAAAAGGGGTAGGTTCATCTATTTTCCTGTACCATAAGACCGATCCAATCATCATCATAAGACCGATACCATCCATTTCCCTTCCCCCACACTATCATATGTACGCCCTTGTATAGTCTTTGCCTGTCTGACATCCTTATAATCTGAGGTACCTGTGATAAATGGTCTGTTTTGAGATGCTCACCGAGCTGTCCTGCCAGTGCAAGTCCTTGCTTCTTGATGGACAGCATATGCAAATGTCAATGTTCCCAGCAGGTAAATGACAGCGCTGTGTAGCCATGTGGGCGGATACGTGAGAGCATGGAAATGACCCGTCACCACCTAAAGCTCTAACTACTGGACAAAACAACGCTGTGCAAAGCATTTTGTTTAGAATGAAAATTCATACTCATACTGGAGTTCAGCTTTAATTACCAGACAATACAGCACAAAGCATTTTGTTCTAACCACACTGAATGGAAGAGTACCTGTCCTTTCTTGTTCTTAGAATAGGCCTTGTTATTAAATGTTTGCCATTTATTTTTCTGATCCTCTCTCTCTTGCTCCAGCTCTTTTATCCTCTGAGCTTTCTTCAGTGCTTTCTTCTTCTTATATTCCCTCTGCGCGGCAATCTGTTCTTTCCTATAAAAACATAACATGAGGTCAGGTTCCAGGACAGCACACATGGATCTCCATTTGAACATGCTGCAATGGAGTTTTTTAAACATTGGCACAGGCTTTTTGGCACATTTTAAATGATAGATTGTATATATCAGGCATCACTAAATGGGGGCCCGAGTCCGGCACCCATCACTCTCTCTCCCGGACCGCAGTGATCGCGCCATTTAGGAGCCTGTTCTCCCTTCAGCTGTCACGCTTTCTTTGCAGACTTGCAGAGCTGACAGGGGGAGGTGGGACCATTCTGGAGGTGAACAAGCCAGTGATTGGTTGCCAAGATGAAGGGCAGTCTAAGCAACCAATCACCTTGCAGCTTCTGTCCTCCATTCAGACCTGCTATGCCTCGAGTCCTCCTGTCTGTGTAAGGTAGGCAGATGTAATGTAGGAAGGGGGAGAGATGCCGAGTACTCTAATGTGTTTGTGTGTGGGGGGCTGAGTACTCTAATGTGTGTGTGTGGGTAGGGGTTAAGACCGAGTACTGTAATGGGGGGCCTGGGGAATGCAATGTGGGGGACTGGGGACAGTAATGTGGGGGAACTGAATACCATATTGGGGGGCTGAGGACAATAATGCAATGTAGGGGAGCTAAGTACTGTATTTGGTGGGCTGAGTACTGTGATGAGGGAGGGGGGGGGGCTGAGGATAGTAATGTAGGGGAGTTTTGGGTACTGTAATGGAGGAGGCTGGGGACAGGAATTGCGATTGGCTGAGCACAGGAATGTGGGGGAGCTAAATACTTTTTTGGGGGGCGGAGGACAATAATGTGGGGGAGCTGGGGACTGTAATGGGGGGCTGAGGACAATGTGGGCGATATGAGTACTGTAATGAGGGGGCCAAGAAGGGTGTTGATGTTAAGGCTTGCGCATGTCACTGGTAGGTCAGCCCACTCATTTTAACGGGCTGCACTACCCATGAGAAATGCAGGGAAACAAGTCTCTGGCCCTTTTTTTAAATTGCGCAGCACCAAGCTGGGCTGAAGTGTGGCTTGTTTCTCTGCGGGCTAGGAACACGTGCAAATTCACCTGCGCTCCCCAGCTGCAGAGATGGGAACGCCTAGGAGAGGGTGCTGTAATGTAAAGGATCTGAATCAAATCACAAACATGTGATTCGGACTTCCGCTGGAAGATGATTTTACTAAGCGGACCTCCGTGAATTTTAATTCAGTACCCCTGGTATATATAGTCAGAATATAATGTCATGATGACTCGATCACATGGGAATAGCATACTTTGAGGGAGGCTTAGGGTTTGTTCCAATGCAGCGCAATCACAGGCATTGTGTGCATGCACATGCTCCCAGACAAGGATGTTTTTTAACCACTTGCCAACCTGGCCAATACTGACACTTCTCTCCTACATGGAAAATAGAATTTTTGTAAGATCTTACCGAAAAATTATTTTCTCTGAGTCCTCTGACAGTCGCCGCCCACTCATACAGTCTTCACTATTGGGTATTGGCCTTCTCCGCAGGAGCAAGCTAAGCAGTAATTTTGTTAATACAAACAAACTTTAACACATAGACACACCTACAGAGTAACACTCTAATCCAGTTATGTAGCAAGCAGTCCATGAAAAACCATCAACCCCAAAGAAAGGGGCGGGGGCGGCGACTGTCAGAGGACTCAAGAGAAAAGAATTTTACGGTAAGATCTTACAAAAATTCTATTTTCTCTTACCTCCTCTGACAGTCGCCGCCCACTCATACATTCTACACTATTGGGACGTCCCAAAGCAGTGCAGATGTGAGGGGTGGGAAGACGCAACCTTAAAATAGGCAACGCAGCACCCAGGTCAGAGAAAAAAACTGAACTGAACCAGGGGGGTAAGTAAAGCTCAACAGGAGCTAACCCAGGAAAAATGAAATAAACCCCATGACTAAGAGACAGAAAAAAAAAAAAAATAGCATGTCTCTTTAAAACACTGCCGCACTTAAAACCTTGCGGCCAAAAGAAGCAACTGAAGATGCCAACACATCAAGTTTGTAAAACTTAGAAAAGGTGTGTACAGACAACCAGGTCGCCGCTTTGCACACCTGAACCACGACGCCTGGTGGCGAAAAGCTCAAGACGCACTAACAGCTCTAGTAGAGTGTGCCTTAACAGGGAAGGGAGAAACCCGACCCTTAATCGAATAGGCCTGCACAATCGAATAGGCCTCGCCCGGACCACGTCCAAGGAATGCAAAGCAAACTCCTTAGGATGCTTGGGCTTCGCGCAAAGCGAAGGCAACACAATATCCTCATTGAGATGGGAGGCTGAAACCACCTTAGGAAGAAAAGACTGATTTGGTCGCAAGACCACCTTATCCTTATGAACAACCAGATAAGGGGAGCAGCAAGACAGAGCCGCCAACTCCGACACTCGAGCAGATGTGATCGCCACTAGAAAAGCAACCTTCTGTGACAACACAGGCAGAGGGATCTCTCTGATGTTCTCAAAAGGAGGTCGTTGTAAAACAGACAGAACCAGATTCAGGTCCCAGGGAGGTAAGGGAGCCTTCCTTGGGAGAGCCAGATGACGCACCACCTGAATAAAGGTGCGAATCAAGGAATTAGACGCCAAAGGACGCTGGAAAAGAATAGCCAGGTGCTGATCCACCCCAGTCTGCAGGAAAGCCAAAACCCTCGCCATTAAAAAGGAGCGGGGGTGAAGACCTTGTGACTCACACCAGGCAAAATATGCCCTCCAGGTGCGATGATAAAACCTTCCCAGAAGAAGCTTTCCTAGCTTTTAGCAAGGTAGGAATGACAGCTGACGGGATACCCCTGCCTCTCAAGACTTGGCTTTCAACAGCCAAGCCGTCAAAACCAGCGACTGTAAAGCAGGATGGAAGATCAGTCTTTGAGACAGAAGATCATCTCTTAGTGGAAGCCGCCAGGGAGGTTCAACAACCATCTGCATGATGTCCTCGTACCAAGATAGACGCGGCCAGTCTGAAGCTACCAGAAATCTCCAGCATCTGTTCCGAGGCTAACCTGCGGAGGAACCTGGACAACATTTGAATCGGGGGGAAGGCATATATCAGCCGATACCGCTGCCACGGCACCACTAACACGTCCGAGGCGTCCGCCAGAGGATCGCGAGATCGAGCCATGAACCTTTCTACCTTTTTGTTGAGACGGGAAGCGAACAGATCCACGTCCGGAGACCCCCACCGGACACACAGAAGGCGAAACACCATTCCACCTGGTCTAGGGTCTGGCGACTCAGATAGTCTGCAGGCCAGTTGTCCACACCTGGAATGTGAATGGCCGAAATCGCCGAAACATGCGATTCGGCCCAAGACAGAATCTTGGCCACTTCCCTGGCCGCCCAGGCACTCCTGGTGCCTCCCTGATGGCCGTGGCGTTGTCCGTCTGCACTCGCACAGGGCAGCCCTGAAGCCGAGACGACCAACGTAACAAACAGCTTGATCGCCCAGAGCTCCAGGACATTGATCAGTAGGGAAGACTCCTCCTCCGACCACGTCCCCTGGGCACAAAATTTGCCCAGAACTCCACCCTAGCTCGACAGGCTGGCATCCGTGGTGAGCACCGTCCAGAAGGACTTGCCTTGTGTCAGAGTCGGTGACTGGAGTCACCACAACAGATCCGATCTCGCATGGTGGCTTAGCAAAATCATCCTGTCCAAAGACTGAGGATGTCTGTCCCACCTGGCAAGAATCTCTGCTTGAAGAGTTCTCGTGTGAAACTGCGCAAATGGGACCGCCTCGAAGGCCGACACCATCAGGGACCGCATGCAGGTCCGAAGCGAGGAGAGATCGTTGTCCCTGAGGGACCTGATCTTGTGCTGCAGAATCTGGAGTTTGTCCTCAGAAAGGAAGACCTTCGCCTGAGCAGAGTCCAGGATCATCCTCAGGTAGGGGAGACGAACCGAAGGGGACAGAGCAGGCTTCTGAAAATTGATGGTGCACCCAAACTCCTGGAGCGTCTGAACCGTGACTGACAGATCGCTCAACAGGGTGGCACTCGAGCTCGACCTTAACAGGAGATCGTCCGGATAACCGAGGATCGCAATCCCCTTCACCCGCAGCAGAGCCAACACAGGAGCGAAAACCTTGGTGAACACCCTTGGAGCTGAAGCAAGACCGAAGGACAACGCCACAAACTGGTAATGCTCCTCTGCAATTGTGAAGCGGAGATACCGCTGATGACCATCGTAAATAGGGATGTGCAGATACGCATCCTTTAGGTCGATGGAGCCCATGAATTCCCTTGGATTCAGAGATGCCTCCACCAACCGGATGGATTCCTAGAAGATCCTGAACCACCTGTTTTAGATCCCAGAAACGATCAGGAGTCAGATGGAGATTTGATGGAAAGAATCTGTCTGCGGGGTGAGATCAACACCCTGAATGAATGAGCTTGTGAACCCACCTGTCCTGAATCTTGGACAACCAGGGCTCGAGGAAACAACGCACACGTCCCCCCACCCCTGATACGGGTGAGGGCGTCCCTTCAGGAAATGGTACACTGGTTTGCCTGCCCAGCTTGACCAGTTTTGGGCTTACCCGCCCAAGATTTCTTGTGACCGCCGGAGGCCTTGCCCTTTTCCTGTGCCCCGAAGGCACGAAAAGGACCCCCGGTTAGTCTTAAAGGAGGGACCCCGCCTAGCGCGGGGAGATTTACCCTTCAAGACTTGAGGCAAGAGAGTGCTCTTATCCCCAGTAAGCCCCTTGATCAGCTCATCTAGAGTGTCGCCAAAAAGACGATCCCCCGCATAAGGGATGTCAGACACTGTCTTCTTAGAAGCATGGTCGGCCGACCAGCTTTTCAGCCAAATAATGCGGCAGATTGCAATCCCGACCGCAGATAGATGTGAGACCAAAGGAGCCTCGTCCAAAGCTGCGTCACACAGGTACATCACAGCCTGGGCCATTTGATCCAACATGTCCAGCGAAGCAGCAGAAACCGACTCTGCTACCAGAGTGCGCCTAAGCACATTGGCCCATTCAGCGATAGCCTGAGACCCCATCACTGAGGCGAACACAGGCTTCAGCAGGGAACCCGCCACCAAATACATGTGGTGGGAAAGCGTTTCCACCCGTCTATCCGCCGGGTCCTTAAACACCGGGGAGTCTTCTACTGGCATCAAGGTGGATTTATTCAGTCTGGAAACAGTGTGGTCAACTTTAGGAACCACAGTCCAGCGAGAATCAACCGAATCCGCAAAGGGATAACTGTACTTAAATCTCTTAGGTACCACCAGCGTATGTTTAATGCAACGCCATTGGTCATTTACTGTTTCCTGAAACTCTTCGGGACAAGGAAAAACCTGACCTGACTTCTGGGCTTTGCGGGTCCCGAAGGAACCTGCCATGGAGGGCTCGTCATAAAGATTTAAAGTCTCCTTAACGGAGCTAATAAGTGCGTCAACCGCAGCACGGTCACGTGCTATCCCAGAGGATGAATCCTCCTCCTCCACATCCGACTGAGAAGACGGGGACCCCTCAGGGGGGACGTTGTCCGTGGCAACGAGAGGGCATAGGCCGTTTTTTTTGTAACACGGTCAGACATCAGCAGATCAACTTTTGACGCTAAAGTCGCAAGTCCAGCAGATAAAGAGGCTAAGGAAGTGGAATCAGGAGTACCTGAACCATCAACTAGGTCTGTGCGGAATTTGCTATCCTGGGACTCCATATTATCAAAGTGCAAAAATAATGACACTGGCCCTTTAAAACGGTGGTTCCCACGGACCCCTATAGCAAACTGCACTACAGGTGGAGACCCTTCCCTTAACTAAAGTCACCCTGGAAAAAGAGTGCTAGCAGGAATATAGCCAGAGAAAAACAGTAAAATCCCCCCACAGCATCCCTGTACTTGCCACGCTGCTGAAAAGGCTGATGAAAAAGGAGGAAGTGACCTCATGCCGTAGAGGCAAAAGCAAGCCCTGAGCCACAAAAAAATGTTGCCTGATATAAGTCAATGGAGGGAAAGCACTTTGAAAATGGCCGCTACCCAGAAAAGGACATCCGCCCATACTAAAGATGGCGCCTGATCGGTGCCAACGATGATAGAAAATGGCCGCTGCCCTCACTCTGAGGCCAAAACAGCCAGCCCTCACCCAAAATGGCGGCCGGGCGAACCACGCAGCAAACGCCTGTACTGGCCCCCACCGAGATCTGCACAGAGCACCCCCAGGAGAAAGAAGTCCCCACACCCCCCCGCATGGCGGTCCACACCACAGGAGCGCCCCCACAGGGGCAGGGAAGGCAAGACACAGAGGGCCATCCATGGCCATGAGGGGAATATTACAGCAAACTGTACATGTACCGCCATCCCCAGAGTGGGCCCACTCAATACCCCCTCAACACCTGTTTCCAGGGACAGAGGGGCAATCGTACTCCCCATCCAGCGAACGTGGGCACCGCTCAGACACGGGAGACCTCCCACCTGGGTGGGGGTGCCGTCAGCCAGGAAGGATGCTAGCAACACCCGGGTGTTCCGAAGTTGAGACATCCCAGCGAAGATAGGAAACTTTGCAGGCTCGTCCCCCGCTTCCAGGGGCACTTTCATTGCGAGGCCTGGGCGTACCAAAAGCCTGCGACGCTCGATGGCAGACTGGGACTCCATAAGGTTCTATATTACCCAGTGCGAGGCCCAGTTCTGCGAATGCTTGTAGTCCTCGAAATTCTGACTAACTAGCGCAGGTGAGAAAAATAAAAAGCTATTTCAAAAGAAAAATCACTTTTTCAGAAAGAAACAGATGGAAAAAACTGAGACACTAGGTCCCAGCAGGGAAAATCTAGCCTACTCCTGATCCTAGGCAGCAAAGAACTGGATTAGAGTGTTACTGGCTGAAGGATATTGGCCAGAGGGACGGCTCCCTGTAGGTGTGTCTGTGTGTTAAAGTTTGTTTGTATTAACAAAATTACTGCCTAGCTTGCTCCTGCGGAGAAGGCCAATACACAATAGTGAAGACTGTATGAGTGGGCGGCGACTGTCAGAGGACGTAAGAGAAAAATCTACATTTTTTTTGCTACAAAATTACTTGGAACCCCCAAACATATTTTTAGAAGAGACCATATAGCAGCGGTAAAAATCTACCTGAACAACATGGGAGAAATTCAAAAATCACCGGGCAGTGTTGCCTCCTTACCTGGTATAAACCTCCAATTGCCATACTACCGTGTTGCAATAGCGTGCATTTCACGTCAATCATGGGTTTAAATCAGGTAGTGAGGAGAGAACATATCTCCTCCTCACCACCTGTCAAACACACTTGGATCGCTTTTGAGGGGAGCCGCAGTGCCTGCTGCACTTGTGTATAGGCCCTTAGTTGAATTCAGCAGCAGCAACCTTAAGGCTTGTTTACACGTAAAGCGGATACTGCTGTTGAGTCAAAGTTTTACAGCCCCCTACCCTCTTTAGAGGCTGAGGGAGCAGCCAAAAGGTGTACACGTGCCACAGCAGGAATTAAGCCCATTGTTGCTTTTAGTGGGTGAAATTAAATGAAAGTGCGCTGATAATATATTTTAGTAAAGCTGCAACCAAGAAACTGTGCCTAGTGAAAAATATGTGAATGGTGGTTGGTGCGCTAAACAAGAAAAAGTAACTGTATTGCTCAACTGTTTAAATATAAAGTGACTCTTCAAAGGTGAAGTGTATATAAATAATCACAATTCATAAATGGTTTCAAAATGACAACAAAATTTTCATAAGGTGATTCAAAACAAAAAGTCCATCATGTGATAACAAAATGGTGTTCTGAAGTGACGGTGCTTGAAGTAATATTCCAAAAAGAGTGAATTCCACGTGAATAAAGATCCCAACACCAGCTGCTAATCCTGCTTACCAGACATATGCATCTCTTAGGCAATATGACACCACAAAGGCATGCAGATCCACCCTGGTGTAACCACACAAATGAGCCTCTTACCAGATATAACAATATATATGCTCATTGGATGTCTCCTCTAGTTCAATCAGGAAGTGGTGTTGGTTATCTGCTTGGCTATACCCAGATCACCGGAATATGTACTCCTCTTAATATATACTCCTCTTGTTGACTCCAAGGGTTACTGCACTTCTGTCTGTATTATTTACATGTGCCTGTACAATCTGCAATGCTAAACTGATAACCTATAGGGGCTTTTAAAGTGCCAACTACGCAAAATATAAGGTACTCACTATTTCACGGGTGCGTGCAAGTTTAAGGTTCGACATGTTGGGTATCTTTTTACCGGGTGCAACCTCATCTTTTATATTTGATCAAAAAATTGGGTAATACATTGTGTATATTTACTTTCATGTATTTTTTATTGAAATTTTGTGTTTCCTAAACCTTTGCAGTAATATCATGTGATATAAAAAAAGACCACCATTTTATTCTCTAGGGTGTCCTCTTTTTTGGGGTTTTTGCAAATCTTTAAGCCTAAAATGAATTTGTAAACGTGTACAAAAAATGCAAAAGGCTTTAAAGGTACAACTGCATAAATCATAAACATGACACTGGTTTGGAAGGCATACGCACTTTGACATAGGTAAGCTGCCGCTGACTTCCTTGGTTTTCCTTCCCTCCTCCAAGGGTTTCAAGTTGAGCAGAGATGTGACTTCAGCATTTCCGTAACCCAAGAAGGTGATGGCTGCGGTGCCGTTCTCTTCATCTATCTCCTCGATCTCGGCTTCGTACCACCTGTAAAGAGATCATGGCTGTAAGCATGTGAGTAATGGCCTGTAACATGGCATGACGCCAACATCACACAGTGCAAATCAAGAGCCCGATCCCCCTTGTCTGCAGATACCCACTTAACATCAATGTGAAAGTATACATTATAACAAAACCTTTTTTCCCCCCCTCTACTATTGGTTAACCACTTCAGTTCCGGAAAATTCCCCCCCCCCACCTCTCATAACATGGGCATTTTTTGGGATACCACACTGGTACTTTAAGGGCCCTTTCACAAGGGTGCTCCGTATGTCCGCAAATCATCCTATTTTTTTTTGCGGATGATTTGCGGACATAATGTATGTCAATGGGATTGCGGATGTCAGTGGATGACCATCCGCTGACATCTGATTTTCTTCCTTTCAGTTCTGTTCAGTTTTTTGGTACGGAACAGAACCCTATTTTTCCTCCGTTAAAAAAACGGAAAGGAGGCAAAATCGGATGTCAGCGGTGTCATCCGCAATGCCCATAGACTTACATTATGTCCGTATACAGTGGGTACGGAAAGTATTCAGACCCCCTTAAATTTTTCACTCTTTGTTATATTGCAGCCATTTGCTAAAATCATTTAGGTTCATTCTTCTTCCTCATGAATGTACACATAGCACCCCATACTGACAGAAAAACACAGAATTGTTGACATTGTTGCAGATTTATTAAAAAAGAAGAACTGAAATATCACATGGTCCTAAGTATTCAGACCCTTTGCTCAGTATTTAGTAGAAGCCCCCTTTTGATCTAATACAGCCAGGAGTCTTTTTGGGAAAGATGCAACAAGTCTTTCACACCTGGATTTGGGGATCCTCTGCCATTCCTCCTTGCAGATCCTCTCCAGTTCTGTCAGGTTGGATGGTAAACGTTGGTGGACAGCCATTTTTAGGTCTCTCCAGAGATGCTCAATTGGGTTTAAGTCAGGGCTCTGGCTGGGCCATTCAAGAACAGTCACGGAGTTGTTGTGAAGCCACTCCTTTGTTATTTTAGCTGTGTGCTTAGGGTCATTGTCTTGTTGGAAGGTAAACCTTCGGCCCAGTCTGAGGTCCAGAGAACTCTGGAGAAGGTTTTTGTCCAGGATATCCCTGTACTTGGCCGCATTCATCTTTCCCTCGATTGCAACCAGTCCTCCTGTCCCTGCAGCTGAAAAACACCCCCACAGCATGATGCTGCCACCACCATGCTTCACTGTTGGGACTGTATTGGACAGGTGATGAGCAGTGCCTGGCTTTCTCCACACATACCGCTTAGAATTAAGGCCAAAAAGTTCTATTTTCGTCTCATCAGACCAGAGAATCTTATTTCTCACCATCTTGGAGTCCTTCAGGTGTTTTTTAGCAAACTCCATGCGCGTTTTCATGTGTCTTACACTGAGGAGAGGCTTCCGTCGGGCCACTCTGCCATAAAGCCCCGACTGGTGGAGGGCTGCAGTGATGGTTGACTTTCTACAACTTTCTCCCATCTCCTGACTGCATCTCTGGAGCTCAGCCACAGTGATCTTTGGGTTCTTCTTTACCTCTCTCACCAAGGCTCTTCTCCCCCGATAGCTCAGTTTGGCCGGACGGCCAGCTCTAGGAAGGGTTCTGGTCGTCCCAAACGTCTTCCATTTGAGGATTATGGAGGCCACTGTGCTCTTAGGAACCTTAAGTGCAGCAGAAATCTTTTTGTAACCTTGGCCAGATCTGTGCCTTGCCACAATTCTGTCTCTGAGCTCTTCAGGCAGTTCCTTTGACCTCATGATTCTCATTTGCTCTGACATGCATTGTGATCTGGAAGGTCTTATATAGACAGGTGTGTGGCTTTCCTAATCAAGTCCAATCAGTATAATCAAACACAGCTGGACTCAAATGAAGGTGTAGAACCATCTCAAGGATGATCAGAAGAAATGGAAAGCACCTGAATTAAATATATGAGTGTCACAGCAAAGGGTCTGAATACTTAGGACCATGTGATATTTCAGTTTTTCTTTTTTTAATAAATCTGCAACAATGTCAACAATTCTTTGTTTTTCTGTCAGTATGGGGTGCTATGTGTACATTCATGAGGAAGAAGAATGAACTTAAATGATTTTAGCAAATGGCTGCAATATAACAAAGAGTGAAAAATTTAAGGGGGTCTGAATACTTTCCGTATCCACTGTATCATCCGCAAACGGATGGGATGATATGAGGACATACGGAGCGGATGACATAAATGTCATTCGCTCCGTGGAAAAAAAAAAAAAAAAGGACCGGAGCGGAGCCAACAAACTGAACGGCCGTGTGAAATAGCCCTTACTGACAGACAACGTGCAACGCTGTATCTAAATGGGATGCATGTCCCCTTTCCCCCCACAAATATAGTTTTCTTTTGGTGGTATCTGATCACCTCTGCGTTTTTTTCTTTGGTTTTTTTTTGCATTATAAACATAAAATATAAATTTTGAAAAAAAAAAAAAAAAATTTTAATTTCTGCTATATATGCAATAGAAAAAAAAATGTAAAAAAAAAAAATTCTTCATAAATGTAGGCCAATACGTATTCTGCTACATATTTTTGGTAAAAAAAAAATCCCAATAAACGTATATTGATAGGTTTGCGCTAAAGTTACTATAAACTGTCTACAAACTATGGGATATTTTTTTTATTTTTATTTTTTATTAGTAATGGCAACGTTCAGCAACTTATAACAGGACTGCCATATTGCGGCGAACAGTTGGGACACCAACTGACACCTTTTGGGGACCAGTGACACGAATACATTGATTAGTGCTAAAGATATGCACTGTCACAGTACAAATGGCACTGGCTGGAAAGGGGTTAACATCAAGGGCGATCAAAGGGTTAACCTTGTGCCTAGCCAGTGCTTGTGTAGTGTGGGGGGGGGGGGGGGTGCTTTGACTAGGGGAAGGCATTAATCTATGTTCCTGCAATGCCTTCCCTACTGACAGAACGGTACTCTGCCTTGTTTCCATAGGCAGACTGCCATTCTGCCTTTTTAATGAATGATCAGCAGGTGCCGGCGGACATTGAGTCTGCAGTACCTGCAGAACTCGGGAGCAGGTCACTGGCAGCACATGTGCGCGCCCTAGACCCGGAAGCGTCAGATAACGTACCCTGCCGCAGTATATGTACGGTGGGCGGTCCGCGAGTGGTTAAAGTAGGCTAGGAGGTCATGTTTTTACTGCTATTGGGAGCTCCGTTCAGTTTGCTTCGGGAACCATCTGCGCCACATTTGAAAAATCAAAAGCATTTAAAAAACACCAATCGTGTTTTACAAGCTTTTAAGGGCAGAGGAGGGATTTGGGGTCTTATACCCCAGATCTCTCCATAAAGATTACCTGTCACAAGGATGTTAACAATCCTTGGGACAGCAATAAAAGTGATAAAAAATATATATATATATCAGTGCCTCTGTCCTCTCATGCTCGTTTGCAAATATGAACGCACGTGTCTGTCCCGTAAGCACGCAAACAGCGATTTCCCCACACATGCGAGGTATCACCACGAACATCAGATCATGGGATGTAATTCTAGCACCAGACCCCCTCTGTAAATCCAAAGTGGGAACCTGCAAAAGCTTTTAAATTGTTACCTATGGATAGTAAAATTTATGTTGTTTGTGGCCGTTGCCCAGGCGTGCGCAATTTTAGAGCGGCTGGGCCAAATTTGGACGAGGAGGGCGTACGCCCATGTTTTGTCTTGCCTAGGGCAGCACAAAACCAAAGTACACTACGGCCTATACTGATGATTACCCTGCATTCTTTAGATACACCCTTTATAAAACAAGCAATAAAATCAGCATTTCTTCTAGGCAACAGTTGAGATAGTGTTCCCTGCATGCAATCTACAGAGCTAACACAATGTTACAGCCACAACAGACCAAGCACATCTTACCGGCTCACAAGTACATCATATGATAAACCAATACTATGCAGCCTGCCACTTACTGTCCATCTTCCGTCCATACGGACATACAACGTTCCCCCACTTTCCAGACCTGGCTGCCACCAGCAGAGGCTGGATCATCTGAATCATCAGGGGTTTCCGAGGGTTGTGAGGCGAGAAGGTCTTTAGTCAATTCAATGACTTCCTGAAATTATATAAAAAAGTAGAGACTGTGCAGATTTGTGGTTGAAAATAAACTCATCAATTCGGGTAGTTCCAGACAGCAAGGAAGCGGAAAACTGAGGGCAATCTGATGGTTCCTTTACAAATGGAAGGTCTGCTGATTGTCTGTAAAGCAGCCTTTGCAGTAAAATGTCCACTTACAATATCTGGACCCCCCCCCCCCATCACAAATCACTTACTACTGCTAGGTGTAAAATGTATCGTTAAGATTTATATTTACCTCACCACACCTAGGCGAGGATGAGCAAGATCCTGGAGAATACAGAGCAGCCAAAAACTCGCAAGACTCTTTTGCAATGGACTGGAGTGTCTTATTGTGAGATTTTGCCTGTTCTGCATTTCCTGGAAAGATGGTGACACCAAGCAGAACACACGGGTAGGGCAAGCACGTAAGGCCAATTATTATTTTTTTCCGTACAGGTTCATTTTACACCAACTAATAGTTTATTTACAAAGGAGAAGGGGGCCCAGGCAATCTGAGTGTCCTTTGCATTGTACTGCAATTTCCACTTTAAAAATCCCACAGCCTGGAAAAAATGAAGGTCAGGATTTTTGCCAGCGATTATAAAAGTATGACCTTGCCAATCAGCCTAATAAAATATTTAAACATTTCAAAAATTTTCCACAAGGTTCCTGATGTAATGATTAAGGCTCCTCACATCGTATACAGCAAATTCAATTTAGCATTCCAAGAGTGCTGTGCTATTAAATTATATATATATATATACACACACACACACAGTATTTCACAAAAAGAGTACATATCCGAGGTTCTGTTTCTGCTCTGTCCAAAACTGAAAAGAAAAGTTAGATAGATAGATAGATAGATTCATACACATTATATATATATATATATATATATATATACACACACACACACACAAAAAAACTTTTCTTTTCAGTTTTGGACAGAGCAGGGAAGAAACAGAACCTCAGACGAATCTGTATTGCTTTAAACCCCCCCCCCCCCCGGCAAAATTTAGGCTGTTCTTTGCATCCGTATACAGGCAGTCCCATTCTGTCATGTCTATTGGGATGCACGGACACAGCTGCTGCTCCCAATTTTACATCCGTGCAGATGCATGTCCCCAGACACAGACAGTGTTAAGTTCAGGGTCACGCACCCACTAAGATGTCCAATAGGTAGCCGCAGCTGTTGTGTCTCTGCAGCCACTGTGTCCCAAAAGACATAAATGGGACTGCTTGCACGCAGATGCACGGGACACACATGCAGCCAAAAATGGCCCATTGCACAGATGTATGTTTAAGTACACCGCTGTAAATGAGGCCATACCCTCTCTGTTTCTCCAGGTGATCACTGCCCATGCAGACTCTTGCCAGTCAGGTGGAAGCATTCGGGCGGCTGCACAGTGCAGCTTCCACACAACCCGGTACTGGCACCACCTGCCATGTATTCTGGGCACTGCTTGCCCATCTGTGGGCTCAGGACCGACATTGCGGGTGGAGGGGAGGTTGAAGAGCAGAGACACGTCCGCTCTTTCCCCTTCTTGCTGTGACCTGGAAAGTGACGTGTATGACGTCACTTCTGGGTCACCCGTCACTTTCCGAGGCTAGCATAGCCGGGAAGGATTGTATTTCAATGTGATTTGCACTGCATTACATTCAGTGGAGCTAGAAGGAGACATCAGGGTCTTTTAGACCCTGCATGTCTCAATAAAGAGAAACTGTCACTTAAAAATAAATCACATAGGGGACTTGAAACATTTTTTTTATTTTATATAAAAAAATCGTTACACCCAACCACCTAAATTCCCCCCCCCTCCCCCACAAATTTGGAGGCCCCCCCCTGCCCACAAATAGTATGACTGTAAATGCACGTGTCGAGGGCGCCTACATGCTTTTATTGTGATACATGTTACATATCGCTGTGCACGCCAGAGTGAGAGCAATAATTCTAGCATCAGACCTCCTCTGTAACACTAAAAACTGAGGACCTAAAGGGGGGCTTCTGAAGAGTCGCCTATAGAAAATATAGGGTATTAAAGTATGTTGCCATTTCACGGGCGCACGCAAATTTAGGGGTTGACATGCTGGTATCCATTTACTTGGTGCAACCTTGGCCTTTATAGTTTAACAGAAAAGGGTTTTTCTTTGCCCTAAAATTCACTTTAGTGTGTTTACTAGACCATTGCGGTAAACAACAAAAATGGAACCCTCTATTTTATTTTCTCTAGGGCAGTGATGGGGAACCTTGGCACCCCAGATGTTTTGGAACTACATTTCCCATGATGCTTTTGCACTCTGCAGTGTAGTTGAGCATCATGGGAAATGTAGTTCCAAAACATCTGGGGTGCCAAGGTTCGCCAGCTCTAGTGTGTCTGACTTTAGAAAATATATGTTTGGGGGTTTTAATGTAATCTTCACGTCTAAAATTATTATTTTTAAACGGGTTAAAAAAAAAAAAAAAAAAAAAAGGCTCTTGCAGCGAAAAGGTTAAAGTGAAAAAAGAAAATGAGAATCATCCATGTATTCTTATATAGAGAATTTGTTTTTCGATGTTCCCCAGACACACACTTTAGGATCACACGTGCTTCTTATACACAGATGGACACAAACAGAGGCTTTCACCACTATTAAAAGGAATACAACTCTATAGGCGCCTTTGTGGCGCACACTTACCGTTAAATCCTTTTTCAGTTTCAGCAAATCCTCATTGTCACCATCAGCGGTTAGCGCTGCCTCCACCTGCTGAAGCTGGGCTTTGTATCCAGCCAACTGCTTTGCGAGTTCTTCAGCCATCTGTACAAATAAGCATTTATGATTTTTTTTTCACGTTTTGTTAAAAGTTTGTATGCAAAGCAGTTACTTTCAATGCCAAGATCTCCATGTTGTAGCATTTGACCCCAGCACTGTGCAAATACAGCACTGGGTGGGACAAATATACAAAAGAAGAGGTTATATAGGATATGGGGCGGCTAAAAACTCAGATAACCACTTAAGCCCCGGAAGATTTTACCCCCTTCCTGACCAGGGCCTATTTTGCGATTCGGCACTGCGTGAATTTAACGGACAATAGTGCGGTCGTGCGACGCTGTACCTAAACCAATTTAACGTCCTTTTTTTCCACAAACAGAGCTTTCTTTTGGTGGTATTTGATCACCTGTGCGATTTTTTAATCATGCAATATAAACATAAGAGCGACAATTTTGCAAAAATAATATTTTTCACATTTTTTTTATATGAAATTCCCCAAAAGAAAATATTTAAAAATCAAAATTTTTTTAACATTTTAGGCCAATTTGTTTTATGCTACATATGTTTGGTAAAAAAAAAATCGCAAAAAGCGTATTTTGATTGGTTTGCGCAAAAGTTATTGTGTTTACTAAGGGAAAGATTTTTGTCATTTTTGCTGTTTTTTATTTTTAACGAGTAATGGCGGCGATCTGCGATTTTTTTTGCGGGACTGCGACATTGCGGCGGACAGATCGGACCCCTGACTGACATTTTTGAGGTTACCAGTGACATTACTACAGTAATCAGTGCTATACATATGCACTGTTACTGTAAAAATGACACTGGCAGTGAAGGGTTTAACTTTTTTTGAGAGGGAGGGGTTAAGTGTGTCCCTAGGGGCGTGATTCTAACTGTGATTGGATGTGGCTTGATGTGTAAGAACAGTGATCAACGGTCCTACATAGTAGAACCGTTTGATCTCCATTCTTACACAGGGGAGAATGACAGGCAGCTTTGTTTACATTAGCCGCCTGCCTTTCTCCCGCTGCAACGGACGATCGCGAGTGACCGGCGGACATCGTGTCCGCCGGTGCACACGCACGGGGGGGGGGGGCGGGTCCGCGACCGAGCGGGAGCGCGCCTTCGGGGGCGCGCGCTCGCTCCCTAGAGCCTCACAGGCTAGCGACGTAGTCCTACGTCGCTTTGCCTGTGAGGGGCTGACCGCCGCAGTAAATAGTCGGTCAGCAAGCGGTTAAAGCTGAACTACTGGAATTATACAAAAACTACTATATTAAATGGGCCCCAACACTGCAAGTTAAATGCTTGTTTAGTGTAGGGGAGAGCAGAGATAAGCGGTATTATTTACCTCCATCCCGCGGTCCAGCAAGCTCTAGCGCTGTTCTCTTCTGCCCGAAACTCCGAGCTGTTGGCCGTCCCTCAGCTGGAAGCAACGAAAATGTTTTCGTCGGCTGAATGTTTTCAAAGATGAAAACTCAACAAAGTCAATTGACGAAAACTATGACAAAAATCAATTCTAATTTTCGTCAACGAGCGAAAATGTGAGGGAGGGACATTTACCCACCTGAACTTCCACTTTCCTCAGGGCTTTGCCCCTGAGGAAGCCCCCCAGTCCCCTGACTATCGGCAAGCTGTATTGGAAGAGAGGCGCAGGCTCCCATCAATCCTTTCCCTTACCTATGCAGTTCCACATTTAGTGTCCCTACACATGATGCGCCGTCCATCGTGGTCCGTTCTGCTCGGGGGGGGGGGGTGGATCCGCCGATCAGGCGGATGACAGCTCTGTCTCCACTCTGTGTGCAGAGACGGAGCTGCCAGCAGACACCCGCTGTCCTCTATGGGGGAATAGGATGAGAACGGTCCGCCTGTCCGCTCTCATCCAATCCCCTGGACGGATGGAAAATAGGGTTTCCATCCGTTCGGATTTCACAGACAGGATCGGAATCGGATAGCAGCGAGAGGTCTCCGCTGACATCCGTTGCCCCCATAGGGATGCATGGAGCATCTGATCAGGTCTGCCTGGAAAACTGACAGGCAGATCTGATCGGATGGTTCGTGTGAAAGGGGCCTTGCACTCATTCACGCTCTGGCACCCTCTGCTGGCCTTTTCTAAATCTGCAACGCAATTCCATCAATGAAGAGAGATAACACCACTCAGGCTAGTCAAAGTCCACGGTTCAAGGTGGGTGCTGAACCTCGGCTCGCCACCAGAAGCACGAAGGAAGAAAATGGTCGCACACCACCACGGAATCCATGGTGTGTGACCATTTTCTTCCTTCACAATACAATTCCATCCCCAGCCTATATTAATAGCACATTAAAAGTTTAAACATGTATTGCACTATTCCATAAGAATAAGTAGGGGGTATCTACTAAGCTTCTGGAAGAAAAAAAAAATTAAGAAAAAAAGGCTTTTCCTTTTTTTTTCCCCCTTAATATTCCATGTTGGTAATATATTCAGGCAATATTTTTCCTTTTTTTTTTTAAAGTTGCACTTATGTTTGTCAAAAAACATTATTTTTGTTTATGAGACTTGGTTTTATTCCTAAAGACGTCATATCACAAAGGTAAATCTGTCTGTAGTGTATGTGCCAACCTTATTACCATAAAATAATAATGTAAATCGATTTTTACTCTAGTATATAATGGGTTTGGCATTTCTAGAGAAAGGCTTAGCCACTTCAGCTCTGGAAGGTTTTACCCCCTAATGACCAGGCCACTTTTTGCAATACGCCACAGTTACTTTAACTGACAACTGCTCGGTCAATGCTGTACCCAAATAAAATTGATGTCCTTTTTTTCCCCACAAATAAATAAATAAATAAATAAAAAGAAGAGCTACAATTTTGAAAAAAAAAAAAAAAAAAAATTGTACTTTCTGGTATAAAACAAACATATCCAATAAATAAAAAAAAAAAAAAAAAATCAAATTTCTTCTTCAATTTAGGCCAATATGTATTCTGCTACGTTTCTATACATAAAAAAAAAAAAAAAAAGCCCAATAAGCGTATATTGATTGGTTTGCGCAAAAGTTATTGCATCTACAAACTATGGGATAATTGCTTAGCAGAAACACAGGATCTCTGTCTTCCCTACTAACAGAACGGTGATCTGCCTTTTTTACATAGGGAACCTCGGGAACGATCACAAGGTGCGGCAGACATCAGGTACACAAGACCCGCTGAGTGACTCCCTCTCTGTGCCTAATCACAGCAGGAACGGGTGCTTAGCGGCACACCCGCACACCCCAGACCCAGAAGTGTAGAAGACGTACTGGTACATGATTCTGCACACAGGAGGGAGCCCCCCCCCCCCCCCCAGTAAATGTATGTGGGGCAGTCGGCAAGGGGTTAAATAATACTTTATAGTTTAACTAAACCCATTAGATTTTAGTTGACTAAAATACAACTAAAACAAAACAAATTTATATAACTAAAATATGACTAAGACTAAAATGGTAAAAGACTGACTAAAACTAAAATAAAATTTGATGTCAAAATTATCAGAGGCTGGAAGAGCCTAAAGGGCCATACACACTATAAGATTTTCGGAAGACTTTTTCCTTCAGATTTACCTTTTCTATGTATTGCAAGGGCCTGCCAGATTGCATACAAATTGAAAGTGTTTAGGTTTGACCTCATATTATATGGTTTTGGTAAATCTAAAGGAAAAAGTCTTCAGAAAATCTTATAGTGTGTATGGCCCATTAGAAAGGTGCATGGATGTAGAGAGCCTGCTGGAGCCAGGAATAATCCTACTTTCATGCTGCTCTGTAGAAAAAATCACGGTTTTTACTGTGTTTTAGATGCATTTCTGGTTGCCTGCACCCATAAAAAATAAACATCGGATCCCAAAAAATGCAAATGCAGAGCGTTTTTGATACGTTTACCATTCATTTCAATGGGGAACTCTGCATTTTTGGTGCGCTTTTCAAAACCGCACCAAAGTTGTGGCATGCTGGACTTTTTTTTTTAAAACCCACCGCACCCACAGCGGCGGGAAGAGTTCCAAAGGATTAATTGGGAAATATTTTCATTGCATTTTTCTTGCAGGTAAAAAACGCAAGAGAAATGCATCAGCGTGAAAGGGCTCTAGGGCTCCATTTACACCTATGCAAGGGCTATGCCCCACACCCTCTCTCTACTCATTGGCTCACTGACTTTGATTGACAGTAGCGGGAGCCAATGCACCCTGCTGCTGTGTCTCAGCCAATAAGGAGGGAGAGACCCGGACAGCAGAGTCTCTCATACAACATCGCTGGATTGAGATGGGGCTCAGGTAAGTATTAGTGGGCTGCCACACACAGAAGTTTTCTTATCTTAATGCATAGAATACATTAAGATAAAAAAAAACCTTCTGACTTTACAACTACTTTAAGCTCCCTAAAAATAGTTTCCCTCCTATGCTAGAATCACCACAGAGGTATTCGTATATCGCTGTCATATCTCCTCACAAGCGTCTCTTCTCCGGGGAGAATACGTTTAACGCTTGCATTCTTTCCTCCCAACTAAGGTACTCCTCCTCTGGATTATTTCCAGTTCCAGCACATCTGTCTTGAGGACTGGTGACCAGAACTGGACGACATATTCAAGATGTGTCCCGACCATAGTCTTGTAGAATTATAGTGTTATCTCTTGAGTAAATCACCTTTTTTTATGCATGCTAGGAATTGCATGCCATTGCTGAGCTGGAGATCTACTAAGACCCCTAGATCCTTCATCTCCCCCAACGGTTCCCCCCCCCCAGTGAATAACTTGCATTCACATTTTTGGCCCCCAAGTGGATTACTTTACATTTCTCAACAATAAACTTTAGTTGCCCATCCCTTTATTTTATTGAGGTCTTCTTGTAAGGTTTCTATATCCCGATGTAAAGTCATTGCGCCCTGCTTTGTATTGTCAGCAAAACACTTTTTATTCATATGAATAAATTAAACAGAATTGGTCCCAGGAGAGCATACCCCACTTTCCAGACCATTCTGAGTACACACCTTTTATCACCACCCTTTGGTCATGCCCCTGTAACCAGTTTTCTATCCAGGTACGTACCTTGTGGTCTAGGTGTTTAGGAGGACTGTATTGAATGCTTTTGCAAAATCCTGATACACGACATCCACAGGCCTTCCTTTATCTAGATGACAGTTCACTTCCTTGTAGAATGCTAGCAGATTGGTTTGGTAAGAATGATCTTTCATAAATCCATGTTGATTATGACTAATGATAGGGTTTTCATGTTCAAATTCTTGGATATAATCCCCTTATCATCCCTTCCAATAGTTTACATACTATCGATGTTAGACTGACTGGTGTCTGTAGTTTCCAGGTATACGTCTTTGCCCTTTTATAAAGATTAGTACCACGTTGGCTTTTTGTCAATCCGCTGGTACCACTCCTGTCAGTATGCTGTCCATAAAAGTTAGGAATAATGTTCTGGCTATTACCTGGCTAAGTTCTTTGAGGACTCTTGGGTGTAAGCCATCTGGTCCTGGTGATTTATTTGCATTCAGTTTTTCAAGTCTTTTTCGGACACCGGTTCTGTTAGCCACAAGGGTACATTCGTTACTAACGATCCAGTCTTGATTACTATACCCCTCCTTCTCCTTTGTAAAAACTGAGGAGAAGAATGCATTTAGTACAGTTGCTTGTCCTTATCATTTGTAACCAACTTCCCCTGATCATTTTTTATGGGGCCAATATGTTCTGACCTCATTTTCAATTCTTACTATTAATCTATTTATACATTTTTATTTTATTTTTTTACCCTCCTCTGCCATGTGCCTCTCGTAGTCTGTTTGTGCTCTTACACTTCTTGTTGCAATCCTTGTAGTGTTGGAATGCTGAAAATGACCCTTCGGCCTTATATTTTTTAAGAGCCTTTTCTTTTAAACCTGTTTTCATTAAAGTTTACCCAACCAGGTTTACCCTTAGCTCTTTTATATTTATTGTCCATTGGAATGGACTGGCTAATACTCTTATTTAATATGTCCTTAAAGCACTCCCATTTTCTCTTAGAGCTCAAAGTTTCTAGAATCTGATCACAATCTATAGCAGTTAGCTCTTGTAATTTAGAGTTTTTGCCCTACCCTCCTTTTACTCGGTGTGTAATTACCCTGTGATCACGGTTTCCTATCCGGTCCCGTAATTCCACATGTGCCATTAGATCTGGGTTATCTGTAATTAGTAGATCTAGCAGAGCACTATTTCTAGTCGGGGCATTTACCAATTGGCTCATAAAGTTGTCCTGCAACACATTTAAGAAACAGCGAGCCTTAAATGAGTGAGCAGTTCCTTCTGCCCATATTTGAAATCCCCCATTATAACATTGCCCTGCCTTGCCACCATTCCTAAATGTAACAAAAAGGTCAGACTCCTCTTCATCCTTCAAGACATAGGGCCTTTTACATACGCCCCCCGGTGGACCTTGTCGGAAAGTGAACTCCCGCATGCATGCATGGGAGAGACATCATCGCAGCTCTGGCCACTCACAGTGCCGGAGCCGCCGAGGGAACACAACAGCTCCCTTAGTGGTGTCCAGGTGACCGTGTGGGGGCTTCGTTCTAATGTAAGCATTTCATAATGTGCTAGTATGCGATGAATATTAGCACATTATGCCATTGTCTTGCAGGGTTTTTTGTACTCAGGGGATACTACCGCTTTAATTTCTAGCATTTGTGTACATTCCTTTTCGTTTTTCATGAGCACATCATTTTCCTTAGTTGTTCTGAAACTGCAATTGCGTTCTGTCAACCTACTCATCTTTGGTTTCGGTATTCTGGTTATATTACAATTAATGCACCTAATAGTAGCCTCTGACCTTCGCTCACTACTGGCTATCTCTTTCTTTGACCCCCCCCCCAGTTTTTAAGCCATCTTCTCCCCCAACATAGCGCACCCTCCCCATTTTGGTACAGTCTGTCCCTGCTATAAAGCTGCTAACGGACCGAAAAGTCAGCCCAGTTCTACAGGATACCAAAATCCTTCTTCCTGCACCAGTTACCTGGCCTCTTAAGTACTCTAAGCTCCTGATATTTCTCTAGTGTGGCTTGAGGTACAGGTAGCATTTCTGAGCTGCATTTCTTTTTCTTCAATATAGGTCCCTGAAATAATTTTGTAGGATGCTCCACCTTCCTCTATTTTTGTCCTTAGTACCAATATGTACCATGACAGCTGGGTCATCCCCAGCATCACCCAACAATCTGTCAACACGATCTGCGATGTGCCAAACAACATACTGTTCAGTGATGACAGTCTTTGTGGCAGACTGCCCTCTAATAATTGAATCCCCTACCACCAGTCTCTGCCTATCCTTTTCTTTTATCCTTGCCCCCGCCCTCACTAGAGGAGTGGTTCTCGAGGCAGGTAGGCGAGTCACTCTGCTCCAGCAAGGTCACTTCTTGATCGATATCCCCACCATCATGCAACCGGGCATATTTATTGGGATGGGTTAGCTCAGGACTGACTTCCCCAACACTTTGCCTTCTACCCAGTTTGTCACCCAACAACTCTGGTGCCTGCACCTCTATATTTCCACCCACCTCTGTACTGGCCCCTGCCAGCACCTGACAAGTATGGTCCAAACTCGATTTCAGGTTGGTGATGCTTCACAGTTTTGCCAGTTGCTTCCTTAGATTCAGGACCTGGGTTTACAAGGAAACAACCTGCTCACATTATGTGCAGCAGTATTCGCTCTTGAATAAGCCAAGAGCGATATAGGGCACCGCCCGTACCTTCCGAACAGTGCTCGCTTGCTACCCAAAAATAGAAAAAAATTAATGTATTAAAGAAGGGGGAAGGGTTAGGATGTATTGATGTATTAAAGTGTAATTCCACTTAAAATCTAACGGAGCTAAAATCTACTCCCACCCCCAATTCTAAGCCTATTTTGTCTACCCGGTAAAAGAAAAGATGTCTATACTTACCTATTCTTAAGTTGCTCCAGTCCGGTCATGTGATCTCCCAAGCGAGGACTTCAGAGTAGAGGAGAGAAAAGTGACAACTGCAGAGCATGGATGATGACATCACCCATAGACTTACTATGGAGCAGCCGTTGACGGCTGTCCCTCCTCTACACTGAAACCATCACTAGGATCCAATCATGTGACTGGATCGAAGCGACTTCAGAATAGGTAAGTATAGGCAAGCTTTCCGTTAACAGGGTCGATAGAATAGGCTTAGAATGGGGGTGGGAGTCGATTTTAGCTTAGTTAGGGATTGACTGGAATTACATTTTTAAATTTAAGTGATTAGATTGTAAGCTCTAAGAAGCAGCGCACTCTGATTTCTCTGTATTGTCTGCCCTAACATTGTAAAGCGCTGCGCAAACTGTTGGCACTATATAAATCCTGTATAATAATATAATAAGTGAAGGTCTGTTTAAAAGAGATCCTATCAAGTCACTAAAAATAAATAATTAAAAACACGACTTCCCTAGAAGAGAACCTCGCCTCTCTGGCAGCCCATACTCCTACCTCCTGTCTATTTCCTCACCCGACTCCTCAGCATTTGACACTTCTGGGAGTGTCAGATGCCTGTGTCCCATAGTGAGTTAGGGGTCAGAAAAAGGAACAGCCCTGCACCCTGGTAACTGTCATGTGGGTTACAGGATGAGGTGGGGAACAAGTGAGGGACGTCAATAAAGTTTTACCCCCCACCACCAGCCATTTCTTATGATGCCCGTTCAGCAATTCCAGCTGGTGCATTCCCCTCTGGGTGGCTGCTTTTTATAACTGAAGGCTGCTTTATTTGGCAATTGAATGGACTTCATCATTTGGCAATTCAGGGCAACACTTTCCAATAACCCACCCTATCAGCAAGGTATATTCATCCGAGTTCCTTTGCCAGCTGCCCGCAAGAGTAACCCTTGGAATCAGAAGTTACACAGGTTAATGTCACTGCCCCCAACCACTTGGCAGTGTTCAGGCCTGGCGATTGGCTGCTCAGGCACAAGCACAGTCCAAAGCTAACCGGAATAGGGAAGCTTGGCTCCATTACCTCAACAGAGTGAGGGCTCTTGATGGCACAGGGAGGGAACAAGAGGTACAGATGGGGGGGGGGAGTATAGCTTTGTGGGCCAGCTATCAGGATACAGCACTATCCATGGGGACAGTCCATAGCAGGGATAGGCATCCTACAAGTCTCATGAGGCAGAGGCCTGACGGGATTTTGTAGTTTCAGCTCAGCTGTAGTGCCAAGGTTGCCCACCCCTGGTCTATAGAGTAGAATATAGGAAGGGATCCGACGGCCGAGGGAGAACACGGGGGATCTGGCCGCCGAGGGAGAACACGGGGGATCTGGCCGCCGAGGGAGAACACGGGGGATCTGGCGGCCCAGGGAGAACACGGGGGATCTGGCGGCCCAGGGAGAACACGGGGGATCTGGCGGCCCAGGGAGAACACGGGGGATCTGGCGGCCCAGGGAGAACACGGGGGATCTGGCGGCCCAGGGAGAACACGGGGGATCTGGCGGCCCAGGGAGAACACGGGGGATCTGGCGGCCCAGGGAGAACACGGGGGATCTGGCGGCCCAGGGAGAACACGGGGGATCTGGCGGCCCAGGGAGAACACGGGGGATCTGACGGCCCAGGGAGAACACGGGGGATCTGACGGCCCAGGGAGAACACGGGGGATCTGACGGCCCAGGGAGAACACGGGGGATCTGACGGCCCAGGGAGAACACGGGGGATCTGACGGCCCAGGGAGAACACGGGGGATCTGGCCACCGAGGGAGAACACGGGGGATCTATTGGAGGAGGGATAGCACGGGGGATCTATTGGAGGAGGGATAGCACGGGGGATCTATTGGAGGAGGGATAGCACGGGGGATCTATTGGAGGAGGGATAGCACGGGGATCTATTGGAGGAGGGATAACACGGGGTATTTATTGGCGGAGGGATAACACGGGGGATCTCTTGGCGGAGGGATAGCACGGGGGATCTCTTGGCGGAGGGATAGCACTGGGGATCTCTTGGCGGAGGGATAGCACGGGGGATCTCTTGGCGGAGGGATAGCACTGGGGATCTCTTGGCGGAGGGATAGCACGGGGGATCTCTTGGCGGAGGGATAGCACGGGGGATCTCTTGGCGGAGGGATAGCACGGGGGATCTCTTGGCGGAGGGATAGCACGGGGGATCTCTTGGCGGAGGGATAGCACGGGGGATCTCTTGGCGGAGGGATAGCACGGGGGATCTACTGGCGGAGGGATAGCACGGGGGATCTACTGGCGGAGGGATAGCACGGGGGATCTACTGGCGGAGGGATAGCACGGGGGATCTACTGGCGGAGGGATAGCACGGGGGATCTACTGGCGGAGGGATAGCACGGGGGATCTACTGGCGAAGGGATAGCACGGGGGATCTCTTGGCGGAGGGATAGCACGGGGGATCTCTTGGCGGAGGGATAGCACGGGGGATCTCTTGGCGGAGGGATAGCACGGGGGATCTCTTGGCGGAGGGATAGCACGGGGGATCTACTGGCGGAGGGATAGCACGGGGGATCTACTGGCGGAGGGATAGCACGGGGGATCTACTGGCGGAGGGATAGCACGGGGGATCTACTGGCGGAGGGATAGCACGGGGGATCTACTGGCGGAGGGATAGCACGGGGGATCTCCTGGCGGAGGGATAGCACGGGGGATCTACTGGCGGAGGGATAGCACGGGGGATCTACTGGCGGAGGGATAGCACGGGGGATCTACTGGCGGAGGGATAGCACGGGGGATCTACTGGCGGAGGGATAGCACGGGGGATCTACTGGCGGAGGGATAGCATGGGGGATCCTAGGTCAGATAACCCCGTATATTGGGAAGTCCCCCTATAATAAAGGAAATGAGGCGGCGGAGGGATATGGTAACATGGCAGTAAGTCACAGGCGGAGGGATATCAGTCAGGCCGGCTCTGTACCGGCGGCGGTAATCCGTATAGGTATAGGAAGACTCATAGGCCGCACGGGAAGATGAGCTCTCGCTGTCCGCACCGCCTTCCACACAAAGCCACCTACACTTCCCGGGACACACACACCTTTCCCTCATCCCCTCACACACACTCACCGTCCCCGGAGCGCCTCTTTCCTCCACACTCAGAAACCCGTACTCTCTTCTCGCGATAACTCCCGATCTCGCGAGTCTGGGGAGGAGTCACTAGTGAGGTGACGTCACTCGGGGGACTATTGCCATGGTCACAGAAATGCGGCCTCCTACTACAAAGCGGATGGGAAATTACAAAGTGTTGCACAGTACACACGCCATTGCTCTGTCTATAAAGGAGAACATACATATAGTTGCACACATTCCCTTGCCCTGCCCATAGAAAGCCTAACATGATGCACACATTCTATTCCCCGGCCTATAGTAAGGGGTGAGGGGAAAGTGTACATACTTCAATGCCCAATTTATAGTGAGGGGAAGATATAAAGTGCTGCACACACTCCATTGCACAGCGAAGGGAATATACCAGGTCTGCTCAGAAAAAAATCCTGCCATTATTTACCACTTCAGCTCTGGAAGGTTTTACCCCCCTTCCTGACCAGGCCATTTAACCACTTTACCATTGGAGGATTTTGCTGTCTTACGTCTGGGCCACTTTTTGCGATTCGGCGCTGTGCGAATTTAACGGACATTTGCGCGGTCGTGCGACGCCATACCCAAACTAAATTTACGTCCTTTTTTTCCCCACGAATAGAGCTTTCTTTTGGTGGTATTTCATCACCTGTGCGATTTTTACTTTTTGCGCTATAAACAAAAAAAGAGCGACAATTTTGAAAAAATAACAATATTTTTCACATTTTTTATATGAAATTCCCCCCCAAAAAATGTAAAAATCAAAATGTTTTAACATTTTTGGCCAATTTGTTTTCTGCTACCTATTTTTTGTAAAAAAAAAATCGCAATAAGCGTATTTTGATTGGTTTTCGCAAAAGTTATTGCGTTTACTAACTAAGGGAAAGATTTTTGGTGTTTTTTTTTTTTTAACGAGTAATGGCGGCGATCTGCGATTTATTTTTTTTGCGGGACTGCGACATTGCGGCAGACAGATCGGACCCTTGACTGACATTTTTGACACTTTTGGGGGTACCAGTGACATTACTGCAGTAATCAGTGCTATACATATGCACTGTTACTGTAAAAATGACACTGGCAGTGAAGGGGTTAATTTTTATTGGTGTTCAAGGGGTTAATGTATGCCTGGTGCTTACTGACATGTGTGGGGGGAGGGGACTGAGTGACACAGGCACAGATCGCATGTTCAGCTATGCTGAACCCTGAAATCTGTCACTGCCTGTCACTTAGGAGATCCGCCTGCTTTGTTTACACAAGCGGGCGGATCTACAAACTCGATTCCCCGACGATCAGGGAAGAGCGGCGGTGATCACCGCTGCTCCTCCCCTGGCCCGACTCCCGCTGTGACTGAATACAGCGGGAGCGCGCCGCCCACAAGGGGAGGAGTCCAGCGACGTAGGTCTACGCCGCTTTACGATAAATAACCACTTTGCCGCAGTACAGTCAACGTGACTGGTCGACATGTGGTTAAGACCGGAAGATTTTCCCCCCTTAATGACCAGGCCCTATTTTGCGATTCGGCACTGCGTTACTTTAACAGACAATTGTGCGGTCGTACGACACTTTACCCAAATAAAATTCATGTCCTTTTTTCCCCACAAACAGAGCTTTCTTTTGGTGGTATTCCATTACCTGTGCGATTTTTATTTTTTGTGCCATAAGCAAAAAAAAGCGTCAATTTTGAGAAAAAAAAAAACAAACAATATTTTTCACATTCTGCTATATGACATTCTCAAAAAAAAAAAAAATTTAAAAATCAATATTTTTTAACATTCTAGGCCAATTTGTTTTCTGCTACATATTTTTGGTAAAAAAAAAAAATTGCAATAAGCGTATTTTGATTGGTTTGCGCAAAAGTTATTGCGTCTACTAACTAGGGGAAAGATTTATGTAATTTTTGTTACTAGTAATGGTGGCGATCTGCAATTTTTAGCGGGACTGCGACATTGCGGCGGACAGATCGGACCCCTTACTGACATTTTTGACGCTTTAGGGGTACCTGTGACATTACTACAGTAATCAGTGCTATATATATGCACTGTTACTGTAATATTGCCATTGGCAGGGAAGGGGTTAATTCTGTTGGTGATCAAGGGGTGAACCCAGGGGAGTGATTCTAACTGTGGGGGGTTGGGCTTGTGAGAATGATCACAGAGACATGCGATCCTATATAGCAGGATCACATGGTCTCTGTGATCATTGCAGGCAGAAGGACTGACAGCTGTGTTTACATCAGCCGACCGTCCTTCTCTGTCAGCAGAGGCGCGCTTCCGACCCTGCTCATCAGAGGGGAGAGATCGAGAGTGTCAGGCGGCAATTGGAGCCTCCTGACACGCGCAAGCTTCCCCGCTGACGATCGGGGGGTGGAAGCACGCCGCCGGCAGCTCGCACTCGCCCCCTAGCTGCCTGCGCTCGACCAACATAGAGCTACGTCGTTTTGCCCAGGAGCGGCTGCCTGCCGCGGTAAATCTGCGGCGGGCAGTCGTAAAGTGGTTAATGCTATGCGACCCAAAAAAAAAATGGTGATTGTTGCAATTTTTCATGTCACACGGTATTTGCGCAGTGTTTTTTCAAACGCAATTTTTGGGGAAAAAATAAATTTTACGAATTTCTTAAAAAAAACAATATATACCCCATTTTTTTGTAAAATGTGAAAGATGATGTTACACCGAGTAAATAGATACCTAAGATATCACACTTTAAAACTGCGCACGCTGGTGGAATGGCGACAAACTACAGTACTTAACCACTTCTGGACCGGAAGGTTTTACCCCCAAATGACTAGACCATTTTTTGCGCTTCGGCACTGCGGTATTTTAACTGACAATTGTGCAGTCGTGTGACCTCTCAAATGCGCTTCTGGAAGAACGATCAAACATTCCCATTACTAAACCTTGTGGGCAGCCTTCCCAGAAGAGTTGAAGTTGTTATAGCTGCAAAGGGTGGGCCAACTCAATATTGAACCCTACGGCCTAAGACTGGGATGCCATTAAAGTTCATGTGTGTGTAAAGGCAGGCGTCCCAATACTTTTGGAAATATAGTGTAGATACGTTTTGCGGTCGACAAGTGGTTATTATATAAATAAAAAAACAAAAAAACAATGATTTTTACTTTTAAAATATGTTGTATTCTGCTTCCTCTTTGGTAAAAAAAAAGTGTATATTGATTGGTGTGTGTGAAAGTTATAGCGCCTACAAACTATGGGATATATACTGGAATATTTATGTATTTTTTTATACTAGTAATGGCGATCAGTGACTTATAGAGGGACTGCGATGGTGTGGCATTCAATCGGACACTCACTGACGCTGGGGGGAACTAACTACAATATCTCACAAAAGTAGGTACACCCCTCAGATTTTTGTAAATATTTTATTCTATCTTTTCATGTGACAACACTGAAGAAATGACACTTTGCTACAATGTAAAGTAGTGAGTGTACAGCTTGTATAACAGTGTAAATTTGCTGTCCCCTCAAAATAACTCAACACACAGCCATTAATGTCTAAACTGCTGGCAACAAAAGTGAGTACACCCCTAAGTGAAAATGTCACACATGGGCCCAATTAGCCATTTTCCCTCCCCGGTGTCATGTGACTCCTTAGTGTTACAAGGTCTCAGGTGTGAATGGGGAGCAGGTGTGTTAAATTTGGTGTTATCAATCTCACTCTCTCATACTGGTCACTGGAAGTTCAACATGGCACCTCATGGCAAAGAACTCTCTGAGGATCTGAAAAAAAAGAATTGTTGCTCTACATAAAGATGGCCTAGGCCAGGGATCCTCAAACTATGGCCCTCCAGCTGTTCAGGAACTACAATTCCCATCATGCCTAGTCATGTCTGTGAATGTCAGAGTTTCACAATGCCTCATGGGATGTGTAGTTCCGCAACAGCTGGAGGGCCGTAGTTTGAGGATCCCTGGCCTAGGCTATAAGAAGATTGCAAAGACCCTAAAACTGAGCTGCAGCACGGTGGCCAAGACCATACAGCGGTTTACCAGGACAGGTTCCACTCAGAACTGGCCTAACCATGGTCAACCAAAGATGTTGAGTACATGTGCTCAGCGTCACATTCAGAGGTTGTCTTTGGGAAAAAGACGTATGTGTGCTGCCAGCATTGCTGCAGAGGTTGAAGGGGTGGGGGGTCAGCCTGTCAGTGCACAGACCATACGCCGCACACTGCATCAAATTGGTCTGCATGGCTGTTGTTCCAGAAGGAAGCCTCTTCTAAAGATGATGCACAAGAAAGCCCGCAAACAGTTTGCTGAAGACAACCAGACTAAGGACATGGATTACTGGAACCATGTCCTGTGGTCTGATGACACCAAGATAAACTTATTTGGTTCAGATGGTGTCAAGCGTGTGTGGCGGCAACCAGGTGAGGAGTACAAAGACAAGTGTGTCTTGCTTACAGTCAAGCATGGTGGTGGGTGGTGGGAGTGTCAGTGTCATGGTCTGGGGTCAGTGCTGCCTGCATGGTCAGTGCTGCCTGCACTGGGGAGATACAGTTCATTGAGGGAACCATGAATGCCAACATGTACTGTGACATACTGAAGCATAGCATGATCCCCTCCTTTCGGAGACTGGGCCGCATTGCAGTATTCCAACATGATAATGACCCCAAAAACACCTCCAAGGTGACCACTTCCTTGCTAAAGAAGCTGAGGGTAAAGGTGATGGACTAGCCAAGCATGTCTCCAAACCGAAACCCTATTGAGCATCTGTGGGGCATCCTCAAATGGAAGGTGGAGGAGCGCAAGGTCTCTAACATCCACCAGCTCTGTGATGTAGTCATGGAGAAGTGGAAGAGGATCCAGTGGCAACCTGTGAAGCTCTGGTGAACTCCATGCCCAAAAGGGTTAAGGCAGTGCTGGAAAAATAATGGTGGGCACACAAAATATTGACACTTTGGGCACAATTTGGACATTTTACCTTAGGGGTGTACTCACTTTTGTTGCCAGCGGTGTAGACAGTAATGGCTGTGTGTTGAGTTATTTGGAGGGGACAGCAAATTTACACTGTTATACAAGCTGTACACTCACTACTTTACATTGTAGCAAAGTGTCATTTCTTCAGTGTTGTCACATGAAAAGATAAAATAAAATATTTACAAAAATGTGAGGGGTGTACTCACTTTTGTGAGATACTGTAAGTGCTATACACACGCAAATGGTGACTGTAAGTGTAGCACCCTCTAGCTAGTGTGCTAGGTGTAAATAGGTTTTGTTAGTGTAGGCAAATTAGTTTGGCTGAGAGTCAGGCCTGGGTTTAATCTGGGTCAGAGTTGAGTGACTCAGGGAAGCTGGATGACTCAGCAAACAGCATCTCCTGTGAATCCCCGTTTTCCGGAACCTTGGAGAAGCTTCCAGATGCAGTGGATGCAGGCTAGGAGAGGCTGTTTGGAATATTTATGAGGGCCTCAGCCAATCCCCAGCAGAAAGGGGTTGGAAGGGGGCAGGCCACTTCATAAATAGCCATGAGTAATGCTAGCAGGGGAAGTTGGGTGTAATATGGGGATGGAGTGCTGAGGAGGCTGTTTAAAGAAATTACCTGCATGCTGGCCTTATTTTCAAGAAAAGGCGATCCCTGTGAGCTAATCTCCCACATGTGGTGGACTCAGCGGGCACTTTCTAAAGATGGAGGAAATGTTAAAGGCCCTGCTACAGGCCAATGCAGCTCAGCGGGAAACCAACTGCCAAATCGTAGAGGCTGCTACAGCACAACAGGCGGCCCAGAAGGAGATAAAACGGCAGTTCGCAGAGGCTCTGCTGGAGTTGAAAAAAGGGTTTGCATCTCTTCTGCCAGCTGAACCAAAATTGGTACGTGCCTCGTATCACCTGCAGAAGATGATACTGGCCGATGATGTTGAAGCATACCTGGCGACTTTTGAGAGTGTCACTGTCCGTGAAGGCTGGCCAAATGAACAGTGGGTGGGTCTGTTGGCCCTGTTTCTGACCGGAGAACCACAAAAAGCGTATTTTGACCTGGACACGGATAAGGCCCAGGACTATGAGACTCTGAAGATGGAGATACTCGCACGCTTGGGTGTCACCATGGCAGTCCGGGCCCAGCGCGTGCATTAGTGGATCTATTCCAGCAGCAAGCCACCCCGATAGTACAGGTCGAACTCAAATGTTCGACCTGTACTATCGGGGTCATTTGCATCCATGGGGACACTCAGGTCTACCAGACAGCGGTGGTTGAGGTTTATACCCATTGGGGCAGTATGACCCATTCAGTGGGTGTGGTGCCTTCACTGTTTCATGAAGCTTTAGTGGGGAGGGATTTCCCCCATTTTTGGAGGTTGTGGGAGAGCAAGGGGAGGCTGGTGGATAGAGCTCCCCCTGCTCCAGAAGCACAAGAACTCTCCCCGGATCCTTTTTTGCCCAAGGGAAGGAAAGACTGTTGGGGAAATTGAGGGAGCTGATGATCCTCTTCCTTTCCCTGTCATGACTGGGGAGCCGGAGGACCTGGAAGCTAGCTCCCAGCCCGAGGGTAACGCCCAGGAGGACATTTCTGGCCCTGACAATGAAAGTAGGCAGAATGTGGTACCTGACTTAGAGGTCAGGAGAGAGGATTTCTGTACCGTGCAACTGCAAGATGTCACCTTCCTTGGAGCCAGAGAAAACGTTAAGATGGTGGATGGGGAACCAGTAGATCCTCACTGGGGGGTGTCTTTTCCCTACATGGCCATTAAAAACAATTTACTGTATCAGGTGGTAAAATGTGGAGAGGATGAGGTTGAACAGCTACTGGTTCCCAAACCCGTCCGCAGGGGGATCCTAGACCTGGCCCATGGTCATGTAATGGGGGGACATCTCTGTATCGAAAAGACCAGGGAGAGAATCACCCAGAGATTTTTCTTGCCCAGGTTGCATGCCAGTGGCGGCCTGTGCATAGGGGGCGCAGGGGCGGCGCCCCCCCCCCCCAAAAAAAAAAAGAAGAAAAAAAAAAGATTAAAAAAAGAAAACAAAATTTCCAATTTTTTTGTCCACTAGGGGCACTGGACCTAGTGGTGGATATGGGGGGGGGGGGGTTTGCCACCCACGTGAGGGAGACAGAGATGACGATTGGCGGCCTTCTGGGGGGTCATCAGGGCGCAGAGCAATGCGCCCCGACACTCCCCACTATACAGATGTCCTGGCTGTGATTGGTCCAGACTCCAGCCTGGACCAATCACACAGGAGGACACCCCGGGACCTGGTGACGTGACGCGTGGGGGCGGTGCGTGTGCCAGTCACTCACCGTCCCGGCGTCACGTGACCACCTTCACGCCCGGAGACTGCGAGAGCTGCGCTTGCCGCCCACCGTCAGAGCTAAGAGGAGCAGCGGCGTGGTCGGTCAAGAGTCTTCAGCAGCAGCAGCACACAGCAGCAGTCGGTCCGGTCGAGGAGTAAGCCAGCCCGAGCCAGCCCAAGAGCAGGTAAGTGAATGATTGAACTGAAGCAGCCGCCTCCGTCTCTCTCACCCAGCCGGCCGGCCCTACCATAGGCTCCCTGACATCCCCTCACTGTCCGCTCCACTCAGCGGTATGAGATCTTAGACACCGCGGCTTGGATTCCTCAGGTAAATAGAAGCTATCTAATTTCTTCCCTAATCCCTATCATGAATAAGGGACAGGACTCCAACACAATGGTGGTGGGACTCCGGGAGACACTTGGCCGCGCCGATTGCCGGACCTCTAGTGCCTGCCTGCATTTTTAGCTTGGTTAGACACATGTAGCAGCTGCAGATTCTCAGGTCTCTGATCATTCCGATTCTAGACCCTCATCATCTTTGACCAGGATCCCAGCACAGTCAGGATCCCGCACAGAATTGGGGGATGAGTCTGTAATGGAGAGGAGTCTGTGATTGGGGGGGGGGATTTGTAAGGAGATGGTCTGTAAAGGGAGAAGTCTGTGGGGGGCAATCTGTGATGAGAGGAGTCTGATAGTGGGGGGGGATCTGTGATAGTGGGGAGATCTGTGATTGTGGGGGGGATCTGAGATGAGGGGGTCTGTGATAGTGTGGAGATCTGTGATTGTGGGGGGGATCTGTGATGAGGGGGTCTGTGATAGTGGGGAGATCTGTGATTGTGGGGGGGAACTGTGATGAGGGGGTCTGTGATAGTGGGGAGATCTGTGATTGTGGGGGGGGATCTGTGATGAGGGAGTCTGTGATGGGGGGGGGGATTTGTGATGAGGGGAGTCTTGACAGTGGGGGGGGGGGAATCTGTGATGAGGGGGTCTGTGGTAGTGGGGAGGATTTGTGATGAGGAGAGTCTTGACAGTGGTGGGGGGTATTTGTGATGAGGGGAGTCTGACAGTGGGGGGATCTGTAATGAGAGGAGTCTGACTGTGGGGGGGGATCTGTGATGAGGGGAGTCTGTGATGGGGAGGGATCTGTGATGAGGGGAGTCTGTAATAGTGGGGGGATCTGTGATGAGTGGGGGTGGGGGGTGGGGGACTGTGATGGAGTGTCTATGATGAGGGGGGGATCTGTGATGAGGGGGGGTCTGAGGTAGGGGGGATCTGTGTTAGGGGGTGGATATGTGATGGAGAGGGATCTGTGATTGGGGGGGATAGTGGAGGGGATTTGTGAAGAGGGGAGTCTTGACAGTGGGAGGGGGGGGGGTCTTTGATGACGGGAGTCTGACTGTGGGGGGAATCTGTGATGAGGGGAGTCTGTGGTAGTGGGGGGGGGATTTGTGATGAGGAGTCTGACTGTGGGGGGGACCTCAAAGTCACGCAATTTTTTACAGCGTTTTTTGCCGCGAAGCAATACATATTATATTGTTTTTTGCGCCCCCCCCCCCCCAAATTTTGAGCACCAGCTGCCACTGTTGCATACAGATGTCAGGGAGTACTGTGAATCATGCTCTGAGTGCCAAATGTCGGCACCATCGCCCCATTTTCACAGTCCCCTTGTCCCTCTACCAATCATCGAGGTTCCTTTTGAGAGCATTGGCATGGACCTGGTGGGGCTGGTAGTGAAGTCTGCCCGGGGTTACCAGCATATTCTGGTAATCCTCGACAATGCAACTCGCTATCCTGAGGTTATACCCTTGCGTAACACCTCTGCTAAGGCCATCGCCAAGGAGTTAGTCCAGTTGTTTATTTGAGTGGGAATCCCAAAAGAGCTTTTAACCGATCAGGGCACCCCATTTATGTCCAGGGTTATCAAGGAACTGTGTAGATTATACAAAATCTCCCATCTCCGTACCTCTGTATACCACCCCCAAACGGATGGTCTGGTCAAAAGATTTAATAAAACTTTGAAAAGTATGTTAAAAAAGTGGTTGACAAAGATGGGAGAAACTGGGATTTTTTGCTGCCATATCTTATGTTTGCCATACGAGAGGTTCCGCAAGCATCCAAAGGCTATTCTCCCTTTGAGCTCTTGTATGGTAGACATCCCAGGGGGCTGCTAGATGTCGCCAAGGAAACCTGGGAAGGTGAGGCCACCCCATATAGAAGCATCATAGAGCCTATCTCCTTGATGTAGGATAGAATTGCAGCTGTCCTGCCCCTGGTGCGAGAACATATGGAGTGAGCCCAGGAGGCCGAGAGGAGGGTCTATGATCGGAGGGCCAAAGTCCGTACTTTTAGCCCCGGGGACAGAGTGTTGGTACTGGTTCCCACGGTTGAAAGTAAGTTCCTAGCCAAGTGGCAGGGTCCCTTTTGAAGTTATTGAAAGGGTAGGAGAGGTCAACTATAAAGTCTACCAACCAGGGAAAAGGAAACCGCAAAAAGTTTATTATGTGAATCTCTTAAAGCCCTGGAAGGACAGAGAAACTTTATTAGCCGCATCTCTGGCCCTAGCAGACCGAGTGCCGGTGACACCTGACAAAAATAGAGACTTTTTCACCCCATTACCTGGACTCAGTGGCGTAGCGTGGGTTGTCAGCACCCGGGGCAGGGCAAGTAATTTGCGCCCCCTAAGACCAGCGTGCCCCCTTTCAATGCAGAGTGACCAGCGTGCCCCCTTTCAATGCAGAGTGACCAGCGTGCCCCCTTTCAATGCAGAGTGACCAGCGTGCCCCCTTTCAATGCAAAGTGACCAGCGTGCCCCCTTTCAATGCAGAATGACCAGCGTGCCCCCTTTCAATGCAGAATGACCAGCGTGCCCCCTTTCAATGCAGAGTGACCAGCGTGCCCCCTTTCAATGCAGAATGACCAGCATGCCCCCTTTCAATGCAGAATGACCAGCATGCCCCCTTTCAATGCAGAGTGACCAGCATGCCCCCTTTCAATGCAGAATGACCAGCATGCCCCCTTTCAATGCAGAGTGACCAGCGTGCCCCCTTTCAATGCAGAGTGACCAGCGTGCCCCCTTTCAATGCAGAATGACCAGCATGCCCCCCTTCAATGCAGAGAGATCATCGTGCCCCCTTTCAATGCAGACAGACCAGCGCCAGGCTACTGACTCACTCGCTGCTAAACTGACTGAGCAGTGAGGAGAGGCGGGGCTTGGCCTGCAACGCCACCCCACCCTACACCAATGGACAGGTGAGGCACAGTCCAGCCCCGCCCCGACCCGCCATTTTAAGCCACAGGGCGGCCGCGCTGGACATCTCCCAGCCTAAAGATGGAGGCAGCCGCAGACAGTGTGTGAACTGTGTATGTCAAAGTCAGACAGACAGACAGAGTGACATTGCAGATGCGCCCCCCCCAGATGTTGCGCCCGGTGCGGCCGGCCCCCCCTGCACCCCCCACGCTACGCCACTGCCTGGACTGACCAACATGATCCAGCATTATATAGTGATGGAACCATGGTTTTTGCGTAAATTTAAAGCCATATAGAATCCCAGAGGCCAGGCGAGAGGCAGTCACAAAGGAAATCAAAAATATGTTAGAGTTGGACATGATAGAAGAGTCTCACAGTGAGTGGTCGAGTCCCATAATACTGGTCCCAAGACCTGATGGCACTATCAGGTTTTGTAACTATTTTAGGAAACTCAACAGTGTATCCAAGTTCGATGCATACCCGAACTAGGGTCAACGAACTCGTGGACAGGTTGGGACATACCCGCTATATAACAACCCTAGATCTAATGAAAGGCTATTGGCAAATACCCCTAACTGAATCGGCCAAGGAGAAGACTGCCTTTTCCACTCCTGACGGCTCGTTTCAATACAAGCGTATGCCTTTCGGTCTGCATGGGGCCCCTGCGTCCTTCCAGCGAATGATGCACAAAACTTTGAGACCACATCACTCGTGCGCAGCTGTTTATTTGGATGATGTGGTCATCCACAGCCCAGATTGGGACTCGCACCTGCCCCGAGTGCAAGCAGTAGTAGATTCCCTTAGGGAAGCAGGTCTCACGGCCAACCCAAAAAAGTGCGCCATAGGCCTGGAGGAGGCCAAATATCTTGGGTACGTTAGGGGTCGGGGACTGGTAAAGCCTCAGACTAATAAGATTGAGGCAATTCAAAAGTGGCCCCAACTGGTAAACAAGAAACATGTTCGGGCTATCCTAGGCATTACAGGGTATTACTGGTGGTTTATACCCAACTTTGACACCATTGCCGCCCCTCTGACTGACCTGACGAAGGGTAGAGGGTCGGTCATGGTCAAATAGAATCCTGAAGCGGAGGAGGCATATCAGAAGTTAAAGCAGGCCCTTTGTGTACTACTGTGCTGGTGACCCCGGACTTCACAAAGGAGTTTGTGGTACAGACTGACGCCTCCGAGATGGGCCTAGGTGCTGTACTATCCCAGAACAGAGGTGGTGAGGAGCTACCTGAGCTGAAAACTAAACAAGCATGAAAAAAAACGATGCTATTGTCGAGAAGGAGTACCTCACTATTAAATGAGCTTTGAACTCCCTGAAGTATTACTTGTTGGGGAGGTCATTTAAGTTGGTCACTGACCATGCTCCCCTAAAGGGGATGTGTGACAACAGGGAGAAAAATGGCTGCGTGACAAGATGGTTCCTGGCTCTACAGCCCTTTAAATTTACATTAGAGCATAGGCCAGGCAAACTCCAAAACAATGCGGATGCCCTCTCCCGCATGCACTGTATGCTTGGGTCAATCGCAGGCGCTTGAGCAGAGGGGGAGGATATGTGACGGTATGCGAGGGGAGGTAGTCAATAATCGGTATATTTCACCTCACATGCGTTCGGTAGTAAGAGACTGAACCGGAATCCGGCCCGGGGTTTTTTCAGCCTCTATGACAGGCTAGGTTCCGGTCCAGAGATTGTGGGTCCATGCTCAGGTGGACTTTAAATGAACAGGAAGAGAGCACAGGAGCTCTTTTTGGACTTTAAAAGAAAAGGTTTGCTTTACCATATGTTTTGTGGGCAGGGCCGGCGCTACCTATAGGCAAGGTAGGCGCTGGCCTAGAGCGCAAATCAGTCAGGGGCAGCGCTTAGTGGTGTTGCTACAGGCAGAGGCTCGCAAATTTGTGAGTGTGGTTGCCGCGGATCCCCCTCCTGCTTGCTCTCCCCACTAGCAAGGAAGGACTGTGCTGCCCTCTCCCCCCCCCCGAAGCCGCCGCTGTCAGAAGAGGGCTCTGTTTCCTGACCATTCTCCCTCCCTTTGTCAGCAGCGGGGGGCAGAATGGAGAGGATCGGAAAGGCTGTGGCGGTATCTTACGCTGTTCTGGCAGATGCCGCTCCCTAGAACACAGCAGCACGAGGAGGAGGAGGAGAGGCTCTTCTCCCCCCCCCCCCTCCTCCTTGAGCTGCTGTATTCTCGGGAGCGGCATCTGCCAGAACACCCACTCACAATCTGTTTTTTCTTCTCCTTCCTCTCCTATTGGCAAGAGGAAAAAAATAAAAAAGAAGCAGAGAGGATGGTGGGACATGTAGTCCCGAGGACTGGGGGAAACTGCAGCCCCCAGCATGCCCAGCTGAAGAGAAGGGACAGAGAGGGTGGCAAGTAGCACACTGCGGGTGGAAAGTGACACGTTGCATCTGGTGGCAGGCTGCGGGCGGCAAGTGACACACTGCATCTGGTGGCCAGCTTCAGGTGGCAATTGACACGCTGCATCTGGCAAGAAGGCAACAGTGGCAATTGACAGACTGCATCTGGCAGAATGCGACAATGGCAATTGACACGCTGCATCTGGCAGAAGGCAACAATGGCAATTGGCACGCTGCATCTGGCAGAAGGTGATAGTCGCAAGTGACACACTACATCTGGGGACCGGCAATGGTGGCAAGTAACACGCTGCATCTGGGGACAGGCAATGGTGGCAAGTGGCAGGCTGTATCTGGCAGCAGGCGACAATGGCAAGTGACACACTGCATCTGATGGCAGGCGACAGTGGCAAGTGACACACTGCATCTGGTGGCAGGTGATGGTGGCATGCTATATCTGGTGGCAAGTGACAAGCTGCATCTGGTGACAGGCGACGGTGGCACGCTGCATTATGGTGAGTTGAACTATTTTATTATATAATACAATGTAATTATAGAAATAATGTGCTTCAATCATCCTGACACTATATCAAGCCTGGTGTCGGGATGATTTAAGTGCTAACACCAGCCATTTGCCCTACAAATCACAGCTACCAAATTCCCCATCAACCTTAAAACTGCATCCCCCTCCAGTCCTTGGCAAAATTTTCTTCTACGAAATCAGTCCCCCGTGTCAAAAAGGTTGGGGACCGATGCTCTAAAGTGACATCACTACCTCCTAGCGCTCTATGATAGAGATAGCTACGCAGGAGGGAAAGGGGTGATGGATTCTTCCATCATCGGTGAGGGTTTTGAAATTATCTTTTTTGGGAAGGGGGGGGGGGTGTCCCTGATTGGCAGTTTGGAAATGTAGTCACCTTAACCACATAAGCCCCGGAAAATTTTACCCCCTTCCTGACCAGGGGGTATTTTGCGATTCGGCACTGCGTGACTTTAACGGACAATTGCACGGTCGTGCGACGCTGTACCTAAACGAATTTGACGTCCTTTTTTTCCCACAAACAGAGCTTTCTTTTGGTGGTATTTGATCACCTGTGCGATTTTTTGATCATGCGCTATAAACAAAAAAAGAGTGACAATTTTGCAAAAATAACAATATTTTTCACATTTTTTTATATGAAATTCCCCAAAAACAAAATGTAAAAATCAATTTTTTTTAAAATTTTTGGCCAATTTGTTTTCTGCTACCTATGTTTGGTAAAAAAAAATCGCAATAAGCATATTTTGATTGGTTTGCGCAAAAGTTATTGCGTTTACTAACTAAGGGAAAGATTTTTGTCATTTTTTTTTAACGAGTAATGGCTGGCGATCTGCGATTTTTTTTTTTTTGCGGGACTGCGACATTGCGGCGGACAGATCCAACCCTTGACTGACATTTTTGACACTTTTGGGGGTACCAGTGACATTACTACAGTAATCAGTGCTATACATATGCACTGTTACTGTAAAAATGACACTGGGACGGAAGGAGTTAACTTTATTGGAGAGGGAGGGGTTAAGTGTGTCCCTAGGGGCGTGTTTTTTACTGTCATTGGATGTGGCTGTTTGTGTAACAGCACAGATCTACGGTCCTACATAGCAGGACCGAGTGATCTGTGCTTTTACACAGGGGAGAGTGACAGGCGGCTTTGTTTACACTAGCCGCCTGCCTTTCTCCCTCTCTACCCGATGATCACGAGTGACCGGCAGACACGCACCGGCTTCTTCGGGTATGAGCGGGGGCGGGAGCGCGCCTCCGGCGGCGCGCGCTCGCCCCCTATTGGCTCTTAGGCTAGTGACGTACCAGTACGTCACTTTGCCTGGGAGGGGCTGACCGCCGCCGTATATAGTCGGGCGGCGGTCGGCAAGTGGTTAAGCTGATGGGCACTCATGTCTAGGTTTTTTGCTGTATACATGGGCAGGGCAAAGGAGGTGGTGCCAGGGGGCGGCAACTTGAGGTTACGCCTAGGCTAGGGTGTCAAAAATCCTTGCACCAGCCCTGTTTGTGGGTGATGGGGACAGACCCCACATCGTATAGTGAGGAAGTCTACTGTATAGTTTGGTGCCGGATGGCAAGGATTTACTTTACTGTTTTGTTGTTTTTTTTTTCATATTTGCAAAACCTCTGCTGAATAAAGCTGGACCCACCAGTCTTTAAAGAAATTACCTGAATGCTGGTCTTATTTTCCAGAAAAGGTGATTCATGTGAGCTAATCTCCCACTATATACTGTGTATATATATATATATGTACAGTATATATATATATATATATATATATAAATGTGTGTGTGATCCTGCACTTCCTTTTATCAGGTACGAGTGCACGCTGCCGCCGGCTCGCTCTCGCTGTGGTTCTACACAGGAGGTTCTGCGGTCCCGATGTTTGCCAACACCTGCTGATCGTTCTGTACACAGGCATAACATCGATCTGCCTATGTAAACAAGGCAGGTTGCCGTTCTGTCAGTACAGAAGGCATGGATCCTGTGTTCCTGTAGTGCCTTGCACTAGTAAAAGCACCTCCCCCACTACACTAAAACACCAGTTAGGCACACAGTTAACCCTTTGATCAGCACTGATATTAACCCGTTACCTGCCATTGTCGTTAGTACAGTGACTGCATATTTTTAGCACTGATCACTGGAATCATTTCAACGGTCCCCAAAAAAGTGTCAGTTAGTGTCCAATTTGTCCGCTGCAATATCGTAGTCCCACTATAAGAGACTACAGACTTACTAGGATAAATGGTCAGAGACTACAGACTCACTAGGATAAATGGTCATAGACTACAGACTTACTAGGATAAATGGTCAGACACTATAGACATACTAGAATAAATGGTCAGAGACTACAGACTTACTAGGATAAATGGTCAGAGACTACAGACTTACTAGAATAAATGGTCAGAGACTACAGATTTACTAGGATAAATGATCAGAGACTACAGACTTACTAGGATAAATGATCAGAGACTACAGACTTACTAGGATAAATGGTCTGAGACTACAGACTTACTTATTCTAGTAAGTCTGTAGTCTCTGACCATTTATTCTAGTCTCTGACCATTTATCCTAGTATGTCTGTAGCCTCTGGCCATTTATTCTAGTAAGTCTGTAGTTTCTGACCATTTATTCTAGTAAGTCTGTAGTCTCTGGCCATTTATTCTAGTCTCTGACCATTTATTCTAGTAAGTCTATAGTTTTTGACTATTATCCTAGTATGTCTGTTGTCTCTGACCATTTATTCTAGTCTCTGACCATTTATCCTAGTATGTCTGTAGCCTCTGGCCATTTATTCTAGTATGTCTGTAGTCTCTGACCATTTATTCTAGTATGTCTGTAGTATTTGACCATTTATTGCAGTATGTCTGTAGTCTCTGACCATTTATTCTAGTATTTCTGTAGTCTCTGACCATTCATTCTAGTATTTCTGTAGTCTCTGACCATTTATTCTAGTATGTCTGTAGTATTTGACCATTTATTCCAGTATTTCTGTAGTCTCTGACCATTCATTCTAGTATTTCTGTAGTCTCTGACCATTTATTCTAGTATGTCTGTAGTCTCTGACCATTTATTCCAGTATTTCTGTAGTCTCTGACCATTTATTCCAGTATGTCCATAGTCTCTGACAATTTATTCTAGTATGTCTGTAGTCTCTGACAGTCTTCTGTAGCATTGCACTACACTGAATATTATGTGTGGCCCTTTGATGCTTTCAGGAGGCACAGTTGAGGAGCCCTATACCTCTTAAACTGAAAACCACTGGCATTGACTCTTCAAATGATAATCCCTGTTGTGTCCACTTGGTGTCACTAGAGTAGCAGGTTAGTAAAAGCTCCAGAGAACTGTACAGTTCTTTCCATTAGGATCCCAAATTTTAATACATACGAAGGAGGATCTTCGTTTAACTTTTTACTATTACACAGATTAACGCTGTGATCTGTGGAAAAATATACAGAGTATATACCACGCACCAAGGATAAAATACCAGATGGATGTATAAATAAATATATAAATAGAAAATTCTAATAATTAAATATAAAAATAGGAGAATATCCAATACAAAAAGCAGCTGCTATACAATAAAAGGTATAATTGATTAGCAATCGCTGTATTTGACCCCTTTTAAAAAAAGAGACCATTCTTTTTATATCGCTGTGATCTAACCTGCTGCTTCTTGAATGCGTGAAAAAGCAGCTCTTACGATGCGGCAGTGATAAAAAGGCTGACAGAGGTTCAATCCCAACTCTATTCAAAATGTAAAAAAAAAAAAATAATAAGGCTTTAGATACATTTTAAGGGGTTGTGTACATTGGCATTTGTTGTCATCCGAGCTGCTCTTTTCCTTTCTGTACCAATCAATGAGAATACAAAAGCAACTCAGAAAATGGTTTATTCAACTCAGAGGCAGATCAAAGCATCTTAGAAGCATCTGAAAACATTCTGCATTGGCTTCTGAATCCGATTCCTGAATACATCTGAAAAACAAAATAACAAAACTCAGCAGGAAAATAATGTCCAGGAGAGAAGGGGAAGAGGGCGTTAAATAAAACTCATAATAGTGACTATAAAAGGGATTAAAAGATGCTAACTAGAGAGGGAAAGGGAAGACCCTTACCTTGCCAACATCCAAATATATAGAAAAAACGATATTGTATACTTCTTTATCGATCCCCCTATAGAGCGCATAGATACAACATCTTATTTTATTTGTCTGGTTTTGGCTGGCCAAACATCTGGAGAAGTGGACACCTGGGCCATCTTTTTGGTGTCCTCCCACTTATCTCTGAAGGGGCACCTGTGTTCACCCCCAGGATTTGCCTTCGTTCAAATCCTTACTCTCAAGGCTTATCAGCACCCACCCAACCAGTCCTGAGGAAGCAAGTGTATTTAGTGAAACACGTTGACTTATAGGCATGGTGGAATTGTGGACCTAACTCTTGATATCCACATCAGTACGAACCTTACTCTCTATTAATGGACCTTCATATATTCCATGCCTCCATGCTTGGGTTTGGGTATTTATTGAGAAGTAGAGGGCGTTGCTATGATTTTATGATATTTTAAGGACTTTTGTAATAAAGATTTCAGTTAATTATACTACCTGCCTCATGCTGTGCCTACAAAGTAGGGATCGATCAATATCGGTTTTTCATTGCCGATACCGATACCGATATTTTGGCCATTGCATATCGGTATCGGCCGATATTTTGAACATTTAAAGTTTTGCAAAATAAACACAATTTTTAACACAAATCTGTTACTGAACCCTTTGGTGGGTGGCTGGCTGGCTGGCACCCTGTGGTGGCTGACTGGCACCCTGTGGTGGCTGGCACCCTGTTGTGGGTGGCTGGCTGGCTGGCACCCTGTGGTGGCTGGCTGGCACCCTGTTGTGGGTGGCTGGCTAGCACCCTGTGGTGGGTGGCTGGCTGGCACCCTGTGTGGTAGGTGTCTGGCTGGTACAGGCCCAGGGCCTGTGGTTGGCTAGCTGGTACAGGCAGGGCCTGTGGCTGGCTGGTACAGGCCTGTGGGTGTGTGGGTGGCTGGCTTGCCCCGGGCAGCTGTGGGTGGGTGTATGTATGTGGTGGCTGTGTTAAACACACTGTGTGCACTGTACACTCGCTGTCCCGAGATTCCCCGACTCCAGATGAGGCTGAGGGAGGTGGCCTAAAAAGACAGAAGCGCGGAGGCACGTGGCGCAACATACGCAATGACGTCACGACAATATCAGCAATATCGGTAACCTCCGGGGCCGATTCCGATATATCAGGGAAAGTGCATATCGGCCCTCGATATATCGGCCTTGCCAATAATCGGTCGATCCCTACTACAAAGTCCGTTATTTTCGAGATGGTAAATAGAGACAAAGAAAAAATAAAAAATAAATAAAAGTTTTTACCTGTCAGATTGCGATAACTGACATCAAATGCAGATTGAAACTCATCCCTTTGATCTGCAGATATATAAAACAGAGCTGAATTTCTGACCTCCGGCCTTCCCTTCTGTCTTGCACAGTTGTGAAATGGCTTACTCTGATTTCACTGCACACTGAGAGCTTCTTACAGCGTGCCTTAGAAGCTGCAGCAGCTCATTTCATGGCTGTAGAACTTCCAGCATCATCTAGCCCTTTCTTCCCAAGCCCTGACAGTCCATGTCCCACCCCTTTCATTCACTGGATTTTAGTTCTTTCATTCATGGAAGCTCAGCATGCAAAAGCAGCCTGCCTAGGAGCACCCACTCCTCTAGACTGACATCTACCCATCAAGGCATCTTGATATTTGAGTAGCTCCTCCCAAAAGCCAGCCCACTGCTTGCATTGGGGCTGGGGACTCCTAAGAGGAGTACTGAGGCAGGGCTGTTTTGGATCAGACCAATCGTCTGGTGAATTTCTGCCTCCTTCCTGATTTGGCGTATATAATCTGGTGCATGCACGAGAAGAACCACGTGTGCAGGTAAATGATATTTCCTTTATTGCTACTGGATACGTGGGGCTAGTGTCGTGGGCAAGTGCGTCATAAGCATAGCGTTATCTGTTTGCTTGTAGCTTCTGATTGGTCATGTCCATGTAAGGATCTAGGTGTCATTGTAGTGGTGTGCCCCTTTTTTCAGATGCAGGTGCAAGTCCCTATAACTCAATTCCCCACAATCTTTTGGGCTCCCAGCATCCCCTGAGTTCCAGGACACGCCCAGGGAGTATAAATGCCAGCTCCGCCCAGCTTCCTGTGCTCGGAGAGATCCTGTCTGATGGGACAGCAGTGACTGGGCAAGTGAGCTGTCCCTAGGTGCTGGGTCCTTATCTGCCAAGTCTGGTGTGCGGGCCACCAGCAGCGAGCACAAGAGCATGCAGCATCTATCCAAGCCCCAGTCACTGGAGAGGACTCTGTTACAATCCATGTGGAGAAGTTGTCCAAGCAGTGGGGAGGTCCTATCTACAGCCCCCAGCCTCCTGACCAAAGTCAGCATCAGCAGTGCCAGTGTGAAGTCTGTGCCAGCAGGAAATCCCTCAGCTCACAGTCTGCTGAATGAACGATTAACATCTTGGGACACGTGAGATTTCTCTAGCTCTCTATCCTATCAGTAAACTGAACTCAGAGCACTCTGCTGCCATCCAGTGGCCATTCGTAGAACTGCAGTAGAATTGTTTTCATATGTTTTATGCCTGTTTCCCCACTCCTCATGCTGTCGTTTTGTACTGCACACCCCTTTTCACACGATCTCCTGTGTAATCTAAGTTGATTTTCATTGTTCAGTAAAGTAGAAATTGCATATCACCACTGGTCTGATCATTTGGCTGATACCATTACATAACATCATCATCTTGGGTGTAGTCCTGGATGGAGGCGCCAGCTTAGTTACACGAGCTTCGCTCGATGGGAGGGGGAGCTGCTAGCGGGCATTTTGAGTAAGGAATAAAAAAGCATATTTACATGTACAAAAATAGACATAGAAAAGTAGACATTTTACCTAATCCATCACAGGGTGCTGTGAGGTTTTCAGGAAGGCTCCCACCAGCCGTGATCTGCCTGCAGTAGCGGGACAAGTCCATCCAGCACCCCTCCCCCACTACTAATGCATGTTGTAGAATGGGTTTCATACATTTATTCTCAGCCCCCTTGCTCTGCTGCACCCAGGGCAGCTGTCCCTCCTGCCCACCCCCTTGTCTTGGCCCTGTCTGCCTGCATTGCATAAGGAAGCTCGCTGTTTAAAATAAGATATGTAATGAAAATGGAACCGTTTTATTTTAAAAATGCCATTACAGCATGTTCAGGATGGTGGTAAGGAATACAAAGGAAGACAAAATAAAAGCAGATTAAACTTTCGATTATATTTTTTGGGGCATGTGTAGCATAGATGACATCTGACATGTTAAAACTTGTATAAGATTTTAGTGTCTGGATTTACTTATAGTTAAAGTAATTTTTCACTTTACTGATTTCGAAATGTAATATTTTGCCATCCGTTCTATATTAAAGTGGAACCAAACCATATCTGAGCACCGCGAACCAAACATGCTATTTAGTCATTTTTAATCACTTTGAAAAACACAGCCTTCTTGAGTAAGGGAAGATGATTCATGTAGCATTTATTTCCTGGAGTCCCATCTGCTCTTAGTTCAGGCATGCAGGCAGGAGGGTGTGCTTAGCTGAGAAAACCCCTCCTCCCCTCCTGAGGACCCCTGGGATGTATGACATCATTTTAGCCTAGGCCAGAAACCAGGAAATAACTGAAGAAATGTAAAAAGTTTAAAACAAGTAAATATAATATAAATATATAAAACAAGTAAATATAATATAAATATATATAATAAGTAAATATAATTAAGATAAACATTTAATGATCGCCCACCCGCAATGTACTGCAGACAGGCGGCCGCTGTAGGCAAAGTGACATACCCTTAGGCCACTGCCTATTTCTGGGTAATGGGGCATGTGCTGATTGGCTGTGTACAGCCCAGAGCTCAACACAGAGCTCCATTCACAGGATTCGATCTCTGTGTTTCTCAAGAAACCTAAAGATCAATTAGTAAAAACAGCACACATAGTTAGGCACATATGTAACCCCTTGATCACTCTAGATGTTAACCCCTTCCCAGCCAGTGTCATTAGAACAGTGACAGTGTATGTAATATCACTGATTGCTTTATTAATGTAACTGGTGATGCCAGTGCCAGTCAGTTCCCCACCAGCGTCAGTTAGTGCCAGATTGTCTGCCGCACTATTGCAGTCCCATTATAAGTTGCGGATCACCGTCATCAGTAGTATAAAAAAAAATTCCAGTATAAATCCCATAGTTTGTAGGCGCTATAACTTACACGCAAACCAATCAATATACACTTATTTATTTTTTTTCTTTTAATCAGACGTGTAGCAGAATACAATTTGGCCAAAAGTTAGAAAGACAATTCATGTTTGTTAATTTTTTTTATTGAATATGTTTTATAGCAAAAAGTAAAACATTTTGGACTTTTCTTTTTGCAAAATTTTTGTTCTTTTTTCATTTATATTGAAAAAAATAAAAAAACAAGAGTTGATCAAATACCACCAGTGACAAAAAATAATTTCCTGACAGACTCCATGGCAGCTTATATGTGGGTTAGTCCCGCCTCCTCCTACCTCATAGGACCCTACTCCCATAAATTTTTACTCCGTGCCAGAGGCCGTGTTCCTTTTTTTTTTGTTTTCCTCCTGAAAGGATTGTGGTCAAATCTTACCTCGACCTGGCGGTCTGCACGTTGGATCCGGTGGTGTTCCCTTCATGTCCAGCACGCCCTAGCTATTAGCAGGGTAGGACACGGGCGTGGAGTCAGTTGTCAGAAGAGCTTACAAACCTGGCCAATGGCAGGCAAAGCGACATTTGGCCAATCTTCCCAGCTATTAGCGGGAGGCCCATTAATACGCCCCATCGTGTGTGCAGCCGCGGTGTCCGTATGGTCCAAGGTCTGGTCGTGGAAGTGGTGATGTACCCTGCTTTACAGTCTATGGCAGCAGTTTGTTTTTGTATATTCTCCTGTTGTGTGTTACTTATCTCTCCCTGGGGTCTAGTTTGGCTGTGGGATGCAGGGCGTTCCATTTCACGTCCTTCCCCTCCGCTCCACTGCTTCCTGGTGCCTTCCAGGCTCAATCTGAATCGAGGCTTGGTTCGCACAGGTGGGGGGAGGGGAGTGGTGACGTCATTCCGGCGGAAAATTCAAATAGCTGTCAGTTTCAGCTGTTTGTGGGTTTGTTCAGCAGTGTTTCCAGCGGCTTTCCCGTGCTCTGCAGGAGTCTTTTAAAGGTGAGAGATGGCTGTGATTATGCTGAATAGGCTTCCTGCCTGCTCTCTGCATGTCACTCATTCATGGTCTCTTGCAGTTTTCCTAAAGTGATATGGATGTCTCACAGCCCCCTGGTGGCCAGCCCTTACATTACAGGTAAGATTGGTTTTATTCCTCTCCCTGTAATGTTTGGGGGTTTTTCTGCTGTTCTGTTGAGTCTTTATTTTCTTTCCTAAAGCTCTTCTAGGTCTGAAAGACATCACTCAGCCCGTGAAGATCAAGATCCTCCCAGGTCGCAAACGCTGTATTCATCATCAAGTTCCAGGCGCCATTGTTCGTCCTCTAGGCGCCATGGTGAAGAGTCTGGAGCTACTTCAGGACACCACCACTCTGACAAAAGATCCTGCTGGGGATGTGGGGCACAGGTGCCTGACGGAAAGTCGCTCTGTGAGCCATGTTTTGCACATGCTGCAAACGAAAGGGAAGACAGCAACCAGCAGATGGAGTCGCTGGTCAGGCGAGTAGTTAAGGAGTCCTTAAAAACCTTGGATCCTGCTCGTGCTGGAACTTCCTCCCCCAGGATGGCGAGTACTCCGGCTGGTGAAAATATTCATATCCCTGGGCCTTCCCAGCACAGTCACTCCTCATCTGACTACTCTGAGGGTGAGCTTGAAGCGGATGACCCTGGTGTGGGTTTTGACTTTGCCATGGTTCCCTCCTTGGTCAAAGCTGTGAAGGAAGCCCTGAAGTGGGATGAGCCGGTAGAGTCACCCTCTAAACAGAAGAGGTATTTTAAGCACCTCAAGAAGGAACGCCCTGTCTTTCCCCTGTTAGGGGAGGTCGGCAAAATCATTACAGACGAATGGGGCTGCACAGAGAGAAAAAACTCTCTACTCTCCAAAGTGAATAAAATGTACCCGTTTAAAATGGAAGAGGTTAAACACCTGGAATCTGCACCTCTGGTGGATGCAGCACTGATGTGTCTGGTGCGTCATGTCACTCTGCCGCTTTAAGACAGTCACCTTTAAGGATGGCCTTGAGAGACGCATTGATTTAGACCTCAAGCACATCTATGTGTTAGCAGGAATGGCATGCAAGCCAGCATTGGCTCTCGCAGCCCTGTCTAAAGCAATGGAGGTGTGGACAGACAGTGTGGACACAATGCTCAGAAGCGTGTCAGAAGAAGTCGCAAGAAAAATCGCCAGTACATGAGCTGAGGCTGGTGGCGGCTTTTTTGGGGGAGCCCTCCCTAAACATGGTCTGCCTTGCGGTGCGGATAATGCTTTCATCGGTGACTGCAAAACGGGCTCTTTGGTTACGTCCTTGGTTTGCTGATCCTGCGTCAAAACAGGCCTGGTGCCGAATTCCATTTGAGGGGTCCTCCCTATTCGGCAACAAGTTAGAATGCGCCATTTCCCGTGCCACAGGTGGTTAGTCGGGGTTCCTTCCCCAGGATAGGCACTTGCTGGACCAGAAGAAGTCTCAGCCCAGGCAAGGGGCTGATTGAGCAAGGGATGCTCGCCTATATAAGCCTGGCCGTCAATTCCGAAAGAACTGGAGAAGACCACAGCCTTCAGGACAGAAAGCACCCAGAGGAGGGTCTTCTGGTGGTCGGGAGGCCACAAAGTCTTTTTGACGTTGTGCCTGCCCAGGCGGAGCAAGTCGGGGCTCGGCTACTACGCTTCCAACATGTCTGGGCAGCCTCGATAAACGACTTCTGGGTCGTCAAGGCAGTATCAACAGGCCATTCCTGGAAATTCCTGGAAGTTCATTCCAACCTCATTGCCACAGTCAGAAGAGAAAAGACAAGGCCTTCTGTCTTACGTAGATCTGTTGGTGGCTCAAGGCGCAGTGGTTCCAGTTCCAACCAATGAGAAGTTCCAGAGTCTATATTCTCCTCTCTTCTTGGTTCAGAAAAAGAGCGGTGCTTGGAGACCGGTCATAGACCTCACGCACCTGAACTCTTTTATCAAGAAGGAGAAATTCAAGATGGAGACACTATTCACCATCCGTCAAGCAATACAACCGGCAGACTGGCTTGTGTCAATCGACCTCAAGGATGCCTATTTCCATGTGCCAGTGGCAGCAGATTACCAGAAGTTCCTACGATTCCCAGTAGATCAGAATCATCTACAGTTTGTCTGTCTCCCGTTTGGGCTTACTACATCGCTGCGGGTATTCTCAAAGGTCTTACTAGCAGTGGTGGCTTTGATCAGGACCAAAGGTGTCCGTCTACACCATTATCTGGACGACCTGCTCCTGCTGTCACAAGACCGAGAACAACTTCTGGTACACAGGTCTCAGGTAATAGCCACTCTTTGCGAGTTTAGCTGGTTACTGAACATGGAGAAGAGCCACCTGGAGCCTACCCAGTCATTAATATTTCTGTGAGCTCGGTTCGACACAAGTCAAGGCACAATTTCTTTGCCCCTCGAGAAGATCCCGGTAGTCAGGGACAGGGTACGCCTAGCTATGACGGCCACTCACCTTCGAGCATCTCAGTGTCTAAGAGTGGTTGGGACTATGGTAGCCACGACTCCAATGGTGAAGTGGGCACAGTGGAAAATGCGGCCTTTCCAAGTGGGGTTTCTCCATCAGTGGCATCCAGGAGATCAAAATCACCTCATTCGCATAACATCATCAATGCGGGAGAGCCTTCCATGGTAGCTGCAGAGCAAAAATCTCCTCATTTGCCATTCCATCATGCCCATCTCTTGGATCACATTTACCACGGATGCCAGCAACACCGGATGGGGTGCCCTCTGTCAGACAGAGATAGCCCAGGGCAGCTGGGATTTCCAAGGTCACAGGGTAGTGTCAAATACTCTAGAATTGCGAGCTGCGTTCTGCGCTCTGAATTCATTCCGTCACCTAATAGAAGGGACTTCTGTGATCCTGAGGATGGACAATACGACCAAGGTCTCCTATGTGAAGCGACAAGGAGGCACTCGCAGTTGCTCCCTGTTGGAGGAGGTAGATCCAATCTTATATTGGGCCCAGAAACACCTGGTCAACCTCACTGCAGTGTTTCTTCTGGGGGTACAGAATGTTCAAGTGGACTTCCTCTCAAGAGTCCGCTTGGACAACAACGAATGGAGCCTTCACAACGATGTCTTCCAGTGGCTCACTTCTTTGGAATTCCGCCCGGAAGTGGATCTATTTGCATCCCCATGCAATCACAAGCTTCCGAAGTATTATGTGAGGTTCCATTGTCCCCAAGCCTTTGGGACGGATGCTCTGACAGACCAGTGGAAATTCCACAGGGCATATGCCTTTCCCCCAGTTCCTGTCATTCTCCGGTTCCTGGCGAGACTCAGGATGGAAGATGTGGAAGTGCTAACAATAGCCCCATACTGGCCGAACAGGCCATGGTTTCCCCTGCTGATGCTCCTCAGTTTTCGGGATCCAGTTTCTCTACCCAGCAGGCTGGACCTTCTGTCCCAGGGAGCAACTCTACACCCATGCCCGGCTCATCTGCACCTGAAGGCATGGTTTTTGAGAGGGAAAGGTTGGAGGCGTTTGGTTTCCCGAGTGGGGCAATTTCTACTTTATTAAGTGCCAGAAGAGCAGGCACTAACAAGGTCTACGCAAGGATCTGGTCCAAGTTCATGGATTTTGTTACCAAGAAAGGGGGGTCATGCAATGACCTGAATATCCAGCATATTCTTGGTTTCCTGCAGTCGGGACTGAACCTACCATTATCCGTTAGCTCACTACGTGTGCAAGTTTCTGCTATTTCGGCCTTCACAGGAACTTCTTGGGCGTCTCATCCCCTTGTTCGTCAATTCTTTTGGGGAGCGTCTAGACTCAGGCCACAGAGGAAGCCAAGGTTCCCTAAATGGGATCTTCCACTCGTCTTGAACTTCCTTTCTGACGTCAGAAGAAGTCACACGGAGCAACTCTCCATTACAGATCTGTCTCTGATAACTGCCTTCTTGGTAGCCGTCACCTTGGCTAAAAGAGTCTCCGAGATTAGTTCTCTGGGTTGCAAAGAACCATTCCTGACCTTCTTTCCAGATCGTGTGGTTCTTATCCCCATGTTGGGATCACACCCCAAGGTGGTCTCTGTTTTCCACGAGAACCAGGAGATTGTCCTTCCAACATTCAAATCGTCAGATGATCCGGATACACATCCATTAGATGTGGGTGCAATTCTGAGACTGTACCTGGATGCAACAGCTTCCTTCAGGAGTTCAGATTATCTATTTGTTCTCCTCCACGGGAAGAACAAGGGCTTGCAGGCCTCTTCAAGATCCATAGCGGCATGGATTGTTCAGACCATCCAATGGGCATATAAGGCTAAGGGCTTGGCTCCTCCAGAAGCGGTGACCGCGCATTCGACAAGAGGGGTGTCCACGTCCTGGGCGGCTTCTTGTCATGTGGCCCCTGAAGTAATATGCAAGGCGGCTTCATGATCTTCCATTAACACTTTCATGACTCATTATTGTATTGAGCCAGCTTCATTGTCTTCTGTTAACTTTGGTTTGCAAGTACTGTCTGTTGATGGTGCAAATTAAATTTCTTTTGGCCAACAGTTTCCCACCCTTGTGTTTGGCTTGTTATTTCCCATACGTAAGCTGCCATGGAGTCTGTCAGGAAAAATGAAAATTGTTATCAAATACTTACTGTAATTTTCCTTTCCTGATGGACTCCATTGCATCTGGAGTCCCCTCCCATCTGCTGGAGTAGGCTATTTATGGAACACGGCCTCTGGCACGGAGTAAAAATTTATGGGAGTAGGGTCCTATGAGGTAGGAGGAGGTGGGACTAACCCACACGTAAGCTGCCATGGAGTCCATCAGGAAAGGAAAATTACGGTAAGTATTTGATAACAATTTTCCGTTATAAATTCGATACAGCATGACTGTTCAATTACCAGTTAAAATAGAGCAGTTACGTAAAGCAAAAAATGGCCTGGTCATAAAAGGGGTAAATTCTTCTGGAGCTGAAGTGAATAATATAATATAATACAGGTATAATATAATATAATATGATACACATATAATATATAATAATAATATATAATATAATATACAGGTATAATATGATATGATACAGAAATAATATAATATACTATACTAGAATATAATATAATGTAATATAATATATGATACAGGTATAATATAATATAATATGATACAGATATAATATAATAGAATAGAATATAATATATGATACAGGTATAATATAATAAATATGATACAGATATGATTGATATAATATATGATACAGGTATAATATGATACAGATATAATATAATATCATATAATATAATGATTAAAAATAGTTCATGTTGATTGAGAGAGTTTAGTTCTGTGAAAAAGACTGCAAAGAATCTCTGGAAATATTTTGATAGAGTTTAATTCATTTTCCAGGACCAGAGCTGCTCCAAGCCAGAAGTGACAAAGCTTTTTTCAGATACACAATAGATCTGATCAGCGGGGGGCCCCAACCGGGATGACCCCCCCGCCGTTTATAATCAACCCACAAGCACTACTGCCGCATATGGAAAATCCTTTTACAAGCACAATATAGACCTAAAATAATAATAATCATTTTGGATGGAAGCCACTAACTAGATAAAGCTGATTGAAGGGCCGTGCGTGTGACGCGTTGCGGTATCTTGGATTGATGGGTGTAAAGTCAGCTGCCCACTTCCTGTCGGGCCCTCTGGGATTTCCTGTAGTAGACAAAGACCTCCGACCTGAGCCCTGTGTGGGTAGCATCTATTAATACTCCTCTACTAAATACCGCTACACCATAATTACTGCTCTCCCCAGCCCCCGGACGCAGCGTAATTCCCCTTATTCCGTGGAAGAAAGTTCCAAATTTCCCGAAGCATGCGTTGGCCTTTGTGATCAGCGGGAAGTTTTTATGTTGGAAATTAAAGAGCAGAAGCCAAATTTAGTGTAAATTTTGTGTTTTTTTGAGATCCAGCCAAGCAGGGGATAATTTGCTTTTTGTTTTATTCCACGTTTCCTTCAACCCGAGTCCTCAGCTTCATCTTTTATTCATTTATTCCTTTTATCGACTTTACTTTTCCGTGAAGTAATAATTACCGCCATCGCTATTGAGCCAGAAAGTACACAATGCTGCACGCTGGGAGCAAGGTGCTGCATACGAGGTGGTGGTGGTTAAAGCTGAACTCCAGACACAGGAACGCAGCTCTGTATTCATTTTTACATAGAATTAGAATAGAATACAATTAAAGCGGAACTTCGGCCTTCCCTTCTACTGCACACTGTAAAAAGCTCATAGTGTGCAGCAGAATCACAGCAAGCAATTTTAGTACAGGAGAGAAACCTCTACAGATGTACAGACTACCCTTTCCTGTGCTAAAATTGCTTCCTCTGATTCCACTGCACACTGTGAGCTTCTCACTATGTGCATTAGAAGGCGCAGCAAGTCAAACAGAGCCTGCCTCATTTCCTGGCTAGAGGACAGACAGCATCATCTTGCCCTTTCTCCAGTGTCCCTGGCCCACTCTCTTCATTCATTGGATTTCAGACGAAATTCTGCCAAAATTTTTGTTATTCAGAGATTTGGATATATCCGAATTTCCGAATTACAACGGTAACGAATTTCAACGAATCCGAAATAAATTATAATGAGAATTTGATTATGAAAATGAATTCTGATTCGAAATAGAAACAAATTGCAATAAATACAGTAAGGTACAAAAGTGAAAAAGTATGATGATTCCTACTTTGGTTGATTTATAGAATAGAATAGAAAAGAATAGAATAAATAAAAAAAAGAAAAATAGGAATAGAACAGAAAAAAAAGAATAGAATAAAATATAAAAAGGAATAGGAAAAAAAAACAGAACAGAAGATGCAAGAATAGATCATAAAAGAAAATAATAGAACATAAAAGAAAATAATAGAAAATAATAGAACATAAAAAAGGAATAGAAAAGAAAAATAGGAACACAATAGAACAAAAAAACTAAAACAGATTAGAATAGAACATAAAAGAATAGAAAACAAAATAGAATAAATCAGAATTAAATAAAAAATACAAGAATAGAGTAGAAAAATAAGAAAATAACATAAAAAAGAATAGAATAAAACAGAATAGAATAGATTGAAACAGAATAGAAAATAAAATACTAAAATAGAATAAAAGAGAATAGAAAATAAAATAATAGAATATAATAGAGCAGAATAGAATAAAACAGAATTGAATAGAAAATAAAAGAATAAAAGAGAATAGAAAATAAAATAATTATAAGGAAAATTTTTTTTTGAATACAGTCAGATCAAGACCTACTAAACCAAGCCCACATCCTGATGATGAATGGAAAAGGGGAAGGGTGTTGAGCGGGAATGCATGTATTCACCGGGTATGGGACCAAGGACCAGGTGAAATTCCCAGAACGAAAAAATGGACTTTAAAGGGCTGGTATAGCAATTGGTGAGCAACAAGAAGATAAAAAGTTATATATTTTTATTGAAAATAGTTAAAACATACACAGAAATCATAACGAAAGTCACATGTGGTAACTAGCAGCATATATCAAACATGGAGATAGACAGAGTGATATATTGATAACTCATCCATGTTGAAACATTCAAGGGTAATTCTAAAGATGGTTCGACGCGTTTCGCCGGAACAATGTAATCGGCTTCTTCAGGAACCATGTACTAACGGCTATAAAGCCTCTATTTTAGACATGTACAAAGAGAAAAACAGTCATAAGCAACCTTTACATTATGCCAGTTGAATGGACATAAATAATACAAAGTGTGTATACAAAGATTCCAGTTTGAACTTAATCAAAACAAGTATACATAAATTTGTCAACTTGCTCACCTAGTTCACAATTGGGGTTAGCATAGATAGGATCCGAGACTGCCATGGTCACTCAGTAAATGCCAGGATACAAAGAACCCCCTCCTACTGATCCTTAATGAGGGACCAGATAATACCCCTTGCGAGGTAAGGTGGACCGGACCTCTTCCAGAATTCCTCAATATATAATTACATCCATTGATCAGTGCCAACGTGTAACCCATACATGATCACACAGGGGTACACAGTATCCAACTGATGGTATAGGTGGGAATTTGTGGTGACAAGCCCAATGTAGCTCTGCAGTATTAAAAAGGGGGAAGACACAAGAAAAGGAGAAAAAGAGAAAAAATGGGAATTTAAACCAGCCAGACAAAAACACAATCTGTCTGGGGGTCAAATATATGAGCCCAAAAAGAAGGGACTCCATTTGTGTCAAGGGCTTACCTTACTGAAGGAACAATTTAGCATAGAGGTCCGGACGCCGGTGCCCGCGGTACCAGTTACCGCTGCCATCGGTGTCTTTGCCTCGTGGGCTTATAAGCAGGAAGAGGTCCCGCCGGAAGTGTGACGCCAGAAGCGTCCTAACGTCACTTCCGGCGCGGGCGCTATGCAAGTGCGCCATTTCCGGTGTGGCTGAGAGTGGTAATACAGCCTCCGGTATGGCGCAACTGAATCCCATTGCTGGGAGAGGACTGGATGTCTGCAAAGGACGTCCTTCCTCTGCTTTGCGCCCGAATCCACCTATAAGAAGGAGGGGGATCCAGATCCATGCCGGCTCAGACCGAGCGCAATGGCACTTATCAGATCCTAAAAAGAACAAGAAAAAAAAAAAAAATTATATAATATATAACAGTTGAGGCAGTTTCCTCAACTGTTATATATTATATAATTTTTTTTTTCTTGTTCTTTTTAGGATCTGATAAGTGCCATTGCGCTCGGTCTGAGCCAGCATGGATCTGGATGGATGGATCTATGTATACACACTTTGTATTATTTATGTCCATTCAACTGGCATAATGTAAAGGTTGCTTATGACTGTTTTTCTCTTTTCTCTTTGTACATGTCTAAAATAGAGGCTTTATAGCCGTTAGTACATGGTTCCTGAAGAAGCCGATTACATTGTTCCAGCGAAACGCGTCGGACCATCTTTAGAATTACCCTTAAATGTTTCAACATGGATGAGTTATCAATATATCACTCTGTCTATCTCCATGTTTGATATATGCTGCTAGTTACCACATGTGACTTTCGTTATGATTTCTGTGTATGTTTTAACTATTTTCAATAAAAATATATAACTTTTTATCTTCTTGTTGCTCACCAATTGCTATACCAGCCCTTTAAAGTCCATTTTTTCGTTCTGGGAATTTCACCTGGTCCTTGGTCCCATACCCGGTGAATACATGCATTCCCGCTCAACACCCTTCCCCTTTTCCAGAAAATAAAATAATATAATAGAATAAAACAAAATAGAATAGATAAAAATAGACTAGAACAGAATAGAAAAGAATACCTTAAAATAAAACATATTTACTTTGTGGTGAGCTGGTATTTAATGCAGAAAAATAAGAAAAGAACAGAAAAATGGAATTTAATAAAACAGAACAGAATAGAATAGACTGAAACAGAATAGAATAGAAAATAAAAGAACAAAAATAGAATAAAAGAGAATAGAAAATAAAAGAATAGAATGGAACCAAATAGAATAAAACAGAATAGAATATGTAAAAATAGATTAGAATAGAAAATAAAATACTAAAATAGAATAAAAGAGAATAGAAAATAAAATAATAGAATAGAGCAGAATAGAATAAAACAGAATTGAATAGAAAATAAAAGAATAAAAGAGAATAGAAAATAAAATAATATAATAGAATAAAACAAAATAGAATAGATAAAATTAGACTAGAACAGAATAGAAAAGAATGCAATATAATAAAACATATTTACTTTGTGGTGAGCTGGTATTTAATGCATAAAAATAGGAAAAGAACAGAAAAATTGAATAAAACAGAACAGAATAGAATAGACTAAAACAGAATAAAATAGAAAACAAACGAATAAAATAGAATAAAAGAGAAAATAAAATAAAATAATAGAATAAAACAGAATAGAATAGATAAAAATAGACTAGAATAAAATAGAAAAGAAAACAATAATATAAAACATATTTACTTTGTGGTGAGCTGGTATTTATTGCAGAAAAATAGGAAAAGAACGGAAAAATGGAATAGAATAAAACAGAACAGAATAGAATAGACTGAAACAGAATAAAATAGAACAGAATAGAATAAAATAGAATAGATAAAAATAGACTAGAATAAAATAGAAAAGAAAGCAATAAAATAAAAGATATTTACTTGTATATAATGCAGAAAAAATACATTTTCAGTTTGGTTCTGTAAGTGTGCCAGCAAAGTGTTTGTCATCGGACAAACACTTGAAATGATTCACAATGAGAAAACAAGTGAAAGGTACAGAAAGGACCTCTGGGCATGCTACAGCTGGCAGCACCAGACCTTCCCATCTTCATGACATTCCATATAATGGAGAATTGATAAGGCAGACTGGACTGAATGAATTATTAAAGCACCACTTCCCAATTAAAGTGGTTCTAAAGCGTTTCCTGCATTAAGGTAAAAAAATGTGCTCTGCCCATCTGCAGCCAGCGCTGCTCTCTCTCCCTCTTCACACAGAACATGGAGCCATTGGCTTATGCTGCTGTCAATCAAATCCTGTGAGGAGGGAGCAGGGGGCGGGGCTGAGCTACTTGCACAAGCTGCAATTGCACCCCCATAAGAAGCAGCTTCCTATGGTGGTGCATAAAGAGGAGGAGGAGCCTAGAACATTGGTGGGGAATCTCAGAAGAGGAGGATTGTGGCCGCTCTTTGCAATGCCATTGCACAGAGCAGATGAGTATAATATTTATTTTTAAACAAAAGGAAGCCTTTACAATCATTTTATATTTAGAAATAAATATTTTTTTTAGGACAATAGGACTTTTAAGGTGCTGGATTAACCACTTGCCCTCCGGAAGTATTACCCCCTGTATGAACAGACCAATTTTTGCTTTTTGGCACTGTGTTACTTTAATTGCAAATTGCACGGTCATGCAGTGCTATATATAAAGAAATGTTTCCCCACATATAGGGCTTTCTTGGTTTCTATTTGATTACCGCTTTTCATTTTTTGTGCTATAAACATAAAAAGATGACAATTTTGAAAAAAACAAAAACAAACTACAGTATATTTTTAACTTTTTGCTATAAAACCTATCCAATAAAAAAATTAAAAAAATCTAATTTCTTCAAAAAATTAGGGCCAGTATGTATTCTGCTACATGTTTTTGGTAAAAAAAAAAAAAAAAAATCACAATAAGGGTATATTGATTGGTTTTCACAAAAGTTATAGCATCTACAACTTATGGTATATATACTGGAATTTGTATTTATTTATTTACTTATACTAGTAATGGCGGCAATCAGCGACTTATAGCAGGACTGCGATATAGCGGCGGACAATCTGACACTAAGGGGTTTATGTACTAAAGCTAGAGAGTGCAAAATTAGTCACAATTCTGCAGAGAAACCAATCAGCTTAATCAACCAACCAATCAATCAACCTTAGCTTAGCTTGTTTAATCAAAGGGTAACTCCGCTTTCGTGGGTAAAAAAAAATAAAAAATAAAGAAAAAACAATATAGCGTATACAATTGTGACACAAATCATATTGTAATTGAATGTTATTAAAAATTACCTTTCTTTTTCAATCTGCAACAAATATTTTTCACATTCTGCTATACAACATTCCCCCCAAAAAAAATAAAATAAAAATTTTCATCCTTTTAGGCCAATTTGTATTTTGCTACATATTTTTGGTTAAAAAAAATTGCAATAAGTGTATTTTGATTGGTTTGCGCAAAAGTTATCGTGTTTACAAACTAGGGGTAAGATTTATGTCATTTTTATTGATTTATTTTTCTTACTAGTAATGGCAGCAATCTGCGATTTTTAGCGGGACTGCGACATTGCGGCGGACAGATCGGACCCCTGACATTTTTGACACTTTTGGGGGACCAGTGACATTACTACAGTAACACTGTTTCTGTAATAACGACACTGGCTGGGAAGGGGTTAACCTAGGGGTGATCAAAGGGTTAAGTGTGAGCCTAGGGGGGGTGTTTTCTAACTGTGTGGGGGATGGGCTTGTAAAATGAACACAGAGACCTGTGATCCTAAATAGGAGGATTTAATAATAATAATGACACTGGCAGGAAAACCCCTTCCCTGCCAGTGTCATTATTACAGTAACAGTGCATATTTATAGCACTGATTGCTGTAGTAATGCCAGTTAGGGGTCCGCTCTGTCCGCCGCAATGTCACAGTCCTGCTAAAAATCGCAGATCACCGCCAAAAACAATAAAAAAAAAAGTCCATAAATCTTTCCCATAGTTTTTAGACGCTATAACTTTTGCGCAAACCAATCAATGTACACTGATTAGGATTTTTTTTTACGAAAAATATGTAGCAGAAAACATATTGGCCATATTGGCCTAAATTTATGAAAAAAAATTGATTTTGAATTTTTTTATTGGGTATGTTTTATAGCAGAAAGTAAAAAATATAGTTTTTTTCCCAAAATTGCCAAAAAATAACGGCAGGGGTAGTCAAATACCAAAAACCGCAGGGGTAATCAAATACCACCAAAAGAAAGCTCTATTTGTAGGAAATAAAGGGCATTATGTTTTTTGGGTACCGCTCAATTGTCAGTTAAAGCACCGCAGTGCCGTATAGTAAAAAATGGCCTGGCCGTTAAGGGGGGAAAACCTTATAGAGCTGAAGTGGTTAATCATACTTACCTAGCTGTTCCCCGCCGATTCTAACACTGAGAACCGAGCAATCAAACACCGCAGATCACTCGGCTCTCTGAGCTCCCTGAGCAGAGAGCTGGTGTCTGTCAGTCACCGGCTGTCTGCTCTGTCCCCCCCCCCCTCCACCCCTGCGTTTACTGGAGTGTTGGGCTGTGGAGGGGGCAAAAGCAGCCTGCTCAGCCTCTCAGCGCTTCGCTAAGAGGCTGAGCCCGGCGTGGGTCCAGGCATGTGCCAGATCCCGACTTCATAGTCGCGATCCTTGCAGAGCCTGGGCCGGCTCTGTGACGTCAGCCGACAGCGGGCTTCAGCCTGCTGAAAACGGGTCACAGGAGTGCAGAACGAACTGCACTCCTGTGATCCACAGGAGAAGTGCAGCCAAAGGAGTTTTGGCTGTACTTCTCCTTTAAAGTGATATTAAAGCTGCATTTAATAATAACCATGTTATACTTACCTGATCTGTGCAGTAGTTTTGCACAGAGCAGCTCCGATCTTCTATGTTTCGGGTCCCTCGTCAGCGGTCCTGGCTCCTCCCCCTCGAGCAGTGCCCCCCAGAGAAAGCCGCTTGCCCTGGGGGGCACCGCTGCATACTTTCTCCTGAGCTGCTGCTAGGACGCTCTCTCCTTAATGGGCTCCCGCTGCTGTTTTAACCGAAAAGGAAGGAGAATCCCCATACAGCCAAGGCTATCGTGAACATCACTGGATGGGAGGGGGCTAAGGGTAAAGATTGGGGGACTGGGGGGAGCTGCTGCACACAGAAGGTTTTTTTTACTTTCATGCATAGAATGCATGAAGGTAAAAAACCTTTAGCCTATACAACCACTTTAATGGAAGCCCTGCTAGGCTGCTAGAGAGCAACACGCCATTATGCACGATTTTCCAACCCACACATATGTGAACCTAGGCTAGCGGCTTGTTCACAACATGAGTTGCATCCGAGCACTCTCACTTTTTTGCACCTTCCAGCACAACATGAGTTGCATCCGAGCACTCTCACTTTTTTGCACCTTCCAGCACAACATGAGTTGCGTCCGAGCGCTCTCATTCTTTTGCATGTCCCTGCAGGTCACGTTTTAGGACCCTATGCATATAAAACGTGCAAAAAGGATGCTGGCATAAATTTTGTAAAAATTACATTACACCAAAACGATTTGGTACTATAATACCATATACCAGGCATTTTGGCAGGCATTTGCTGGAGGCCCGGGGGTGCCTTCAAGAATTGATGCGTGCGTCTGCAAAAGGCAGCATGTTTATTACAGGAAAACATGAAATTCTGCACACCTTCCTGTCTGCACATGATTTGAAGTCGTAAGCTAAGCATTCTAATTAATCTCATGTTATAGTGTACATCAGGGGCAGGGGAGGACTGGACCAGGGGGCAGGGGGACAATTGCGCCCTGGGCCATTCTGATGCCCCTTTAAAAGGCTGCACTGCTTCCGCCATAGACATGCCTAAAGGATTCCTGGTGAAGAGAAGCAAAAAGTCCCTCTCACTGACCTACTGAGTGCGGGTTGAAGACAAGGACAGAGCGCAGGCCTCCCCCCAGCATGGATGGTGTAAACTGTGTCTGAGCAGAGGGCGGTTCCATGCCCCACTGGAGACTCTTCTCCCCCGGCCAGCCCCATACGAGCTGTCTCCGCCCCCTCTGCTGGCCAGGTCGGGAACCTGGATTCAGCCGGTAAGTCGAAAGCTTGAGTAGGGCTTCAGCTTGGAATGGGGGTCAGGAGGAGGGTGGGAAGAGGGAGAGTGGGAGGGGGGCCGAGTTGCTGTACCATAGGCCTCTGGTTTGTACTTGCCCCCTGGACCGAAAGTTGCCAGTCTGCCCCTGATTACAGGGCCAGTTTACTGTCCTTCAGACTTTAGGAGGACCAGATGGTGGTCTTTGGAAATAGAAAAGGTTCCCCATCATTGGGAGGAATTGTGTCCCATCATTGGTTTCATTGGGAGGAATTTTGCCCCATCATTGGTGTCATTGGAAGGAATTTTGCCCCATCATTGGTGTAATTGGAAGGAATTTTGCCCCATCATTGGTGGCATTGGGAGAAATTGTGCCTCATCATTGGTGGCATTGGGAGGAATTGTGCCCCATCATTGGTATTAGTGGTAGGAATTATTATTATTATTATATAGCGCCAACAGTTTGCACAGTGCTTTACAACGTGAACATCCCTACTTTGGTGTCATTGGGCAAGATTTTGCCCCATCATTGGGAGAAACTGTGCCCCATCATTGGGAGGAATTGTGCGCCATCATTGGTGTCATTGGGAGGAATTGTGCGCCATCATTGGTGTCATTGGGAGGAATTTTGCCCCATCATTGGTGTCATTGGGAGGAATTTTGCCCCATCATTGGTTTCATGGGGAGAAATTCTGCCCCATCATTGGTGTCAATGGGAGGAATTTTGCCCCATCATTGGTAGTAGTGGGAGGAATTATTATTATTGTTATTATTATTATTATACAGGATTTATATAGCGCCAACTGTTTGCGCAGTGCTTTACAACATGAACATCCCTACTTTGGTGTCATTGGGAGAAACTGTGCCCCATCATTGGGAGAAATTGTGCCCCATCCTTGGTGTCATTGGGAGGAATTGTGCCCCATCATTGGTGTCATTGAGAGGAATTGTGCCCCATCATTGGTGTCATTGGGAGGAATTGTGCCCATCATTAGTGTCATTGGGAGGAATTGTGCCCATCATTAGTGTCATTAGGAGGAATCTTGCCCCATCATTGGTGTCATTGGGAGAAACTGTGCCCCATCATTGGTGTCATTGGGAGGAATTGTGCCCCATCATTGGTGTCATTGGGAGGAATTGTGCCCATCATTAGTGTCATTAGGAGGAATCTTGCCCCATCATTGGTGTCATTGGGAGAAACTGTGCCCCATCATTGGTGTCATTGGGAGAAATTGTGCCCTATCATTGGTGTCATTGGGAGGAATTGTGCCCCATCATTGGTGTCAATGGGGAGATTTGTGCCAGTTCATTGTTGTCAGTGTGGAGAATTTTGCCCCATTATTGGTATCAGTGGATGAAATAGTACCCCAGGAGCCAGATAAAAGCAAGCAAAGGGCCACATCTGTCCCCTGGGCTGTAGTTTGAAGACCATTGATGTACATTTTCTCTAAAAAGGAAAACTTGGTGACCTTTTTTCACTATTTGCCCCCCCAATACACCAGTCCGGCACTGGAGATAATACACGGTGTATGGGGGCTCTATTTACCTAGCTTACTCTGCTATATTCCCAGGCGTAGTGACCGAGGATAGAATCAGATCTGCACATCCTGCTCTGACTAATAGCTCAGCCATGGATGAGTCATTGGGCTTTGCTATTATCGCTGTACTCCTAAGCCCCCGGGCCTACCAACCAACCGTCAGTGTACAGGATGACATGACAAGGTTTACCACCTCCACTGAAATATTGTTTAACCCTCACGTTGGTTGCTCAGCTACGCTATTGAAGATGGCAATGTTGTTCTTCTAATAATTACTTGCTTCTAAAGTGCCGTTATTCACACCTGTGAAAGGAGATGAAAGACAATATCCCCGACCACTGCAAACAAATGAAGTCAACAACGGTCATGTAATGAAGTCACGCAGCAGGAAGAGGTGGCTGGAAACACAGAGAGGGAGGGGGGAGCAGTTTAGTGAACCTGTTTATCTGCCTTGCATGGACCAAGCACAGGTGCACTTTAAAGCTGAAGTCTGGGCATTAAAAACCTTTTTATTTAACCACTTTAATACCAGGCATTTTTACCCCCTCCCTGCCCAGGCCAATTTTCAGCTTTCAGCGCTGTCGCACTTTGAATGACAATTGCGCGGTCATGCAACACTGTACCCATGTGAAATTATTATAATTTTTTTCACACAAAAATAACTTTCTTTTGGTGGTATTTAATCACCAATAGGTTTCTTTTTTTTTTTTTTAACGAAAAAAGACAGCATATTTTGCAAAAAAAAAAAAAACAGGTTTTCTTTTTTGTTTTTTAGCAAATAAATAATCTTTCTTCATAAACTTAAGCCAAAATGTATTCTGCTACATTTATTTGGTTAAAATAACCAAAATCAGTGATTATTTAGTCTGTAGGAAAGGTATAGAGTCCACAAACAATGGTATATATCTGAAAATCGATCAATCCTGATGTAAGGAGGGCCTCATTTCTTGAGGGCCGAAAATGCCAAGACAGTACAAATATCCCCCAAATTACCCCTTTTTGGAAAGTAGACAGTCCAAGGTATTTGGTAAGAGGCATGGCGAGTTTTTGTTGTAATTTTTTGTCACAATTTTTTGAAAACTAAAAACAATTTAAAAAATAGTTTTTGCCACATTTTGTTTACATTCAGTGCAGTACAGCATCATCATATAAATGGTGTGGCGGTGATCAGGGACGGTATATTTAAAAGACATATTTTTTCCCAAGTAAAAAAAATAAATAAATAATTTTTATTACATTTATTTTCCGTTTTGTTAACAATTTTTTTTTTTGCATACTGCGATCAAAGCTACACAGTGTTACTACAGTAACACTGTACCACTCTGGGAGGGTGATCAGGATTGTTTTTTTACTTTTTTGCATACTATGATTGCTTATAACCGTGAATATCACAGTTAAAAACAACCATTTTTACTGAATGAAATCAAATAATTCAGTGTTTACTATTGTGATTAGCTGTGATTGACCAAAGCTAGTCATATGGTACAGGTGAGCTGTTATTGGCCCTGTCTGTACAATGTGATCACTGTGACCAATCACAGAGATCAACACAATAGTACACAATGAATGGCATGAATGGAAGCCATCCATTGTGTACAATTGTCATGTGATCTGCTGTGATAAGTCACAGGGATCACATGCCACCGGCAGTGGGCCAGTATAATGATCTCTCATCTGTGGTGTCCGGTGGACTTAGTGGGTGACAGATCATGCTGCATCGTGGCCCATGGGGCGTTCTGGGTAGGACGTCATATGACATGCACCCAGAATTAGAGAGCTCCCTCTCACCCATCATTGCACTACCTCCCAACTTTCTGAGATGGGATTGAGGGACACCTATTAGCAAAAGTATGTAGGCATTGGACACACCCATTGCCACACCCCCTTAAAGGAGAAATATAAAAAAAACACAAGTGCTTTTTTTTACCACTACTATTCCTTTATACTGTTTTATTTTTTAATTTTAGAAATTGGATGAAAGGTTTAGTACTGGGAAACACTTTTTAAAAGATAAAAAGTTCATTGTATATACAACTCCATAGATCAGACCAAAATGAGGGACAAATGACGAGGAAAGAGGGACAGAGGGATTTGTTCCTAATCAGGGACAGTCTCTTGAAATCAGGGACAGTCTCTTGAAATCACGGACAGTCCCTTGAAATCAGGGACAGTTGGGAGCTATGCTTTAGGCTGAGCGGGAACTGGTTCAATATATTTCTTAATAGCTACAAAAGATATCATCTAATTTATGTGCAACAAATGCCTTTGGAAACCTGGGTGTTACCTTGTGACAGTAGCCTGTGACATCATCATTGTGCTGTACATGTGCCTGTGCAGAGAGCAGAGCAGTGGGAGGGGCCTAGCAGGTTCCACCCACTACAGGCTGCCTGCAGAAAACAACAGGTGGGGACAAGACCAGTCACCCTGCACAAGTTGAGAGAGCAGCAGTGACTGGTCATGAAAAAAAAAATCAATCTTTGAATGGTGCCCCTGATGGAAGGGTGACCTGCCTTGTGATCACAATGCACAGGACAGCGGGGACCCAGAAGCTAGTGAAGATCACTGAAGTAGCGGTGTCATGTAAAATTATCAATACCTGGAATTCCGCTTTAACCAATTGCTGACCGACGTAAGTATTAAAATGTCTTTTCAACAAGTGGTAATACCAGAATCATGGCTGCAGACATGATCCTCAGTGGCGTAGCGTGGGTTGTCAGCGCCCGGGGCAAGGCAAGTAATTTGCGCCCCCTAACCTGCGGACTTTTAATACTCCCCGAGTCCCTTCCTACAATAGTACTGACCAGCCTGATTCCTATACTGACCTACCAGTCCACTATGCTAACATACCTGATTCCTGTACTGGCCACTACACTGACCTACCTGTCAACGACACTGACCCTTACAATGACCTACCTGATTCCTACCTGACCACTACACTACACTACACTGCCCACTACACAGAGGACACCACCGCGTAATCAAGCCCTTACAGGGGCGGGTCGGGGAGGATTGTGAGAGCTTCGAGGAGGCGGGACGGAGGCACATGCAGGGCTGACGGCGAGGCAGGCTCCAGAAGCAAGGCGGGGCTCTGCCACTGGCCAGCCCCGCTGCTGCACATGACAATGTTGGCCCAATCACAGGGCGCCGACCGGCCATTGTTTAGCCTGAAGATGGCAGGGGCTGAAGTGACACGCTAGGAAGTAGAGCTGCACGATTCTAAACCAAAATGAGAATCACGATTTTTTAGCTTGGAATAAAGATCACGATTCTCTCACGATTCTCTGTGTAACAAAAAAAAATTGGGATAACTTTACTGTTACGTTTTTTTTTTTCATTCATTAAAGTCTATTAATTGCGTTTGAAAGACTGCTGCGCAAATACAGTGTGACATAAAATATTACAACAATCGCCATTTTATTCTGTAGGGTCTCTGCTAAAAAAATATATATAAAATGTTTGGGGGTTCTAAGTACTTTTCTAGCAAAAAAAAATGATTTTAACTTGCAAGCAACAAATGTCAGAAAAAGATCCAGTCTTTAAGAGGTTAAACTTCCTTTTTCCCTGGCAGAGGGAAGGAAAAGATACAATGTAATCATTTTTGTTTATAGTTACTGGGAGACTTTGCTGATAGTTGTTTGCTTTTTTTTTTTTTTTTCCACAGCTGTTCTCTCTGCTATGCAGCTATGCAAAGAATCGAGCATATTTCAGGGTTAGATCGTCAGGGGGGGTGAATCGAGATCGCGATTTTCATACGATTAATCGTGCAGCTCTACTAGGAAGAATTTTTAAATTTTGCTAGAGTGACACTGGCGTGGGATGCGCCCCCCCAAATGTTGCGCCCGGTGCGGCCGGCCCCCCCTGCACCCCCCACGCTACGCCACTGATGATCCTGGCACTGTTTTTTTCAACCAGCGATTGGCTTTCTTGTAAATGTGATCTGGTGACTTTACAGTAGCCTGATCATTTTTACAGTGCTCGGACAGACCCCCCCATCAAACCCCCCACCCCCACCACCTCCCACAGTGGTTCCCAGGCTTTCTTATTACTCCAGGGAGCCTGGGACCATGGGAAGACATTCAGGATGGCTCCACACAGAGAATATGGAATAACATCCATTTCAATCTCCCCTGTGACAAATTAATGCGGAGGCAGTGATGATTGCGGATGTTGAGCTTGGTTATTTGGAAGGGGGAATTCCGGAAGGGCATAACTTACCCATTTGGGTAAAGATCTGCATTTATATACTATTACAAATTTATTTTTGATCAATATGTACCGTTCAATTTAAAGAATTTTAATTAGTGCTTTGGTGCTGTGATCTTCCAAACTTCTGATTTTCACATATAAAATCGTTATGTGTATGGCCAACATAGCACCAAAAATTTTGATCCTTTAATCACTTAAGCTCCAGAAGGTTCAGCCCCCCCCCCCCTTCCTGACCAGGCTATTTTTTGCGATATGGCACTGCGTTGCTTTAACTGGCAGTTGCACGGTCGTGCGACGCTGAACCCAAATAAAATGAATATTCTTTTTTCCCACAAATTGAGCTTTCTTTTGGTGGTATTTGATCACCTCTGTGGTTTTTATTTTTTGCGCTATTAAAAAAAAAAGACAAATTTGAAAAAAAATACACCTTATTACTTTCTGCTATAAAACACATCCAATAAAGAATGTAAAAAATCTAATTTCTTCATTATTTTAGGCCAATATGTATTCTGCTACATGTTTTTGGTAAAAAAACAATCCCAATAAGCCTATATTGATTGGTTTGTAAGTTATAGCTTCTACTAACTATAGGATAGATTTATGGAATTTTTATTTATTTGTTTACTAGTAATGGTGGCAATCAGTGATTTTTAGTGGGACTGCGGCGTTGCGACAAGTGACACTTTTTGGGGACCAGTGACACCAATACAGTGATCAGTGCTAAAATAAATGCACTGTCACTGTACGAATGACACTGGCAGGGAAGGGTTTAACATCAGGGGCTATCAAAGGGTTAAATGTGCTCCCTGGGAGTGCTTGCTAACTGTGTGTGGGGGAGGTGCTTTGACTGGGGATTGACAGAGATCCATGTTTCTGCTTAGCAGAAACACAAGATCTCCATCTTCCTCTCTGACAGAATGGCAATCTGCCTTGTTTACATAGGCAGACCACTGTTCTGTCAGCCTCGGGAAGGATCGCGAGGTGCCGGAAGACATCGGGTCCGCCGGACGGACCTGCTGATTGGCCCCCGCAGAGTCCAACCCAGGCCCAAAGAGAAAGATCACGTACAGGTACGTGATTTTGCATTTAAGGGCCGACCTGCACAGTATATGTACATGGGGCAGTCCTTAAGTGGTTAAGAGCAACTTTCAAAAAAGTATTAAACCCAAAAGCAAACATTTATATTGCAGTTTACCAGTTCTTAGATTTGATGGCTGCATTAGTTTCCTTGTTTAGGCTTTCTTTCTTCAATTTTCATCTGGTGATCTCACCAGTAAGTCTGTTGTTTTCCAAAAGAACAAGCTGTCCTGCAGTTACATAGACTAGACAAACCATTTACCACTGACAGTGGTGAATATAATGATCAGATTTTATTTATTTATGTAAAACTTTTATCCCAAAAGGGGAAAAAAACTTTTCTGTAACTGATTATAAAAGTGTGAGCTGGAGTTCAATTTAGATTTGTTAATCTGCTAGTACATCTAACACTCACCTTTCCCCAGATTAAAGTGGGAGTAAACTCCCTTGGTTGATTTTTACCTATAGGTAAGCCTATAATAAAGCTTACCTATAGGTACAGTAAATATCTTCTAACCGTGCACCGTTTAGGAGATATTTACTTGTGAAGCTTCCAGTGATGTCACCGACGCATGCGCTCTGAAGGAATGGCATACCTGTTCTGTTCCTTTAGAGCAGGGGTCCTCAAACTACGGCCCGCGGGCCGCATGCGGCCCGCCAGGGTCCTGGGCCCGGCCCTCCGGCCGGAATCGGCATAGGGCTGACTGTCGCTCACTCACTGAAGCTGTAATATGCTTTAGAAAAGGGTGGACCCGGGGCGCAGAGCAGTACGCCCTAGCCCACCCATTTGTGTGACAATAGTGAATGAAAATTCGCTATTGTCACATGGATCCTCCTCCTGGCCAATCAGATTTGCCAAACGGCGAACCCATGCCATTGGCCGAGGAGGAGGCGGGAGGACTGAGGAGGAGCCGCCCGCCACTGCAGGTAAGTGCACTGGTCTCTCTGGCAGTCTCTGCATGCTGGTCGCTTTGCATTGAAAGGGGACACACTGTGGTCACTCTGGCATTGAAAGGGGGCACGCTGTGGTCGCTTTGCATTGAAAGGGGGCACGCTGTGGTCACTCTGGCATTGAAAGGGGGGCACGCTGTGGTCACTCTGGCATTGAAAGGGGGCACGCTGTGGTCGCTTTGCATTGAAAGGGGGCACACTGTGGTCACTCTGGCATTGAAAGGGGGGCACGCTGTGGTCACTCTGGCATTGAAAGGGGGGCACGCTGTGGTCGCTTTGCATTGAAAGGGGGCACGCTGTGGTCACTCTGGCATTGAAAGGGGGGCACGCTGTGGTCACTCTGGCATTGAAAGGGGGGCACGCTGTGGTCACCCTGGCATTGAAAGGGGGGCACGCTGTGGTCACTCTGGCATTGAAAGGGGGCACGCTGTGGTCACACTGGCATTGAAAGGGGGCACGCTGTGGTCACACTGGCATTGAAAGGGGGAATGCTGTGGTCACTCTGGCATTGAAAGGGGGCACGCTGTGGTCATATATACTGTATATAAATAAAACAATAAATATTGTATTGTTTTTTTGTGCACTACAAATAAAATATGCGCATTGGAATTTGTTCATATTTTTTTTCAAACTATAGTCCGGCCCCCAACAGTGTCTGAGGGACCATGAACTGGCCCCCTGTTTAAAAAGTTTGAGGACCCCTGCTTTAGAGCCCTGTGCCATGAACAGCGGCTCCCGAGCGCATGAGGTGGACTGACGTCATTGCAGCTCGGCCAATCAAAGGACGGGAGCCCACCAACCCAGAAGGAAGACCAGATGAAGAAGGAAGCCCTGTTAGAAGTGACAGCTCAATGTGGGGGGGGGGGGGGGGGCTTCATTTTAAGGTACGTTTCACACAATTTTCTAGATGCATACTAGCACATTGTAACATTGCCTTGCAGAACTAATTTTTTTTTTTTCCTGCACCCAGTTTACTACTGCTTTAACAAAGCTGCTGTCCAAACGTGTCCCCTGTGCTTCTTCCTCCAGAGTGGGGGCACTCTAATACAGGAGATGTGTTACTTGCCAGATCACCAGGTGAAAGCAGGGTAAAAAAAAAGAAAGAAAAAGAATGTAGCCACCCAGGGCTGGCCAAAGACATTGTGCTACCTGTGTCCAAAAATGAAATGCTGCCCTCTACCCCCCCCCCCCCCACCCCCAAAAAAAGAAAAATTATGCCCACACAACAAAGAGACATTTCCATAAAGAGACATCCCCAAATGGTAAAGAGATAGCCCATTCCAGCAAAGAGACATGCTCCCTCCTGCAAAGAAACATGCCCCCCTCCAGCAAACAAAAATGCCCCCCTCCTGCAAAGAGAAATGCCCCCTCCAGCAAAGAGACATACCCAATCCAGCAAACGAGACATGCCCCCCCCCCCCCCCTACGAATAGACATGCTCCCTCCTGCAAAGAAACATGCTCTCTCCAGCAATGTGACATTCCCACTCCTGGAAAGAGACATGCCCCCTCCTGCAAAGAGACATACCCAATCCAGCAAAAGAGACATATCCCCTCCTGCAAAGAGACATGCCCCCTCCAGCAAAGTGACATGCCCCCTCCAGCAAAGAGACATGCCCAATCCAACAAAAGAGACATGCCCCCTCCTGCGAACAGACATACCCCCTCCTGCAAAGAGACATGCCAAATCCAGCAAAAGAGACATGTCTCCTCCAGCAAAGAAACATGCCTCCTCCAGCAAAGAAAAATGCCCCCCTGCTGCAATGAGACATGCCCCCTCTGGCAAAGACACATGCCCCCCTCCTGCAAAGAGACCTGCCCCCTCCAGCAAAAGAGACATGCCCCCTCCTGCAAAAGAGACATGCCCCCTCCTGCAAAAGAGACATGCCCCCTCCAGCAAAGAGACATGCCCCCTCCAGCAAAGAGACATGCCCCCTCCAGCAAAGAGACATGCCCCCTCCTGCAAAGAGACATGCCCCCTCCTGCAAAGAGACATGCCCCCTCCTGCAAAGAGACATATCCCCTCCTGCAAAGAGAAATGCCCCCTCCTGTAAAAAAACATGCCTCCTCCTGCAAAGAAACATGCCCAAAAACATCAGCTCAGCTCACAGGTATATAAATTGTGCGACACCATGAAAGCTCCCCCCTTCCTCTTCACCGCCACCAACCAACTACACTCTGATCAAGGCTCAGTGATGCAACATGTGGCGAGAGCAGCGCTGCAGTGGCGCTGGTGCTCCTGCTATTAAAGCCTATGCTGTTCCGGGATCGGGAGAGCTGCTTCAGCCCCTGACCTGAAGCACTCTGCTTCCCAGCCCCGCTCTGATCCCCAGCAGTACAACTTGTTCTGCTGGGGAGCAGGGCGGGGCTGGGGAGCGGAGAGGAGCATGATGCAAGGATGACACTGCACACTAGAGAGAGGGAGCCTCAGGTTCTTGGGAAGTGCACCCCTGTTGCCGCCCCTCTTAAAGTTCCGCCTGGGTCCCATGGACCCACTGGGACCAATGGTAGGGCTGGCCCTGCAGCCATCACATCTAATGATTGGTTAGTTGCAATAGATTACATTTTTGGTGTTGGGTTTATTGCCGCTTTAGTAAACAGAGTACAATGGCAAATGATAGCCCGGAATGTCAAGGCTCTACCAGTAGCTGGTGGTCTCCAGTGGTTGTTTGTGGAGGGGGAGATTGAGGCCTAAAACAATCAAAGTAATATAGTGGCACCTTCTCCCATGTAGTCTACATGTGCAAAGAGAGAGGGGGATCTGTAACCCTCTCTCCAGTGGTTGTATTTGGGCCCTCCGCGGGCATATTGTTGAATGACTGTAGTTGATTCATTTTGATTGTGCGAAAATTGGCACCATGTGACCAGAATAAAGCCTTCACGCTGGAGTGATGGGATAAGCTTGCTGATTTATTCTATGCAGCATACATGCTGCTGGTTTTGTGTGTCACATTATTCAAGAGGGATAATAGAAGCGCGGTGTTCACAGAGAGCCGTGCGCTGCATGGTGCGTCAATGACAGCTTCGCAAAGAGTTCTGAGGCTTTAATGACTGAGCCGGGGGAAGTGGACAAAACCTCATGCAGGTGTGATGCTGGAACACTACAAGAGGGCAAAACTGTGCTACGCATTGTCAAACGTTCCTCAACACACTGCTCTGAAGTTATTTTATAATTAGAAGGAAAAGATGTATCATCTACGTATTAAAGAAGATGAAATGTAGATCTAGATTTTAAAATGTTACTAAATCCCACAACAGTAAAGTCAGTCTGTACAGGTGAATCTCTTAAAATTAGAATATCATCAAAAAGTTAATATATTTCAGTAATTCAATTCAAAAAGTGAAACTCCTCAATTTTATATAGATGCGTTATATTTCGAGCATTTCTTTATTTTAATTTTGATGATTATGGCTTACAGCTAGTAAAAACCCAAAACTCAGTATCTCAGAAAATTTGAATATGACATAAGACCAATAAAAAAAAAGTATTTTTAATACAGAAATGTTGGCTTACTGAAAAGTATGTCCAAGTACAGTATAGTATGCACTCAATACTTGGTCAGGGCTCCTTTTGCATGAATTACTGCATCAATGTGGCGTGGCATGGAGGCGATCAGCCTGTGGCACTGCTGAGGTGTTATGGAAGCCCAGGTTGCTTTGATGGCAGCCTTCAGCTTGACTGTATTGTTCGGTCTGGTAAATCCCCTTTTTGATTCATGCAAATATTCTGTTGGCTTTGCTTGCAGCAGCTCGGCATTGCATACTATTGCTGAGCCTGTCCTCTACTAGGACCCCCAGATCTTTTTCCAACCTAGATTCCCCCAGAGGTTCTTCCCCTAGCGAGTAACTTGTATTTGTATTTTTAGCACTCAAATGCATTACTTTACATTTTTCAACATTAAACCTCATTTGCCATGTAGTTGCTCATCCCATTGTTTTCTTCTTGTAAGGTTTCCATGTCTTACATGGAAGTTATTGCCTGCTTAGCTTTGTATCATCAGCAAATATTGAGATTGAGCTATTTATCCCATCCTCTATATTGTTTATATATAAATTAAACAGAATTTATCCCAGGGCAGAGCCTTAGGGAACCCCACTTAACATACTGGACCATCCTTTACATTACATAGTTACATAGTAGGTGAGGTTGAATAAAGACAATAGTCCATCCAGTTCAACCTGTGTAGGTGTGTGTGGTCGTAATCATCTCACATACCCCTGAAAGTCTTTTGTCTTTTGAAAGCCACCATATTTCCAGCAGAAACCACCTCTTGTGGTAGAGAATTCCACAATCTTGTAGCTCTAACAGTAAAGAACCCCCCACGTTGCCTGAGGTTAAAACGCTTCTCCTCTAATCGCATTGTATGCCCTCGAGTCCTCATGCAATCCCTAAAACTGAATAGCTTTTTTTCTATGCCGAGATCACCATTGAGATATTTATAAATTGCTATCATGTCCCCTCTCAGGCGTCTCTTCTCCAGGGAGAATAAATCAAGCGATTGCAGACGCTCTTCATAATTAAGGTCCTCCAATCCCCTAATTAGTTTAGTTGCCCTTCTCTGGATTCTCTCCAGCTCCAACACATCCCTCCTGAGGACTGGCGACCAGAACTGGACAGAATACTCCAGATGTGGTCGGACCAGAGTTTTATAAAGTGGAAGGATTATAGTCTTATCTCTGGAATACATCCCTTTCTTAATGCATGCTAATATTCTACTGGCTTTGGCAGCTGCCGCTTGACATTGCATGCTATTGCCTAATCTATCATCTACCAAGACTCCCAGATCTTTCTCCATTTTTGATTCCCCCAAGGGTTCCCCCCCTAATGTGTATTGTGCTTTTATGTTGACCAGTCTGAGTATGCACTGTTTATTACCACCCTTTGGACACGCCCTTTTAGCCAATTCCGTATCCAAGAGCAAACCCTGCGGTCGATACCTGCAGACCTTATTTTATAAATTAAGCGCTTGTGGGGAACTGTATCAAACGCCTTAGCGAAATCCAGGTACACCACATCCACTGGTCTGCCCCTATCTAGCTCACAGCTCACCTCCTCGTAGAATGTTAAGAGATTGGTTTGACAAGAACACCCATTTGTAAACCCGTGCTGATTACTGCTGATGATGTTGTTGTCTTTAGCAAACTCTACGATATAGTCCCTTATCATCCCCTCCAGAAGTTTACATACTATCGATGTCAGACTGACAGGCCTATAATTACCCAGGACATGCCTCTGCCCTTTTTTGAATATCGGTATCACGTTAGCTTTCCTCCAATCCCCTGGTATATTTTCTGTCATAATACTGTCAGCAAAGATCAGGAACAGTGGTCTAGATATAACCTTACTGAGTTCTTTGAGTACTCTCAGATGTACGACATCCGGGTCTGGTGATTTTTTTGTGTTCATTTTATTCTGAGTACTCGCTGTTTATCACCACCCTTTGGACCTGCCCCGGTAGCCAGTTTTCTATCCAGGTACATACCCTATGGTCCATGCTGACAGACGTCAATTCATAAATTAAAAGTTTGTGGGGAACTGTATCAAATGCCTATGTGAAATCCAGATACACCACATCCACATGCCTTCCTTTGTCTAGATGGTAGCTCAATTCTTCATAGAATGATAATAGACTGGTCTGGCAAGAATGATCCTTCATGAATCCATGCTGATTACTACTAATGATACTGTTTTCATCAGCAAATTCTTGGATATAATTCTTTATCATCCCCTCCATTAACTTACAAACTATTGATGTTGGACTGACTGACCAGTAGTTTCCAGGGATATATCTTGGCCCTTTTTTAACCACTTGCCTACTAGGCACCTTTACCCCCTTCCTGCCCAGGCCAATTTTCAGCTTTCAGCGCTTGTACACTTTGAATGACAATTGCACGGTCATGCAACACTGTACCCAAACAACATTGTTATCATTTGATTTACACAAAGAGAGCCTTAGTTTGGTGGTATTTAATCACCACTGGGTTTTTTTTTTATATTTTGGCTAAGTAAATAAAAAAAAAGACTGAAAATTTTGAGAAAAAAACCCAAAACATTTCCATAGTATTTTATTACATTTTGCAAACAGGTAATTTTTCTCTTTCACTGATGTGTGCTGATGAGGCTGCACTGATGGGCACTGGTAGGCTGTACTGATGGGCAATGATGGGCACTGACGAGACAGCATTGTTGAGGCGGAACTGATGGGCATTGTTGGGCACTGATAGGCAACACTGATGGGCACTGATAGGTGTCATTGATGGGTACTGATAGGCGGCACTAATAGGCAGAACTGATAGGTGACACTGATGGGCACTCATAGGTGGTACTGATGGGCACTCATAGGTGGTACTGATGGGCACTGACAGGTGGCAATGATGGGAGGCACTGATGGGCTTTGGTAGGCAGCACTGATAGGTGACACTGATGAGGAGGCACTAAAGGGCACTGTTTGGCAGAACTGATGGGTACTGATTGACAGCACTGGTGGGCACAGATTTGCAGCACTGGTGGGCAAAGACTGGCAGCACTGGTGTCAACAAACTGATTATCAGTGTAGATGTCCCTTTTGGAGAAGCCAATTATCGGCTCAGCTCTCTTCTCCTCTCCTCATGCTGTCAGCTTGAGGAAAAGCGTGCTGATAACCGGCTTCTGTAGGTTATCCATGATTAACTGTGATTGGACACAGCTGATTACATGGTAAAGAGCCGCTGATTGGCTCTTTACCGCAATATGTGATCAGCAGTGTCCTGATACGTCGGCATCCCAGAACTAGACGGCTGCGCTGTAGCCATCATTCAGCTATAGCGTGGTCGCCAAGTGGTTAAATATCGGTACCACGTTGGCTTTATTCCAATTATCTGGTACCTTTCCAGCCAGTAAACTGTCCATAGAAATAAGGAACAATGGTCTAGCTATCACCTGACTGAGTTCCTTAAAGTGATTGTAAAGTCTTGTTTCTTTTTTTATATTAAAATCACAAACATATTATACTTATCTCCTCTGTGTAGTGGTTTTGCACAGGGCAGCCCAGATCCTCTTTGGGTCCCTGGCTGAAGCTCCAGGCCCTTCCTGTTGAGTGACCCCCACAGCAAGCAGCTTGCTATGGGGGCATGTGAGCCGAGCTGCAATTCCATGCATCCATTAAGACACGGAGCTGTGGTTCAGCCCGCCCCCTCTCTCTCCTGATTGGCTAACTGATTTTGATTGAAAGCAGCGGAAGCCAATGGCGCCAGTGCTGTGCCTCAGCCAATCAGGAGAGAGAGTCTCGGGCCGCTGAGGCCCTCGTGGACATCGCTGGATAGAGAGGGGGCTCAGGCAAGTATTAGAGGGGCTGAGGGGGACTGCTGCACACAGAAGGATTTTTATCTTAATGCATAGAATGCATCGGGTGTAAGCCATCTGGTCCTGGTGATTTGTTTGGGTTACGTTTTTCAAGTCTAATTTGCTAATACTGGCTTCTGTTAGCCACAAGGGTGCATTCTGTGACGTGTTATTACCATGACAGTCTTGATTACTATATCCCTCTTTTTCCTTCATGAAAACTGAGGAGAAGGATGAATTTAAAACCTTTGTCACCTCTTTGTCTTTTGTAACCAAATTCCCTTCATCATCCTTTATGGGGCCAATATTCTCTGGCCTCGCTTTTACTGTTAATGTATTTAAAACATTTTTTGGGATTCTATTTTACTCTCCTCCACTATGTGCCTCTCATGGTCTATTTTAGCCACCCTGATTGTATTCTTACACTTTATATTGCTTTCCTTGTATTGTTGGAATGCTGACAATGACCCCTCAGCCTTTTTTTCACTTTTATATGCATTTTTGCATTATAGTTTAGACACCCAGGTTTAATCTTATCTCTTTTATATTTATTGCCCATTGGGATGCACTGGCCAATACATTTATTTAATATGTTCTTAACCACTTCAGCTCTGGAAGATTTACCCCCCTTCATGACCAGGCCATTTTTTGCAATACGGCACTGCGTTAATTTAACTGACAATTGCGAGGTCACGTGACACTGTACACAAATACAATGTATGTCATTTTTTCCCCACAAATATATCTTTCTTTTGGTGGTATTTTTTATTTTTTTGCGCTCTAAACAAAAAAAGACTGACAATTTTGAAAAATAAAAAAAACAATATTTCTTACTTTCTGCTATTAAACATATCCAATAAAAAATTTAAAAAAATCGAATTTCTTCATCAGTTCAGGCCAATATGTATTCTGCTACATATTTTTGGTAAAAAAAAATCCCAATAAGCAAATATTGATTGGGTTGTGCAAAAGTTATTGCGTCTACAAACTACGGGATATTTTTTTTTATTTAATTAAATTTATTTTTTATAAGTAATGGCAGCGATCAGTGATTTATAGCAGGACTGCGACAAATCGGCCATTAACTGACACTTTTTGGGGACCAGTGACAGCAATACAGTGATCAGTGCCAAAAAATATGCACTGTCACTGTACTAATGACACTGGGAGGGAAGGGGTTAACAGCAGGGACAATCAAAGGGTTAAATGTGTTCCTAGTAAGTGCTTACTCACTGTGTGGGAGGCGCTTCTACTAAAGGAAGGCATAGATCCCTGTTCCTGCTTAGCAGGAACACAGGATCAATGTCTTCCCTACTTACAGAACTGCGGTCTGCCTAGTTTACACAGATCGTCATACTGCCTGTGCACTAAACAATCGGTGGGGGCTGACGGATATTGAGTCCGCGGTACTCATCGCTGGGCTCCCGCTGTTTGTAAAGACAGCGGGTTCAAGTCCCCGGTGCATGCGCCCCCCAGACTCTGAAGTTTCAGATCATGTCCTTGGTACGTAATCTGGCACAGAGTTGCCGCACTATATATGTGGTGGGTGGTTGGGAAGTGGTTAAAGCACTCCCATTTTTCATCAGTGTTCTTTGTTCCTAGGATTTTATCTGAATTGTATACAATCGATATAAAAAGTCTACACACCCCTGGTAAAATGTCAGGTTTCTGTGATGTAAAAAAATTACACAAAGATAAATCATTTCAGAACTTTTTCCACATTTAATGTGACCTATAAACTGTACAACTCAACTGAAAAACAAACTGAAATCATTTTTGGGGAAAGTAAAAATAAATAAATGTGGTTGCATAAGTGTGTACACCCTCTGATAACTGGGAGGTAGCTGTGTTCAGAATTAAACAATAACATTCAAACTCATGTTAAATAGGAGTCAGTACACACCTGCCATCATTTAAAGTGCCTCTGGTTAACCCCAAATAAAGTTCAGCTGTTCTAGTAGGTCTTTCCTGACACTTTCTTAGTCACATCCTGCAGCAAAAGCCATGGACCACAGAGAGCTTCCAAAGCATCAGAGGGATCTCATTGTTAAAAGGTATCAATCAGGAGAAGGGTACAACATAATTTCCAAGGCATTAGATATACCATGGAACACAGTGAAGATAGTCATCATCAAGTGGAGAAAATATGGCACAACGGTGACATTACCAAGAACTGGACGTCCCTCAAAAATTCATGAAAAGACGAGCAGAAAACTGGTCAGGGAGGCTACCAAGAGGCCTACAGCAACATTAAAGGAGATGCAGGAATAACTTGCAAGTACTGGCTGTGTGGTACATGAGGTGACAACAATCTCCCGTATTCTTCATATGTCTAAGCTATGGGGTAGAGTGGCAAGACGGAAGCCTTTTCTTACAATGGAAAACATCCAATATGAAACATATAGATATGTTTGGAGCAAAAACAACATTGCACATCACCAAAAGAACACCATACCCACAGTGAAGCATGGTGGTGGCAGCATCATGCTTTGGGGCTGTTTTAGTCAAGGTAGAGGGAATTATTAACAGTTCCAAATACCAGTCAATCTTGGCACAAAATCTGGCTTCTGCTAGAAAGCTGAACATAAAGAGGAACTTCATCTTTCAGAATGACAACGACCCAAAGCATGCATCCAAATCAACAAAGGAATAGCTTCACCAGAAGATTAAAGTTTTGGAATGACCCAGCCAGAGCCCAGACTTCAATCCAATTGAAAATCTGTGGGGTGATCTGAAGAGGGCTGTGCACAGGAGATGCCCTCACAATCTGACAGATTTGGAATGTTTTTGCAAAGAAGAGTGGGCAAATATTGCCAAGTCAAGATGTGCCTTGCTGATAGACTCAGACTCATACCCAAAAAGACTGAGTGCTGTAAAAAAAATCAAAAGGTGCTTCAACAAAGTATTCGTTTAAGGATGTGCACACTATTGCAACCATATTATTTTAGCTTATTTTTACTCCCCCCCCCTAAAAGATTTCAGTTTTTTGTTCAACTGAGTTGTACAGTTTATAGGTCACATTAAAGCAGAGTTCCGGCCTCAAAATCGATTTTGGGCCATCCGCTTGCTGAGTGCCACCTGAAAAGGAAATGGATGCTCCCAATTGTTTTTTTTTTTTGGTCACTTACCTTGATATTGAAGAAAATATACTTACCTTTCTTCCACTCCTCCCTCTGCGGCCGCGGCCTGCGCCGTCACTTCCGGTTTGCGATGACTCCTGGGAGCTGAACGTCATCGCTCCCAGGAATCAATGCGCCTGCACCGGCCCCGCTCGTCACTTCCGGTGCAGGCGCGGCATTCCCTGCTAAACAGCTTCTGGGCATGCCCAGAAGCTGTGCAGGGATGCCGCGCCTGCATCGGAAGTGACGAGAAGGGCCAGTGCAGTGCATTGTGGGACTCCGACGTCACCAAAGAGGCCGCAGAAGAGGACGCGCTCGCTTTAGCTGCCCACACCTGAGATGGCAGCGCTGGAGAAGAACTTTTCAAGGTAAGTATTTCTTCTGACAGGTGCAGTAAGTGCGACCCGGGACAGTTCAGAGGCTATCCATCGTGGAATGTACTAGCCCTGACTTTCCCGGGGGTATTTTTATCTAAATTTGACCCCCGAGGCTTTAACCACTTTAACCACTTAAGCCCCGGGAGATTTTACCCCCTTCCTGACCAGGCCCTATCTTGCGATTCAGCACTGCATGATTTTAACGGACAATTGCGCGGTCGTGCGACGCTGTACCTAAACGAATTTAACGTCCTTTTTTTCCCACAAACAGAGCTTTCTTTTGGTGGTATTTGATCACCTGTGCGATTTTTTGATCATGCGCTATAAACAAAAAAAGAGTGACAATTTTGCAAAAATAACAATATTTTTCAAATTTTTTTATATGAAATTCCCAAAAAAAAAAAAATTTAAAAATCAAAATTTTTTAACATTTTTGGCCAATTTGTTTTCTGCTACATATGTTTGGTAAAAAAAATCGCAATAAGCGTATTTTGATTGGTTTGCGCAAAAGTTATTGTGTTTACTATCTAAGGGAAAGATTTTTGTCATTTTTGTTGTTTTTTTTTTAACAAGTAATGGCGGCGATCTGCGATTTTTTTTTTTTTGCGGGACTGCGACATTGCGGCGGACAGATCGGACCCTTGACTGACATTTTTGACACTTTTGGGGGTACCAGTGACATTACTACAGTAATCAGTGCTATACATATGCACTGTTACTGTAAAAATGACACTGGCAGGGAAGGGGTTAACTTTATTGGAGAAGGAGGGTTTAAGTGTGTCCCTAGGGGCGTGATTCTAACTGTGAAGGGATGTGGCTAGTGGTGTAACTACAGAGATATACGATCCTGCATAGCAGGACCGTATGATCTCTGCACTTACACAGGGGAGAATGACAGGCGGCTTTGTTTACATTAGCCGCCTGCCTTTCTCCCTCTGTAACGGACGATCGCGAGTGACCGGCGGACATTGGGTCCGCCGGTCACTCGCGCGGAGGTGTCCGTGAACGAGGCGTGCTCCCGCCCCCTATTGGCTCACAGGCGAGTGACGTACCAATACGTCACTTTGCATGCACGGGGCTGACCGCCGCAGTATATGTACTTGCAGCGGTCGGCAATCGGTTAAAGGTGGAAAAAGTTCTGAAATGATTTATCTTTGTCTCATTTTTTTTACATCACAGAAACCTGACATTTTAACAGGGATGTGTAGATTTTTTATATCCATTGTATTGTGCAGCATAGAGCGTAGTTTAGGGAAGTTGGCTCTTTTGAAATTTAGGGTACTTGTATGACCTTTGTGCTTCCTTTCCCTGTGGTTTATCCTGCATGCAATTAACCTTTGATCACTGTTTGCTTAGTTGCCCCATATTTCCACATCTGCAATCAGGTCTGTGTTGTTTGTAATCAGTAGGATTAGTAATGCATTGTCACTTGTTGGTGCATTCACCAACTGACCAATGAAATTGTCCTGCAAGACATTTAGGAAATGGCGAGCCTTAGATAAATGGGCAGTTCCTTCTGCCCAGTTGATATCTGGATAATTGAAATCCCCAATAATGATAACATTGCCCTTCCTTGCCACTGTTACTAACTGTGATAGGAGTTCAGACTCCTCATCCCTCGGGTGATGACATCATCAGTCTGCTGCAGGCAGAAGGAAGCGTTTCCTCAATCTCCTCTCCTTCAAGTGGAGTTCCACCCATTTTAATAACTTGGATTACATAGATGTATGTAATCCCCTTTAAAACTATTTTTACCAATGGAACCTTTTTTTTTTTTTTTTTTAGCTAGGAAATGCCTTATTTTCTTCTTTATTCATCCTCTCCTCACTTCCGGGTCCGGCCGCCGATCGATGATTATGTCATTCGGCGATTCGCAAGGGCTGCTGGGATGTATCTCATGGGATGAAATATCGCATTATTACACAGGAGTCCTGAACTAGTATGTATTGGATTGAGGCCGTGCTTCGCCCCGCCTCTGCCCCGCTTCCTCTCAGTGAGCTTTACTCGGATGTATTGGATTGAGTCTGTGCTCTGCCCCGCCTCCGCTCCGCCTCCGCTCCGCCTCCTCTCAGTGAGCGAGGACTGAAAGCATTATATCCCGTAGAGCTCACTGAGAGGAGGCGGGGCGAAGGCGAGGCAGAGGCGGGGCAGAGCACGGACTCAATCCAATACATACAGTACAGCTCAGGACACCTGTGTAATAATGCGAGATTTCATCCCATGAGATACTGTACATCCCAGCAGCCCTTGCGAATCGCTGAATGACGTAATCACCGATTGGCGTTCGGACCCGGAGATGAGGAGAGGATGAATAAATAAGAAAATAAGGTATTTTCTAGCAAAAAAAAAAAGTTTCCATTGGTAAAAGTCGTTTTAAAGGGGATTACATACATCTAAAGTTACTAAAATGGGTGGAACTCCACTTTCAGTGATCAGACTGCAACATTGTAGCAAGTCACAAAGTGAGAGGATACAGCAATGGTTGCTCTGTGTCAGAACACAGCCAAGAACTACACAAGCACCAGAATTTATGCGATTGAGTCATCTCTGTGATACGAATTTGATGTGAGTTTTGTCCAAGGTGCGAATATATGTACCTGCTATTTGCGGTGTAGAGGTGCGAATTTACATTGCGATTTGCAGTGTAGAGGTGCGAACAAATTTGCATTGCACCATAGAATTTCGCATCGCACCCGTACCAAAGAAGCACAGGAGTCTTTTTTTTCCGCGCATCAAATTCACAACGCTAGTATGTGAACCAAACACAAAGAAATCCATTATATTCAATTGACAAGCAAATCTTGGTCTCCCTAACCACATCTAAACCACTCTAGATTTGCAGCAGTGTGATCCCTGGCTGAGTCCCGGTACTAGATGGAGACCCTAAATGATGCCTGAATAAAGATGGCACCGTCCTTCTGGAGGGAAAAGCAGATTAATGCATTGTCAGGGGGCACAGAGCGGCCTGGATCCTCCTATTCTCAGGTTTGTCTTCGCTGCTGGCCCCTCCCTCCTGTTGAATGCCCCCACAGGAAGAAGCTTGCTGTGGGGGCAGCCGAGCTACAGCTCCCTGTGTCCACTCAGACATGGAGCTTTAGTTCAGCCCTGCCCCCTTCTTTCCTGATTGGCTAACTGACTGTGAATAATAGCAGCGGGAGCCAATGGCGCCACTGCTGTGTCCCAGCCAATCAGGAGGGAGAGTCCCAGACGGCGAAGGGACTCATGGACATTGCTGAATAGAGAGGGGGCTCAGGTAAGTATTAGGTGGGCTGCTACACACAGAAGGCTTTTTATTTTAATGCATAGAATGCATTAAGATAAAAAAACCTTCTGAGTTTACAACCCCTTTAATGAGACTAATAGGGTCTACAGACACATTTCCACATCACAGGTATATAACTCTTCCTATGATCAATTCATTGCCCAGATGATGATTCCTCCATATATATATATATATATATATATATATATATATATATATATATATATACTGTATGTAGCACCCTACAGGTAGGTGCTAGGCGAATGTATAGTGGGCCTTGTCTGCCTAACAGCGGGGCCATGATATATTTTTGCCAGGGTGTCATGGCTTCCAGGTGTGCCTGCTGAGAGGGGAGTCTCCCCACTGGTCCCTGTGAGAGGCTTCTCATAGGGCGGTGGAGGAAACCCAATCAGGGGACACATTCAGGCTTGTAACTACCCCAGAAGGCAGATTATTCCGCAAGGGATTCTGGGAGTGGGTATAAGTTTGAGGGAAGTGCGTGACTGGGCGTCTTTGGCGGGAGCAGAGTCCCAGGAGGAAGAGAGCGGCTGTCTCTCCTCCTGTTTGAGGAAGAGGATGTCTCGGGTGCTGCCTGAGAATCCAGAGGGTGCTGAGTTGAGCTGAGGGGATCCGGTGTGCCGAGAGCCTGCGGAGAGCGAGAGGGGTCCAGTCCCAGGAAAGCCTACACAGGTCGTGAGTACTGAGGATTGCCCCTGGGGGTCTGCATGAGGTGTTAAAGGGGACCACTCTGATGAAGGTTCTAGGATCCAGATATCCGCTAGCTGTAAAGGGGGTACCTGGGTTGAGGACCCTGAAGTGACAGAGGGGGTACCTAATCAGGGGACCCTGCAGTTTGGGCCCTGAAGAGACAGCAGGCAGCGTCTTAGTTGAGAGTTGCAGCCATACAGGACCTCACAACAGTCTTCCTTTAAGCCAGTGCAAGGCTGGAGGAAGAAGTCAGTGACTTTGCAGTACAGCAGTGTTCGTAGCTCATTGTTCTACAGTCCTGGATCTTCTAGACTCAAGGTCGAGGATCTAGCATGTCTTTCAAGTTACAGTGTGTTCTGAGTGTCAGTGAGCATTGGCTGGCGTCGGCTGGCGTCAAGACATCGTTACCAGACATTTTTCTGAGAAAGTCCCAAGTTGTTCTTAGTTGAGCCTAAAGGAGTATTCCACTCATTCCCTTCTCCCATCCCCTTAATTACAATAAAACCACAAAACAAAGATCCCGGAGTTGTCCATGTCTCAGTTCTCACAGCCAGGGTCGCAGCTCACATGGGCTGGAGAGGTAACCGGTAACAATGGCAGACCCACATCAGGCCCAATGCCTGGAAAACCTGCTACATATGAATAAAAGAAGAACATCTAGTGCTCTCTGTTAAGTAACGACATTTATTTATTAAGTGAATAAAAGACTTGCAAACAGAGAACTTGTCACAAGCGCCTAAAGCAAGCGCTCCATACAGCAATACAACCTAAAAGATGGCCCTGGGTGACGTCATACGCAACTCCTCCCCCCGTACTCGTTACGTCCTTGCGCAGACTTCGTCAGCGGGGATGAGGCAGTAATAAATACCTGGAAGTTACATTGACACTTTTTAGCATGCATGTACTGAACCTGAAACAATGTTTCTTAGGCTTCATTCACACTAATGTGTTTTTTCATGCTTTTTTGCAGAAACTTGCTTCATTTTTTTAGGTTGAATATATTTTTATGTATAACGAAAATGAGAACATAAAATAACAAGGGAGTCATACAATAACCAGGTTGCCCAAGGCAACCATTCACATATAAAGTAATTCGCTGTAGAAAATCCCTGTGCAGAGGATACAAGGATATATAGTTTCAGTATTGTCGGTAAAAACAACAAGAAAGAAGAAAACAAAGAGTAAGGAAAAAGGGGGGGGGGGGGGGAGAAGGGGTCATCTCCTATATAGTAATGTTGGGTCTCTCAGGGGACCCGACTTTGATGTGTCATGAATGCAATGTTGTACCTCTAAGGGAATCTATCCCGTTCCCAGCACCAGGGACAGTACTCGCTTCATTTTTTTAACATGGGTTCCTATGGAACACGCTCACATCAATGCATTTTTGTGCCTCTGTTTTTTTGGAAAGGGTCAGGGACTTTTTCTTCCCGCAAAATGCAGTGTTTTGCATGTACAGTAAACCCCCGCTCCATCGCGGTTCAGTTTTTGCGGTCACGGTATATTGCGTTTTTTTTTGTAATGTTATTTTACTATATAAATCATTGAAAATTAAATATTTTTGTGTTTTCCATAGCTCTTGCTATGTCTCTCAGTATCTTTTATGTGTTTAAATGAGTTTCTATTGTTTTAAAAGTGTGTTTAAAGACCTTAAAATGCTTTTACACGTACAGTGACAGTAAAAAAAACATGCCTACAATGCATTTTAATAGGGTTTTTCTATTTTGCAGATTTTCACTTTTCGCGGCTGGGTCCGGAACGTAACCCCCGCAATGGAGGGGGGTTTACTGTAATAGACTTCAATGGGCATGCATTAAAAACGCAAGTCCTGCATTTTTGACATGTTTTGCATTTTGCATTATTTACACCTGCCCAACAACAAATTGGCCAAATAAAAAGAAAAAGAGAATCAAAAATGCAAAATGCATGAAATACGCATCAAAAACAGGTGTTCAAAAATGCGGAAAGCACAGCAAAAAGCACTACTGAAATGCACAAAAGAAACATGCATTGGTGAGAATCGAGCCTAAAGCTAAATCCACATTTTAGGAGAGGGATTCCCCTGCGGTAGACAATCTGGGACTTTTTTAAGTTAAGTTTCAGAAGCCTCCTGTCTGCACATTTTCACTTCCGTTATGTGCACCATATGAATCAGTAGGCCTTTCCCATACACCTACTACTTCTCGGAGAAGTGACATTTGCTGTGCATGACAATGTTTCCATCATCTGGTCTCCCTATGACAGTATAGGTAGACACATGTCTGTACATGTAAGGTCCCACTTACTGCTGTGTAAAGGGGATCACTTTCATTGGGCCATCAATAGGTCAGCGCAGGATGATCAGAGTCATTGGAACTTTCATGATTAGAGTTGAGCGGCCACCTGGATGTCCGTGTTCGGCGGGTTCGGCCGAACTTGAAAAAAAGTCCGGGTCCGTGACCTGGACTTTTTCCGAACTTTACCCGGACACCGAACCCCATTGAAGTCAATGGGGACCCGAACTTTTAGGCACTAAAATGGCTCTAAAAAACCAATGGAAAGGGCTAGAGTGCTGCAAATGGCAGCAAAATGTAGTTAAGAGCATGGCAAGTACTCTTAAAAAAAAATTCCCTTTAAATTTGTAATTTTTAAATAGCAGATTAGAACTGCACTCTGTAGTAAAATATAGCTGAATGCTGCACACAACAGACTGATAAAAATATTTTCTTTTCTCCCTCCTCCTCAGTGGTCTCAAGTGAGGGCAAAAAGATCGTTCACTGCACCACCCCCCACACAGCAAAATCGATGTAGATCGCTAACGGACGATTGTTCTGTCCTGTGTCTCCTAATCTCTCCCTGCCTAATCTCTCCAGCCTGTCCCTAAAATGCTCAAATATCTTTCCCTGCCTACACTCCAACCTGTCCCTGCATTCTTTTCGGCACAATGTTGTTTTTCCCTGTCTGTCCCTAATCAGCAGCAGCCAGCACCGTTATGATGTGTGCTCTCTCCCTACACTACAGCAGACTGACGCACCGCGCTGTGTCTCTCGAGCTTATAAAGACCTGGGTCACATGCTTCAGCTGGCCAATCACAGCTACTAATACATTAGTAGGCATGGCTGGGATGGCTTAAGGCACACCAGTTAAACGCTTGATTGGAGCCCAAGACTGATGTGGTTCTACAGGCTTACCATAGAGATGAGGGAGGGACAGAAATTACCCGATCATCTCTATGGTCTGTGAAACCATAAGCAATGAGCATTTTGTCACTTCCTGTTTCGGTTTGTTGTTTACAAGCCATTATCGGCTTGTGAAAGCATCTGATTAAACCGATCTCGGTTTAATAAGATGCTTTTGAGGGCAGAGGAAAGACCTGGGGTCCTTTAGAACCCAGATCTCTCAATAAAGAGAGCAGAGCAAAAATTCTAGCACCAGATCTCCTCTGTAACTCTAAACTGGACCTGTAGTGCAGGGGTAGGCAACCTCAACCCCTTCGTGCCAGTTGCCGCCGGCTCTTTAAGGGGTTTGGCATTCCGGGAGGTGGGGCATGGCTTGTGACCATGTGACCACCATGAATGGCTGTCACAGCGGTCACATGATTGGAAAACTCCCAATCGTAAGAAGCGATCGGGAGCTTTTCATAAGCCGTCGGTCAGTGTGCCGGGAGCACGCAAGGTGCATGCTTTTAGCACAGCTCTATTAGAGCTAATGCATGCAAATATGCGGCCCCTCTGTGCCAAGGCCCAGCTGCCGTTGGGCCTTGGGAGGGTGGTAAAACCCTGAGGTTGAATCACGCTGAGGCAGCAGCCAAAGGTGTACACATGCTGCAGAAGGAATTCAACCCCCTGTTGCTTCTGGTGGTAAATGGGGCCACTCTGCAAGCTTCCCACAACTGCATGCTTCAGCAGGGTACAAGGGGTTAAAGCAGGTGGTGAGAAAGTGACACAACACTGATTGCTTTAACCCCTTGTTTGCTGTACTGCACAAGGTTGCAGGGCACTTTCAGAGCAGCCTCATTCACTTGAATGGGTTATGCTTATCAAATACTACACCCACCAACCATGACAGGGCATATAACTCCTTCTGCTGCAATGACATGTGTACACCCCTGGCCACTGCAGCTAAGGGGGGTGCGGTTGGGGCAGGGGTGGTAAAAACACATCTGAAATATGGCGTTTTCCCTCCCCCCAAACTGCAAATGTAAATAACCCTTACTGTTTTGAGCCCCCTATATGGCTGCTTTCACACTGATGTGCTGCGGTTTACCTGCACCTCAGGTGCAGCATAGTGTGTCTGCGACTTTCCTGGGTTAGCTGCGCTTTGCCATAGACTTCTATTATATGAAGTGTGGTGCACTTTCTGAAAGTGCATCAAAACTCCTGCATTCAGTACACCAAACCAGCAGGATATAATAGAAGTCTATGGCTAAGCGCAGCAAACCTGCATGAAAGCTGCAGGTACACTGCACTGCACCCAACCGCAGCACATCAGTGGGAAAACAGCCCTATACTATTATGTCTAGTGTATTGCTTCACACTGACCTTAAGATTTCTTTTTTCCTGCTGCTGGCACTGCTAGCCGGGATAAGAGGTGGAGTGCAGTTTGTATCACTCCGCATGGGACAGGAGCCAGCACTACAGAGGAGGCATCGGCTTTTGCTCCCTACTACACCTCCAACTTTACAAGTAGTCCCTCTGCATTGCACTCTGCTTGATGCTCTGGGATGGCGGGTCAGCAAGCCCAGACCGCGATCTACCAGTCACCTGTTTGCAGTCTACAGGTTGCTGACACTTCCGCTGTAAGGGCTTTTAAAGAGGTTGTAAACTCATTAAACATTTTTTTTTTCCAGCCTGAAAGAAAAACACATAATGAGCTAGTATGCATCGCATACTAGCTCATTATGAAATACTTACCTAAGAACGAGCCCCCGCCGTGCCGCCCGCTTACCTGTATGACGGGCGACATGTTCAGTCCGGGATCGCGGCATCCGGCCATCTGATTGGCCGGAGCCGCGGTGACGTCACTCCAGCGCATTGTGCGCGGGAGCCAACGGTCACAGCACGAGGCTCTGAAGGAACGGCACCAGCGGCCATTCCTTCAGAGCGCATGCGCCAGTGATGTCACTGGCTGCATTTAAGGTAAATATCTCCGGTACATGTTTAGGAGATATTTACAGTACCTATAGGTAAGCCTTATCATAGGCTAACCTATAGGTACAAGTTGCAGAAGAGGATTTACTTCCTCTTTAAAACATACTCAATGGAGTTTTTTTAAGGTACTGTAATTTGGCGCCTATCCACAGTGGGCTCAATTTTAAAGCGTGACATGTTGGGTATCTAACCACTCAGCATAACATCATCTTTTACATTTTACCAAGCAATAGGGTATTATATTGTACTGGTGTGGACTAAAATTCATTAGATCCTATTTTTTTCCAAAAACTTTGCGTTTGAAAAACTGCTGTGCAAATATCGTGTGACAACAAAATTGCAACAATCAAAACTTTTTTTTTCTCGGGCCTTTGTTTTCAGGAAAGATGCAATGTTTGGGGTTTCCAAGTATTTATATAGTAGAAAAACGCTGATCTTTCCATGTATATGAGAAGTGTCAAAATAGGCGTGGGAGGCAAGTGGTTAAGTTGTAGAAGCACTGAAGGGCAACAGCAGCAAAAAAAAAAAAAACATTTTGTCTATCAAGTCTACCCATTTTTTAATTTATATGTATTTTTTTTTTGTCGTTTTTTAATCTTTTTTTTTGTCTGAATATAGATGAACATCATCTTCACAACTCTAAGACAAGGACAGATGTCACCTATGTGTGTCTACAGAGGACACAGAACAGATGCTAACGAGGAAATAAGAGTCATTAAAGGAAGAGGAAATATAATTATCCCCCCCCCCCCACAACGTCCTGCTTTCATTACATGTGATGGTCATCACAATAAGTGACATTGCACAAGTTTTCCCAAGTAGACCAGTTTCCTTATTCCGGAGAATAGCCTGCCCCATCCTCCATTCATCTATGTGTGGAATTCTTGGGAATTCCAGGAACCCCGTGACTCAGATCTGCGATGTTCCCCTTGCCTCTTCTCCAATGCTATGTCTACAGTTGTTATGTAATTGGGAAATTGTGGGCTACTTCCCCTTATTGAGCACATCCAGTATTTACATACTTTCCATTTCTTAGATGAGAATTAGCACTAAAGATGTAGGACACACTATGCCTTCCTATGTAAGCTCCCACTCACATCTGAGCTGAGTGTTCTTGGTCATTTTTTAGCATTGTTTGCAGTGAGACTGTTAGAGATCACTGCTAGTACTGCCTGTTTACAATACAATACTTCCACCTTTGTACTTCCTACAGTCCCTTTTAAAGCGGAGTTCCAACCATTCACTCACCTGTCCAACGGTCCAGCGATGCGGCCGCCCGAAGCCTCGATCCTCTCCCTCCGCGCCGGCATCACTGCTGTGGGCACCCCGCTGTGATAGTTTACGGCTTCACAGCCGGGTACCCACTGCGCATGCGCGAGTCGTGCTGCGCGTCTTGATTGGCCGGCAATCTTCTGGGACCGTTCAGGGCGCCGCGGCGCTGGAGCGGAAGTGGGAGCGGGTACCTGTCAAAACTAGGTACCCGCTCCCCCCCCAAAAAAATGACATGCCAAATGTGGCATGTCAGGGGGTCAGGACTCCCTAAAGCGGAAGTTCCACTTTTGGGTGGAACTCCGCTTAAATTAAACTTGTGCTACATGAAGTTTCTTTCATGCATCAACTCCGTGCTCCATAGTAGATTAGATGGCCGCTTACCAGACTCCAGCGGTCAGAAGGCCTATAAGGAATGCTTCACTGAGCCGCCTCAATCTGTGTCACCTTCCCTGTAAGGTAAAGACTCTCATCCTGTAGATGAGAAAGAGAGAAGAGGACTAATTAGTGTATTATCTTTCAAACAAAATTTATCAGAAAAGAGTTGCACTTACATAAAAATACTTGATAATGACACTCAAACTCCAATCTCAGTTGACGCCTTCTGAAGGGAAACGCGTTGGGTGGAGCCAGTGGTGTCGTCTTCACACATGGACCGTGATCCACTGAGCAGATTGAGTCTGCTCAGTGGAGCATTCCTATAGGCCTTTTGACCGCTGATGTCTGGTAAGCGGCCATCTAATCTACTATTGAGCACGGAGGTGATGCATGCAAGAGGAGAGGAGTTTTTTTCAATGGCACCTTTCCGGTTTTGTTCACAGTTTTATAATCCTTCACGGGACTTTTTTCCCAGTGATAGAAATTTGAAAGTTTTTTCACCACATGATATTGTTTCACTGCCTTTGTATCTTTATTGTTACCCCAAATATATCACATATGTCACATTTATTATTTGCATGGAAGTGCAATATATAAAGGAGCATCGGGTGGTTGGTTATGTATGTCTGTATCTAATATCACTTGTTATTCCTGTGTTTCCACTGTGAGTTTTCACTGCTAAAACATTTGCTGTTGTGTTTTTTGTGTATTTTGGTTTAATTCGTTTAAGATAGTGCACTCGTTTTTTTTTTTTCCATTTTATCAACTTATCTCCCAGTATTCAGGGAGTTCTAGGTGCTGCGATCTGTACGATAGGCTAGCACATCCTTAAAGCGGAGTTCCGGCCTCAAAATCGAAAAAATAGATTTTGGGCCATCTGCTTGATGAGGGTCACCTGAAAAAGAAATGGATGCTCCCGATCTTTTTTTTTTTTTCACTTACCTTGATATTGAAGAAAATATACTCACCTTCCTTCCACCTCCTCCCTCTGCGGCCGCGGCCCGCGCCGTCACTTCCGGCTTGCGATGACTCCTGGGAGCCGAACGTCATCGCTCCCAGGAATCAATGCGCCTGCACCGGCCTTTGCTCGTCAGTTCCGTTGCAGGCACGGCATTCTCTGCTAAACAGCTTCTGGGCATGCCCAGAAGCTGTGCAGGGATGCCGCGTCTGCACCAGAAGTGACGGCGGGGCCGGTGCAGTGCATTGTGGGACCGAAGAGGACACGTAAGAGTACGCAGAAGAGGACGCCCTGGCTTCAGCTGCCCACACCTGAGATGGCAGCGCTGGAGAAGAAATTTTCAAGGTAAGTATTTCTTCTACAAGGTAAGTGCGACCCGGGACAGTTCAGAGGCTATCCATTATGGAATGTACTAGCCCTGACTGTCCCGGGGGTATTTTTATTAAAAAATTATTTCCGAGGCCGGAACTTCACTTTAATTTTTTCTTTTTTCATTACTTTATTGTGTCTGTCTTCACTAAGCACAGGTAGTGACGCTTCGAGAAACATCTAAAGTACTTTGTTTGTAAGTTTAATATTAAAACCATGTAGACCTTCACTGATGGCTGGCCATTCACATACAGATTTCTTTTGTTCAGCCTGCGGGCTTAAAGAAACTGCTTCTTTGCCTAAGCACCTATTTTGTTTTAAAGTTTAATGCTGGGCTGAAAAAACTGTTTGGTTGGTTGTCAGCGTGGTTATTACAGGGTTAGAGAGAGTGGTATTAGCCAAAGTGGTCAAAGACATCTTTAGTACCCTAGTCATGTCTTGGTATGCTTTTGCCTTAAGAGTTCCTTTCACTGGAAGTAGGAGCCAAGCCCAACCCCTGAAAAACAACCCCACACTATAATCCCCCTCCACCAAATTATTTGGATCAGTGCACAAAGCAAGGTCCATAAAGACATGGATGAGCAATGTTTGGGTGAATGAACCTAAATGGCCTGCACAGAGTCCTAACCTCAACCCGAAAGAACACCTTTGTGATGAATTAGAGCAGAGACTGCGAGGCAGGCCTTCTCGCCCAACGTCAGTGCCTGACCTCACAAACGCGCTTTTGGAAGAATGGTCAAACATTCCCATAGACACACTCCTAAACCTTGTGGACAGCCTTCCCAGAAGAGATGAAGCTGTTATAGCTGAAAAGGGTGGGCCAACTCAATATTGAACCCTACGGACTAAGACTGGGATGCCGTTAATTTTGTGTAGAGGCAGGCGTCCCAATACCTTTGGTAATATAGTGTAGATACAAACCTTACTATAATCTCTATTACATGTGATAGGTGAGAACTTTGAGTAATTGTGGGGGCGGGGAAGCTGTAAGACACAATGACAGGGATGCCGTTAATTTTGTGTAGAGGCAGGCGTCCCAATACCTTTGGTAATATAGTGTAGATACAAACCTTACTATAATCTCTATTACATGTGATAGGTGAGAACTTTGAGTAATTGTGGGGGCGGGGAAGCTGTAAGACACAATGACAGGGAATTCCACAACGTGCTAACTCAGCAAATTATTTCATTAAAGTTGAAAGACATTAACACTCCCATGTCTCTTTGTAATAGCATTACTTTCACTTTGCCTTGCTCCGATGTAAAACAGCTTGTTCTGCACAATGCATCCTGTTTGTCACACTCTGACTCTCAGGTCGGCCGCGTGTTTGTAAAACGTGAGAAAGGAAGGTGTTCAGTGAGGATTATGTTCATATCATAATCAACTAAACACACTCTAGCAAAAAGTATTGTATTCTGGTAACTGTAAAGGCTTATTTTCTGTATTATAAAAGTCTTTATTCATATTTTTCTCCCCATTTAAGCTGTGTTGCACCCTCCTAGGTAAGTGCAAGAGAGAGAATATAGTTTTGAATCCTGTCTGCTTACTAGAGGGATTGCAGGTAAATCTATATTGTTCTCTGCCTACCAGAGAGCAGGATCTGTTAGTGAGGTCTACGCTCATTGTGCTCAGGTGCAAATCGTTCTGTCTGCAGAGGGTTTCACATTGGTCCAATAAGAGGGCATATTGGAAAGTGGGAGGAAACCTGACAAATAAGTGCACAGGCATTTAATACACTCCTGGTGATTTAGCAGAGGAAAGTGCCTTGGTGCATGCTGGGATATTGTATAAAAGCCAGGAGCACATGTGTTTGGGTCTTTTGTCTGGATGGCAGAGGCCCGGAGGGAGGGGGCGGCTGCCTCCTCCTCTGTAGAGGTGCCATGCGGCCTCATGTATGAGACCTGCGGGCCTAGAGAGCTAGAGAGGAACTGAACCCAGAGGTCCCGTGGAGCTGACTGAGATGGGAGACACTGAGGGATCTGATTCTGCATACATTGAGTACAGCTGTGTGTCAAGGGGCCTGACCTGAGGGAGGCCACCCCTGCAGCTTAAAGAGTCAGTAGATGGGTGTCAGTAAAGGGGATGGTAGTGAGTATCCTGAAGATAATGTAGATTATCAAGTCTATTGCTGGAGAGAAAGAGCAAGGAGAACTAACCCTTTCCATACATGTGGCAGTATGGTTTAAGCATTGTGACTGCTTTCACAAGCAACCTGGTGAGGCCAAGTGAGAGTTGTCCTTATCCAATGTACATAGTTCCAGTTGGAGTATCAAACTATTCCCTTCTCCCATCCAAGTTCCACAATAAATTAATTCTAAAAACCAAAATCCCTGAACTGTTTATTGAGCAACAAGCCATTGGGAGCAAGGATGAATGTGTGAACTGTACCCCAAGTGACTGTGTGCTGGTAATCAGAGGAGGCCCAACAAGTCATCATATGGGGACAGTGCTACAGCTGCATTTGAACCATAGCATTCCATGAACGCACACAAAATCACAAGATTTTGCCTGCGTTTATAAAGCTCACAAATAATGTGTGTCGCACTTGCAGGGCCATCCATTGTTATTGGCACCGCAAATGCAGCAAACAGACAGGCATTTTTTCATGCATAAAAAAAGCCAATCAAAACGTGGGTAAAAATGTGAAAAGCTTAAAAAGGTTTACAAACTTTGCTGTATTTGAAATAAAAGGGCCGCCCTAGACAATACACAAAAAAGTGCATGTGTGCAACGCCTGGCAGCGTGTATCATCAATTGAATGTGAGCTTATATACGTACCAAGCTGTCAAGTAAAAATGAGAGTTACAGGGGTTGGAACAAACTATTGCAATGCCCGTATCTCTTCATCCCCATTGGGTGGAGGGCTGAGCAACTGGTATTTTACAGAAGATAGCTAGGACAGAAGATATTCTTCTGTGGAGCTCATAGGAAGTGACAAGGACACTGCGTTTCTGGAAGAATTTCTGAAAATGTTATTTGCTTGAAGAAAAAAAAAAAGCAAACGAATGCAGCCTCCACATCTAAGAACTGCGCGCTGCAATATATGCATTTTTTTCTTGGGTTGATTTATCTTTTAAAGCGGTAGTGAACTGAAATTTGCAAAAACTGCTGACAGGCTGGGTTTTTATAAAAGACGGACCCTAGTGGTCTCTTCTTTTCTTTTTTTTAGTCCATGGTGGTACAAAAACCTAGAGCGAAAAAACCCGTAAGTGTATAAAAAACATGCATGTGAACACACACTAAAAAGTGCACTTAGTCCACCCCCGAAGGAGTAGGACTTCTACCCTAACCCCCGGGGTGCCAGGCTCCTGACAGGGACATGGGTTCACATGGTCTGCCTAGCCAGAAGGCCTGGCAGACCACGTTCTTCTTGGCCAGCCAAAGCCGACATTGATTACTTGGTCAGGGGAGCTCTCCCGAAAAGGGACCCCCATGGAGATAGGGGAGGAAAGAACCTGAGGGCCACACATCCTCCTCCTAGATGTCAGGGTAAGCCCGAGGACTCACAAACACAAAAGTGAAAGGTGACAAAGGTGGGAGAGACCTAGTGGTCTCTTTTGTCATAAATTTGCCCATAATTTCACTTTACCCCTTTCCGCCAAAGCTATAGCCGAAAGATAGTTACAGTTACGGGCTTCCAGTGCAGGGAGGGCGTCAATGGACATCCTCCCGTGCTCGCGTGCCCCCTGCAGTGCTCTGTTATCATCGAGTCCTTCGGATTCGGCTGATCACAGAACAGGATAAACAGCCAATGACATCACGACCCTTTACCGTGTGATCAGCTGCCAGCCAATGACAGCTGATCATGGAAGTAAACAAAAGCCAGTTATTGGCTTTTTTTCTCTTCACCCTGACAGCTTCTGTTATCGGGACATCGGTCCCACACAGTGCCCATCAGTGCTGCTAATCCATGCAAACCAGTGCCCGCTATCAGTGCCCACAAGTGCCACCTATCAGTGCCCACCAGTACCATCTATCAGTGCTCATCAGTGCCACCTATTAGTGCCAATCAATGCCACCTATCAATGCCCATATGTGCCTCATCATCAGCGTCACCTATCAGTGCTGCCTATCAGTTCCGCCTATCAGTTCTGCCTATCATTGCCACCTTTTAGTGTCCTATCATAGCCCATCAGTGCCCATTAGTGCCACCTATCAGTGCCCATCAATTCCACCTATCAGTGCAACCTCATCAGTGCCTCTTCATCAGTGCCCACCAGTGTCGCCTCATCAGTGCCCATCAGTCCCGCTTCATCAGGGCCACCTATCAGTGCCCATCAGTGCCGCCTCATTAGTGCCACCTCATCAGTTCCCATCAGTGCCCATCAGTGCAGCCTATCAGTGCCCATCAGGGCAGCCTCATCAGGGCACATCAGTGAAGGAGAAAAATTACCTGTGTGCAAAATGTTATAACAAACTATGAAAAATGTTTTATTCAGAATGTTCCGTTTTTTTTTTTTTGTTTCTTTCGCAAAAAAATTAAAAACTGGTCTGGGCAAGAAGGGGGTTATAAAAGCAAGTGGTTAAGACCAGGCTTTTTCTGCCACTTTTTGTTTACAAGTTTTAGACCCGGTTCACACTTGTGCGTGTGCCGGGTTCGCATGTCATGTCGGAGCGCACTGCTCCGACATGACATGCGATCAGCTGTGCGGTGCGAGTTTAGCCATACAGTTTGTATGGCTAAATTCGCACCGCACCCGCAGCAAAGACGCACAGGAGGCATTTTTGCTGCCGCATCAGGATCGGATCGCACAGCGGTTCACACTTGTGCGATCCGATCCTGTGCGAACTGCACGATCGCACTGCGATATGCGATCAAACTGGGGGTGTCGTTAAGATTACATTGACACCCCCAGCGGATCGCATATGGCAGTGTGAACTGCCGGGGGTGCGTGTGCGATGCGGGAACAGGCTGCGAAATTCGCAGCCTTCCCGCATCGCAATAGTGTGAACCGAGCCTAAATCTGTATTTTTTTTTTGCTAGAAAATTCCTTACAAACCTCAAACATTATAATTTTTTTTAGCAGAGATCCAATGGAAAAAAATGATGATCGTTACAATTTTATGTCACACGAAATTTGCGCAGCGGTTTTGCAAATTTTTTGGGAAATAATACACTTAAAAGAATAACAAATCACAATATTTACCTCTATTTTTTTGTAAAATGTGAAAGATGATGTTGAGCTGAGTAAATAGCTACTTAACATGTCACGCTTTAAAATTGAGCACGCTCATCGAACGGCGACAAAGCGTCCATAGGCGATGCTTTAAACTATGCTTTACAGGTTACCTTCTTAGAGTTACAGAGGAGGGCTAGTGCTATAATTATTGATCTTTCTCATGTGCGCGATGGTTTTTATTTTTTGTGCTATAAACAAAAAAATAGCAACAATTTTGAAAAAATAAATATATATTTTTTCACTTTCTGCTATATGACATTCCCAAAAAAAAAATTAAAAATCAAATTATTTTAACATATTAGGCCAATTTGTTTTCTGCTACATATTTTTGGTAAAAAAAATTACATTAAGCGTATTTTAATTGATTTGCGCAAAAGTTATCGCGTCTACTAACTACGCAAAAGATTTATGCCATTTTTTATTGTTTTTTTTTTTTTTTTTTTACTAGTGATTTTTAGTGGGACTGCGACATTGCGGCGGACAGATCGGACCCCTAACTGACATTTTTTACACTTTTGGGGGTACCAGTGACATTACTACAGTAATCAGTGCTATACATATGCACTGTTACTGTAATAATGACACTGGAAGGGATTAACACTGTGGGTGATCAAGGGGTTAACCAATTACCGCAAAGTGACTTATATATATACGTCGGGTAAATTTGCGGGGGTATACCGGGATGATGCCTCTAGCTAGAGGCATCATCCCGGTACCGTATTTTAGTGTCAACGGTCGGCTTTCCGTCGGTAACGACCGATGCGGCTCGGGAGCCGCTCAATCGTTACCCGGGTGAGCGGGAGGGGACGCCCCCCCCTCCCTCCCGCCGCCTTCCGTGACTTTTACCAGGGCTCCAGTCCCACCGGGTAAACGGAAACGGCTTTGATCGGGTCTCCGATGACGTAACCCAGAGGCGGCGTCCATGACGTCACTTCCGGGTTAGTGTGCTGCAAAAGGCGGCATATTTAAAAAAACGGCTGTATGCAAAAACACTGTTTTCGCCGTTTTGCATACAGGGAAGTGTAGTGGAGGTGTCTAGGGTCTTTTAGATCCTCGATCCCTCCATAAAGTGTACCTGTCACTACATATTGGTGTCACAAGGGATGTTTACATTGCTTGTGACAGCAATAAAAGTGATCAGATTTTTTTTTTTTTTTAAACTGTAATAAAGTTAAAAAAAATATAAAATAAATAGGAAAAAAAAAAAATTTAGCCGCCGCCGTCACCGTTAGCTCGCGCACAAAAAAAACGTATACGGAAGTCGAGCCGCGAATGAAATCGCTGTTCAAACCACACATGTGAGGTATCGCCGCGATCGCCAGAGCGTGAGCAATAATTAAAAAAAAAAGAGCTACACTCTACCTCTAAACTTGTAACCGTTAAAAAAATTTAAAGCGTCGCCTAATGAGATTTCCATTGACCATAGTTTGTCGCCATCCCACGGGGGGGCGCAATTTTAAACCGTAACATGTTGGGTATCTATTTACTCGGCGTGACATCATCTTTCACAATCTGCAAAAAAATGGGCTAACTTTACTGTTTAGTATTTTTTAAATGCAGTGAAATGTGATTTTTAAAAAATTTTCCAAAAAAATGGCGTTTTAAAGACCGCTGCGCAAATACAGCGTGACAAAAAATATTGCAATGACCGCCATTTGATTCTCCAGAGTCTTTGCTAAAATAATATATATAATTTTTGGGGGTTCTAAGTAGTTTTCTAGGAAAAAATACTGGTTTTACCTTGTAAACAAAAAGTGTCCGAAATAGGGCTGAAGCTTAAGTGGTTAAATGTGAGCCTAGGGGAGTGATTCGAATTGTGGGGGGGGGGGGGCGTGGCTTGTGAAATGATCATAGAGACATGTGATCCTATATAGAAGGATCACATAAGCTCTGTGATCATTCCAGGGAGAAGAACGGTCAGCTGTGTTTACAACAGCTGACTGTTCTTCTCTCTCAGCGGGGAGCGATTGCGGGTGTCAGGCGGCAATCGGAGCTGCCTGCCCCGTGCATCGGATTCCCCGCTGCCGAGTGGGGGCGGGAGCGCGTGCTCGCCCCCTAGCTGCAGGCGCGCAACCGACGTAGGTCTACAATGGTTTGTGCAAGGGGGCCGCACCGCCGCAGTAAATAGGCGGCAGGCGATCTGGAAGAGGTTAAGGGATTTAAACCTTCCGGAGCTGAAGTGGTTAAAATAGAACTTCAAGGCAAAACAATATCTATCTAGATAGATAGATAGATAGATAGATAGATAGATAGATAGATAGATAGATAGATAGATAGATAGATAGATAGATAGATAGATAGATAGATAGATAGATATAGACAGTACATTATAAAATGATCGAAAGAGGGTGTGTCAGCAGGAGGCAGAGAAAGAGCAATATACTGATCTTCCCAGTGAAGAGCTGTGCAGGGGGGGCGTGTCAGAACAAATATTGGCCATTGGAGGAGAGGAAGGCTGCTCACACATCACAGAAGTCAGTCCAGGCACCGCGTCATCACGACCACGGAGTCCGGATCCGCCAGGTGCCTGGACTGACACCCGGCTCAGCCTCTCAGCAAGCCGCTCCTCCACAGCTCAGCAGTTCTCTGCTCGGGGAGCTGTCAAAACTGAGCAATCAGCGGTGTTCGATCGCTCGGTTCTCAGTGCAGAGGAGCCGGGGGACAGATGCAGCATCGGACCGATACTACATCCATCTAGGTAAGTATAAATGGGGAAAAAAAGGAAACTACATACTTCTATTTTAATAAGAGATTGTCCAGTGTCACCATAGTATATGTTGCCTAGGAAAGGGGTAGAGGAAATTATTAGAAAACACAAGGAAATAGGTTAGGGTAGGAAGACTGTGGGGAGGTGCAGCGTGGTGTGGCAGCATTAAACGCTCAAGAGTCCATTTGCAGAAAATCGAACTTGTTTTAATGTCAGAGTTCAATAATTCACAACAAGCCCGGCGGGAAGGCACCCGGCAGGAACACTCACAGAATGTTTCAGCAGTATGTAACGAAGCAGATCTCAGAAATGCCAACAGAATTTGTCTTGAGGGGTGGAATGTGGCCTGGCTGGTCCGTACCCAAATTGGGAGGTCTCCAGGAAGGATGGTCTGTCCCTATCCTTGCCCTACTCGTCTGGAACCTCTCTCCGCTGCTATTCACTGTCACTGTCATACGGGGTGATCTGTCCCTACACTACCCACATGCAAAATGCAACTAAGTTCCTCTTGACTTCCCCTCCAACTGCAATGCCGCTGCAGTCAAGCGCGACCTACAGCTGCACCTACCAACAGGCAGAGGAAGAAAGTTGGGATGGAGGGTGTGTAATGAGATAGAAAAATGGGTGAAGGACTCCAAGGGATGGGTCGGGAAGTAGGGGGTATAATCCACATCACCCCTACGTGGCTGAGAAGATGAGATGTTGTATTCCTGAAGATGCCCTAGTTAAAACTTCCAGTTAAGGAACACAGCCCAAGGCCTAGGTGGTTGTCTGTGAATCTAGTCTATTATATTTTGCTGCTAAAAGGTGCTCTGGGTCCATAATAGAGCCTAAGTACAATGCCCATTCTGTTGAAAGCCCTTTAAATATTGCCCAGACCAGCTATTTAAATGGAATCCCAGACATATTAACCAGGTTTTATTACATCATGTATTATGTATAGTAATCTTTCCCAAACGAAAACCATATTCATAGTTAGAATTTTGTTGATTTGAGAAAAATTATCCATCCTGTACCTTCAAATTCTCGCATCACTACAGTAAAAAAATGAATGTCGATACCCCAGTAACCATTGGAAAATTGCAAGAATGTTCTGAAAATTACCATTTCCAAACAAAATTCTTCTAGTGTATGGCTAGCTTTAGTGGTTTTTATGAGCCACTGTCAATCAGGCGCTTTGATAAGATGGTAATGCCTGTGACTAATGCTGGTCTTACACCTGTAGAATATGGTTCAGTGTTCGGACGAGAGAGTATAAACATCGCTCGTCTGACCATTTGATGGTGCCTTCATAGATTCGACTAATTAGGAATTACTTTTTATTTGAACATCATGTCAATGTCGCGATTTTCTTAGAAGGAATGTTCTCCTTCTAGAAAAAAATGTTAACAAGTGCAAGCGCATAAGACTAATTAGGATCTTTCCTAGCCGGAGGCGAATTCAACAATGAGAAGTTTGCTTGTTCCCAATAGATTTGACAAAAAATTTTCATCCTTGTCCTTCAATTTTTTTCCTTGCTTTGGTCGAATTGCCCCTTTTAACTCTTAGATAATCTAACAAACGTTCTGAAAATGAACATTTTCTAATGAAATCCACAGGTGTAATGCCAGCTTTAGGAAGCTGGGAGCATCATGGGGCACAATAAGCCATTGTTAAAAAACAGCCTGGAGGTTGTAGAATGCAGAGGCAAGGCTGCAGAAGCTTGGTAAGCCTACATATCGTTGGGCTCAAAAGGCAGGAAGAGTGAGTCACTGGCAGGGTCAACAGGTAATTTCAACTTAAATGCAAATTATATATATGTAGCCAGGTGCCTGGCTAAGAATGGAGAATGTGAGAAGCCCTGACTGCTGCTGCTGCTCTCTGTAGCTGCTGCCCTGCTGTGATTGACTGGTTAACATCTTTTCAGTTAAAGGAGGGAGCTGCGGAGCAGGAAGAGTTCAATAGACTGAATCGGGCTGCAATGCACTATTGGATCTATAGTCTGGAAGAGAGAATCTGCTGTGGTGATCAAAAGCTTTTGAACTAAGTCTCCTAGAGGGAAATTGCCAGAAGGAAGGGTAAGAGCTACATTTTCCTAGGCTGTACACGACATACCTTCCTCTTGCCATGAGGATGAGGGGAGAGTGCACATTGCTGTCCAGTGTGCACCATCACTGCTGCATATCAGTGGCATGAGCAGGAACCAGAATGCTGAGTTCAGGAGTGCCAACAGACAGAGGCACGTGGATTCAAAACAGAGAGTAGACAAATTGCTGTGTGTGACCGGATTGTGAGCTGCAATATTGCTGGGACTCGTGAGCTTCTGCTACCTGGATTTACTATCTGCTGCTACAGAGAGTGAGCCCTTTAGGAACTGACTGTACAGCCATTCAGTGGCCTTATTGCTGCCTAAAGGTTTGACTGGGATGCTACTATTGTACACCAGCGCCCCAATGCTAGCCAGTGAAAGAGTTAGAATTAAAGACTGCCCCTTTACAGCTGCTACACAGAAACCTTTACCTTTTGCTTTGCCTCTCAGGGCACATTGCACCACATTCTTGACATTCTCCTAGCGCGCACTCTAAACTAGTTATAGTATTGCTTTTTGCATTGTTTTTAATGCTTATATGTACTGTTTATTGCTGACTTTACTGATTTATTAGTTAATTTCAGTCTAGTGGCACAGAACTCTGTTCTAAGTTACTTTGGCATAGTGATTATACTGTCTAGCAGACTTTTCCTGAACCTACCTTCTGTATGCTCATTTATGCTTAAACCAACATTTATTCCATCCCATACCAATATATTGAGTTATTTTATTACTAAAATCTTGTGTTTATTTCCTGATGCTGATTCACAGTAGAGTTAAAGGCAGTGGCGGCTGGTGCTCCATCAGTCGGGGGGGGGGGGGGAATCAGACAGACCTGCCCCCCCAAATCACTCCAGCCCCCACCACCACATCTCTCCCCCCGCCCGTCAGTCAGTCAGTTTACTTATCTTGTTCCTCCGGTCTGACAGGTGGCGGCGGCGGCCTCCCCCTCAGGCTCCTTCATGTCCCTTCTCAGCGGCCGTCTCCTCCCCCCTTCTTGGCCAATAGCATGCCTTCACCATTCGGCTAATTGGGAAACAGGTTTCAGGACCCACTTCCTGATTGGCTTGGGAGGAGAATCAGCGTGGCAATAGTGAACATCCATTCGCTATTGTCACACAACTGGGTGGGCTCAGGGGGCAGTGCTCTGCGCCTGGAGCCCACCCTTTTTTAAAGCCTATTTGAGCCTCTTGATCTAATTAGGTGCTTCCAGAAAAGAAAAACCCCATTGGAATCCATACGTCCGGCGCCCTGCATGTAGATTAGGGGACCGGATGCATGGATGGGGGGTTGGGGCCCCTGCCCCCCCAATGGACGGGCCACCACTGGTTAAAGGTATCTACACCTGTTCCTCTAAGTGTGTGCAGTAGCTTTCACTCAACAAAGTGTGTCAGCGGGGCTGAGTGTGTTCGTGGAGTTGAGGTACAGAACAGAGAACCCAAATTGCCAAGTGGCTCCTTCAGGGGTAGAACTGCATAAAAAAATGTATAAACATGTATTCAATTTCATTTTGGAGTCTGTAAAGTGTTTTTTTATTTTTGGTTTACAACTACTGTAATAGACTAATAGGGAGCAGATAGGAAAAGTTAATTATTAAGGGATACATAACCTTTAACAAATACCCACTTTAATTCGGAATGCAAAGTTCATTGCAAACTTAAATCTTTGTACATGTGGCATCATTCGCCAGATGATGAAAGATGTTGGTTTTTCTCTATTCTGAGTTGACACCCATCGGCATAATTTTTTACTCTCAATCCAGGGCACAGAACAAAGAGACTTTTGTTAGCAGCGCTATTTTTCTCAAATTATTGCCATTTTCCAACAAGCATAGTTCTTATGTAATCTATTTTCCTCTCTATAAGTTAGATAACTCATCACGCCATAGGAAGACCAATTATACCAGCAGTTTTTTTTTTATTCAAAAACATTTTACGTAAGCCGAAGTCATCGGACAGAGAAAGCGTGGCAAAATGTAATTGATATTTTGATGTGATCTGCGCAGTTTATTGAAGATCTTATGTTGTTGTTCAGGATTTCGGAAAGCATGAGAAAGACATCAGTATCAAAGCTTATCACAACATGTGAAAATAATGCTGAGAAAGAAATTAAATTTGTTGGATCGTCAGATGTGCGGTAATTAAATAATATTGGAACAAGAACAAATTGTATTTTGTTCCATTTTTTCTGCACTTCAGAGAAATGCAAGGAAAACATTTTGTTTATTGTGATGATTTAAAAAGGCTTATCTAGGGTAAAAAAACATTTTTATATAAACTTTATAGTGCAACTCCAGGCAAAAAAATTACATATATAATGCAATCGTTAGCATTTGAAAAGTTGATGGCTGCGCTGGACTGACCTGCTCAATAGAGGGTCTGTGGGTGGGTGGTAGGTGAAAGAGGGTCACTTGGGGAAATTAACTCCCAATCAATCTGGAACGACTGGATGAAAAAAGGCAGTGGACCCTTGTTAAGGGGTCTGGGCTGCTACCTTAAGATACGGCCTAGTGGTCGTTTTCAAAGTTTCTAGTGGTCGGTTAAAGGAGCGCCCAAAATTAGCAATACGAATCCCACTTAGATCAAAAGATCTTCGTTTTGTTGATAGCAGAACATGTTAAAGCCAACATGTTTAGGGGGAACAGAGACTCCCCCTTCTTCAGGGTGTAAATGTTGCTATTCGGATCTACAACCGACAGCATAACCACACATAATTACATATTTGGGCATGCTTTGGGGGCGTTGTAAGAGCTAAACAGAACTTAAGTGGAATTGCCTTGGTGCGATGGGAGTCTGGGGGACAGGTCCACGGCACAGTACTTCCAAGCTGGCCCAGCCTGGCGGTCTTGGATCTCTGCCAGTAACCCTAATGATTCCACAGCCTTTCAGTCAGTGCTACCAAGAGACTAGGGGTACGCAAGCCCACTGCTACAGATCACTGGATTGGTGCAAACTCCTAGTAGACCTGAGGGGGCCCCTTTCGCTGCCAGAGCCAAACAGTGAGTCCAGGAGTTGGTAGGAGGGCGGTTAACCTATGTTTTTATAATAACTAATAATCCTCAGCCTTACGCCCAAACTGTAGAACTATCTCCGCGTTTTAGGAAGCACCAGCAAGCTGCTGATAATAGTGTAAACCAATATTGCTGCTACTTCAACAAATAACGAATATATTTGATACTGGGATTGAATAAAAGAATAGTAGCGCAGAGACAATATTCAAAAGATCTCATGAAATAAATTGCAAATCACCCAAATGAAGTGTAGTACTGAAAACAGTCCACAGAACATAAAGTGACTACTCCCGCAAAATATATCTCAAATGTGGTCTAGAAAACACCAGTCCCTTTGACCATCAGATCATTGGTATAAGTGAGCTTAGTCCTTCCTTATATGATCCTGTAGACAACTTTCACTAGGAAGTCAAAGTTCCGTGTGGTCTTGTAGGTTCACCTCTAATCCACCACCAAGTGCAGGGGGAAGGTAAGAAATGGCCACTCACCGGATCACCATGTCCATTTACTCTCATAAATGAGCCCACCTCACAACTGTATATCCACCCGTGGCAGCAGGATAAGACAAAAGCAGTAGGGGATAATCCGTGGTCCACTCCAATTATAGTCACTCACTCTTCCTCACATCTATGTGGAAATAAAAAATATGCCTCCACTAGTGCAATATGTCTGGTATCACTTTTAATCAAATAAAGATAAAATACATTGCACTCACTTGTGGTAACATATAGGTAAACACATCACTCTAATACAGTCACAGCGGTCGGCGTTCCCAGCTACACAGACATGGGGGAGTAGTCACTTTATGTTCTGTGGACTGTTTTCAGTACTACACTTCATTTGGGTGATTTGCAATTTATTTCATGAGACCTTTTGAATATTGTCATTGCGCTACTAACCTATGTTTTTGTTGATGTATATAAGATTCACTGAAAGCAGGGCATCTATACAACAGAAACCAACCCCCACCTAGCCTCCCAGCTACTGACATTGCCATACACCTGCTCCAAAATATCTGCACTGCAGGGGATACTAAACTGTAACTGCTGCTGACTGCAGTGTTTGAAGACTGTACTAAAACCACATGGTATTTTCTGCCCATTTACCACCTATAGTCTCAAGTGACTTGTACCAAGTACACCACTGTTTCAAAGGGCCCCAACAGTAGCCAGCTGGAGATCCATATTAGAGAATGCCTTTTCCCTTACTATTATTACTCATCACACATTAGTTTCTTTCAATTAGCATCTAATTATTTTATGGTTTACAACCATCCATTCAGTTTAGGCCTGGCATAGTCACCACTAGTGCATGTTGGCAGCAGAGCATTATCTTTTAGTAGTTCCGACTTGTCCACTGCTCATCACTGTACTTTTGGGGCATTGTTACTGTTTATGCTCACCTGGAAGTTAAAAACACAAATATTGTTTTAAACCCCATTTTTAATGCTCTTTATGTTGGTTAATGTTATGTTCAAACCATTTGGTGTTTAGCTGGTCTTTTTATGATCGTATTCATGATATGGAAAGCTATCTTACTATTTTACCTGGTGCTTTCTAGTAGAGCTTTAATGCTGGGTATCGTATACTGCCTGGAAAGCTTGTGATGCTAAACAGGCCTCCACCCAACCAGGTGAGCCAGAGAGGTAGAGATATCTGAAGAGTTCCGGGCAAAGAACCGGAGGACCCATTCTACTCAGGTACAACATCCTATTTATCCTACGGTGGTAGCGCTGTAACTGTTTCTAATAATATTGGTTTCTCAGTCTGGATGGGGACAGTAACAAACCTATCCTTGGCACAGGGCATAATAAGGAGGGATGTTTATTTAGGGTTAGTGGGTGGGAAGGGGTTATTCAACAAAAAAAAGTATTTTCTTGAAGTGTAAAATGGATGAAGCCAGGGGCAAAGTGATTGTTTCACCCTTTTGTAAACGGACTTGCATACATGTAAAATCTTTTTTTGTTTTCTTAAACTAGGCCACACAGCCTACAGGCTCAGTGGTAAATAACTTTGAATGATTGAAGTTCTTTTTTAAAAACACCAAAATCTAAGTTATATCATGGCCATATGAGCCAGTTGGAACATAATGAAACAGTCATAGAGCAGATTACAAAGACTGGATGTCATTGTGCCTGTGATGCCGGGAGCGTAATGCTTCTGGATTATCTGCTTTCATAACCAAGGAGTAAATGCATCAATGAGTTTTGATTCCGATGATGAAATTAAGCCTGGAGCATGGTATTTAGGAAACATTTATACATCCCTTCCATCGTGACTGACAGTCATGCAGTCCCGGAGGGTGGTCCTTTCCACTGCTGAATCTATCAACTAAAGATTTTTTCTTACATAAAAGAGTCTGTTACTCATCTCTGCATCACCATACTGAAGTCACTCAACCAATCTTCTTCAGGAAAAGTTTAAAAGAACATTTATTTCAAAATTCCAAAAAAAGTTCTTGTTAAAGTGACTCTGTTATTAGAAAAAAAGAGAGCTGCTAGCTGGTTGTCGCAAGCTGTAGTCCATTTCCATTCAGAGAGGGAATATCCAGATGATGCATGTTCCATGGAGGTACACAGCAGCACACTGAAGGTACAGGTACACACAGGGTGCATTTGAGTCACTAGTAACATTGGACAAATGTGAAGACACAGGGGCGACAACCTGCTAGATGGCATGATGACTGGAGGTGCATTTGGAGTCACCGAGTTCACTGGATGACACGGGGACTGGGAGAACACTGGGTGTGCTCGAGTCACTAGATTACACAGGGATTGGAGGCACACTTGGAGTCGATTTGGGGTCATTGAGGTCACTGGGTGACAGAGGGATTGGAGGTGCATCTGAAGTCACTGGCCCCGCTGGGGTCGCTAGATGACATGTGGACTGGAGGCAACATGGATTTGCTGCAGCTTCTTACTATACTAACTGGGGTCTCCACCTCATTTCTTCTTTGATAGGGTATGCATGTACCTGTTCTTTGGAGGAACTTCGCCATTTTGTGCCATACATTAAACTGGCCTAAGGCCTTCCATTTTAAATAAAGAAAGCCCACAAAAGCTGCTTTTTAAATGTTTGCTGAAAACAACGGGCTAATGTTCTGTACAGCTACTTCTCTGACATCACATCTAAGGCCCTCAGTACAGCCCAACTGAGTGGAAACATCAGAACTCAGAAAGTTCAGGCAATTCTTCCATCCTCTCTCCATTGTGAGTCCCCAGCCATGGGTCCCCACCCAGAACCCCTTGCCAGTTCAGCCACAAAGGGCCCTTTTCCCTGCCCAGGTCACAAACTTATATACTGTAAGTAAGAGGTGACCTGTTTGCCATGTTCCTGTCTGACTAGGGCTCCACCCACTATGGCTTCAAAAGGGCACTTACTCCACCCACCAACCACTCAGGGGAGGGACCTTACTAAAAGTGATACAACCCCTGCCTAAAGGCGCACTTGGAGTCACCGGTTGCACTGAGGTCACTGGATGACACAGGGACTGGAGGTGCACTTGGAGTCACTGGGCAAACTGGAAACACTAGATGACATGGGGACCAGGGGGAAACCATAGACATAGAGGGCCCACAGAGACACATACAGTAGAAGAGTGTGTGTGTGTGTGTGTGTGTGTGGGGGGGGGGGGGGGGGTGTCAGATGCATAGCAACAAGTTGCTTGAATGCCAAGCCATGCTTACTCCAGGTGACCAGGAGAGCTGTCTGCATTGGATCCCAGGAGATGTTGGTGTTACATAGGTCTAAGAGGGTAGGCACCCAGAGCTCAAATTCCCCTTTCCATAGTAAAATTCTAGTTGTTCTAAACCGACAAAGCTCTGCCAACTAACAATAGTGACAGAACTTGCCCACCAAAGAATTGGGGGGGCACAAAGGAGCAGGTAAGCTCCGACAACACCTCAAAGTTTTGTTGATTGAATTGAATTATAGGGTTGGATAGAGTGGAGGAGAGTTCAAAATTCTATCAGTGGGGAGATTTTTCCTCACATCCCATTCTTGTGTCACTCACACAAGAAATAGGAGAGCAGTTGTCACTGGGTCAGGAAGGCACGGACAGCAATAACAACTTGACATATCCCTTCCCTTCGCCATTCTAATCCCATTGGGAGTTTTCCCATTACTTCCTTTCCTGAGCTCCCACAGTTGGTGTCTAGTCTACTGCCTGACCACATGTTGCTACCACTTGCTCCCAGCTCCTGAGTTTGTGCAACAGAATGAAAAAACAGTGACTACAAGGCAGTTTTGCAGTGTTTGAAAACAACACAGTAGTGTCTGAAATCTCAGACAAATCCTCCTAGACTATTTATAATGAGACGATTCCATAGTGTTCAGCCATGAGGATAATGGAGAGGCCAAGAAATCTTGTTCCACAGGCACCCAGTGAGAATATGTAATGAATAAATCAGTTCTTATAATGATGTGTTTTGCATGAGATGAGAGAACGGCTCGCCTTTTCATTTCTAATAATTGTGTTGCGCAGTCATTGTCGCTGTGCCGATTGCTGCCTCACGCCGGCTGATCATTTGTTACTCATCACAAGTCACTCAGCCATCCCAGCAACAAATAACGAGAGCCATCAGGATCAGCTCTGAATCGTGGTCAAGACAGCATTCTAGGTGGTTCTCTACATTGATAAATTATTCACCAACCCCTATGCGTTACAATTGGATTGTACGGTCTTCAAAGGGGGATACCTTTAAAAATGTACATTAATTATATAATTTGCAGGTTGTTCCTGGGTTTTATAACATTTTGCAGTGTGAGGGGTGATTGTTTGTGTATGAAGATGAGGAAAATTGGGGCTAAAGTCATTATTTCCAGGGCATCAAATGTGTAGTATACGCGGGGGCATTCTCTGAATGCAGGGAACCTTTGTACAAGAACATGAATTGGGATTCCATGAGACCGCAACAAGAGAAAGCCATACCCCAGTCCTGCCACCTACACATGTACAATATTTGTAATTACCGTAAGCAAAAAAGCTATGTGCACAGTGCGCCACTCTAAATGGAGTATGGGACTAGATTGCACTAACAGTGGGAGTGTCTTAAAATTTAAAAAAACCTAGGTCTAATGGTGGCTATACCTATAACAACATGATGGAATCTATGAATCTGTGAAAATACATATTCAATGTCACTGATTATTTTCAAGCAAAGCCAATCAATTCAATCAAATTATTCTGATCTGTCTGGATGTAAATTCTGATCATAGGAAAGTAGACAATTACATACAATCGTTAAGTGTATGGTGCATTTAACAATCTTTTTGAACTTCCAATTGTATTTCTGATCGGACACTAACATCTATTGATAATTCAATTGTATATAAAATCATTCCATATATGACCATCATTACAGAAACAGTACAACACTTAACACAATCTACTCTTACATGATATATGCTTTTAAGCCTAAATTAAAGAGGCCTGGAGCTGGAGGCACAGCTTAAGTGAAAGGCCTACATGACTAGGTTGCAGTTAGGCTGTGATAAAGATAAGGTTAAAAAGTTTATGGGTTTCAAAGTCAGAAGGGGGGTATTACCTGATTGGATAGAGGAGAGGTGTGGCAGGGTGGGGTCACAATGGTCTTAGTAGGGGTGGTCACTTGCCTCGTGGTCAGTTGGCACAGGAATAGGGACAGAAGAACTGCTCCCTCTCTACATTTTTGGCTTAATTCTCTCCTTTTGTGCATATGGGTCTTAGTTCGAGCTAGTTTTCGGTGCTGAGGATTTCTGGGTTCGGCAGTGGAGGCTCATCAGAACTATGTTGTGAGTTTTGACGGAATTTATTGAAAAATTGTTATTGTTGTAGCAGCAGGGGTCTTAAGGTTCTTCGAAAGGCTGGAAATGGTGGAAAAATTTTTGGACAATAATGGTTGGGTCCATCGCAGGTATGGGTGTACCTTCCATATTTAAGGTGGAGCTTTTTCAAGGATAAATGGAGTTAAATTGTCCTCGAGTCGGTCCAATTGCAGCTGAGGGCCTTAAAGTGGAATTGGGGTGGATACAGCTGGTTGATGAAATAAATGTGCCTTCTAAGACCCTAATTTAGAAAATAGGTCAGTCAGATTGTTGTTATAAATTTGATAATAAAATTTTAATTTTAAAGGTTGTAAATTAATGGATTGATTGTCTTAATAAATGGTTGCTATGGCCTTTTCAGCCCAAAAAAATCGGTGTTAAGTGGTTTGTTTTTTCGAAAAGGGGGGACTTAGGTGGGGTTAAGGTATCAGGTCATGGCAGCTGCAATACAAAGCAATATCTTAGTCAAGAAAAACTTCAGAAAAAAATGCAGTGACTACTTGAGACAATTGCAGAGTCAATAAACACATTGGTCAGAAGTATTGGTGGTCAGTGCCTGGTTGCAAACACTACACTCATCTTCCAGCATTAGTGGTTAGTGGCTGGCTAGTACAATAACCCCTCCCAACATTGGTAATTAGTGACTGGCTGGTACAATACCTACAATACCCCAGCATTGGTAATCAGTGGCTGGTTGGAGCAATACCCCTCCCAGCATTGGTGGTTAGTGGCTGGCTGGAAGAATAATCCCAGCTCAACATTGGTGATCACTGGTTGGCTGATTCAATAAACCTAGCATTGATAGTCAGTGGCCTGCTGGAACAACACCCCAACTAGCATTGGTGGTCAGTGGTTGGCTGGAACAATAATCCCTTCCAGCATTAGTGGCTGATGGCTGGCTGGAACAATAATCTCAGCTCAGCATTGGCAGTTAGTAGTTGGCTGGTGGTCAGTGACTGGCTGGAACAATAACCCCTCCCAGCATTGGTGGTCAGTGGCTGGCTGGAACAATAACCCCCCTCCCAGCATTGATGGCCAGTGGCTGGCTGGTAAAATAATCCCTCCCAGCATTGGTGGCCACCAGTAGCTGGCTGTGCACTTGGGTGCTGTGACGTGACCGCTGCAGGTAATGCATGTATTTGCAAATGTGTGCAAACAAAACCCCTTGGTTTTAACATGAACTGTTAGACAAGGTCAATTTGGTTTGTTGCAGTCTGGTTGGTAAGTGAGCTGGGAATTTTTGTTTGTTGTTTTTTGACACGTGTCACCCTTCCATGTACTCTTTGCTGCAACTAGCTCCTGGAAAACACTCTCCATTAGCAGGCAGAAGCCAACGATATCTTTGGCTTAGGAGAAACCTAAGGATCCCAGATAACATAAAGACTCTGTAGCAGACATTCCTGTTAATGGCTGGGTCCTCACAACCCTTTTAGGAGATCCCTTCAACTCCCTGTGAAATTTCGGAAGTGAGGTGAATCTCCCCTATGAGCTTAAAGGGTTTTAACACCTCCCTGCTGTATCTACAATCAGCTGAAATTTTTTTTGGCTGGAGTTTACTTTCCTTCCTGTAGAATCATATAAGCAATACACGTGAAAAGAAAGCCTGGGGGCGATCCACCACACTGCCGAAACTCTTGGCGCCCTTAGAGCGCCCTTTCCACAAATCCAGGCTTGCCTACAGCACCTTTGTGCAGATTACCTTAGTAAATGAATGTGTATTTCAAGCTAACATATACAGAAGAGGACAGGGTGCCTGTTGTGTGATTCATCCAGTAAAGGGTTAACCTCCACCCACCGGTCGGTGACTGAGCCGTTACACATTACCCGCAAGGCTGCTGACTCGCAATTAGTAACTGGGAGGGGGGCCTGTGCAATCATATAGAGAGGTATGTATGATACGCTGCAGGAATCAAGAATTCGGGCAGGTGGAGGTGTCATAATATGTGATAAAATATCACACTGTTTATTCACAAAGGTGAACAAAATTAAATGTAGATGTACTATATATATATATATATATATATATATAGATACATACATACAGTATCTCACAAAAGTGAGTACACCCCTCATATTTTTGTAAATTTGTTATTATATCTTTTCATGTGACAATACTGAAGAAATTACACTTTGATACAATGTAGTGAGTGTACAGCTTGTATAACAGTGTAAATTTGCTGTCCCCTCAAAATAATTCAATGCACAGCCATTAATATCTTAACCGCTGGCAACAAAAGTGAGTACACCCCTAAGTTAAAATGTCCAAATTGGGCCCAAAGTGTCAATATTTTGTGTGGCCACCATTATTTTCCAGCACTGTCTTAATCCTCTTGGGCATGGAGTTCACCAGAGCTTCGCAGGTTGCCACTGGAGTCCTCTTCCACTCCTCCATGACAACATCACAGAGCTGGTGGATGTTGGAGACCTTTCGCTCCTCCACCTTCCATTTGAGGATGCCCCACAGATGCTCATATAGCACCCTCCTAGGTAGGTGCTAGTGAGGGAGTATAGTTTTTGGCTCTGTCTGCCTATTAGAGGAGCAGCAGGCAAATCTATATTGCTTTCTGCCAACCAGAGAGCAGGATCTGTGAGTGAGGTCTGCTCAGTGTGCTCAGTATGTGATTCATCGAGTCTAGAGAGTGTTTCACACTGGTCCAATAGGGAGGCATGTTGGACAGTGGAAGGAAACCTGACCAATGGATACATAGGCTTTGATACAGTCCTGGTGATTGGCAGAGACGGGCTGTCTCTGAGCATTCTGAGATACTGTATAAAAGCCAGGAGCACATGTGCTGCGGGTCTTTGGCTGGCGAGCAGAGTCCCGGAGGGTGGGTCGCGGCTGCCACCTCCTCTGTAGCAGTGGCACGTGGCATCAGGAGGTCATCCTGAGGGCCAGTAGGAACGGAGCTGAACACAGAGGTCCAGGAAAGCTGACTGAGGGGGAGACACTGGAGACCCTAGAAAAACAGTATTGTGAGTACAGGTATCACGTACCTGGTGAAGACTGGAATGTTGTGGAGGCCTCTCTTGCTCCTCCCGTCTGACACTCCTGAAGGTGGGAACAGAGAGTGTAAGGCAAGGAGTGGCACGAGTGCCGTAGCGGCTAGCTGGTGGTGTTCACTCCGTAGGTGGGTACAGCTGGTAGTTGCAGTCCTTGGAACAGGGTGCAGTGGCAGCTTGGCACCAAAGCGTGGGAGCAGTAGCCAGCAGAAACCGGGCAGTGAGGTACAGAATCAGCAAGCAAGCAAGTCCAGAAGATAAGCCAAGGTCGATAACAGCCGGGCAGCGCGGTACAGGGTAAGCAGGCAGATCAGATCCATTTAAGCAAGCCAAGGTCAGGATAGTAAGCAACAGAGCAGAAGCACGGGCAGAGGCAAAGTCCAAAAGCAGGCCGGGTCATACACAGGTGAGAAGTAACAACAGATCGGGAACAAGCTGAAGACCATTCAGCAACTGCTCACAGTACTAGAGCAGTTTAAATAGGCCACTGGGAGCCAAATGCTAATTGGTGAGTGCAGGTGTGCAATGTGCACGGGTGTGAGCGAAAGTCCGTACTGGCCTTCTGGTGGAGGAAATCCGGTTTACCTTACAACAGGGGGTCGTGTCAAGGGGCCTGACCTGAGGGGGGCCACCCTTTAGTAGGATAGTCAGTGGATGGGTGTCAGTGGTCAAGAAAGAGGATACTAGTAGAGTGTCCTAAAGATATCTTTAGTTCATCAAGTCATCTGGAAAGAGACTTAATCCTAAATCCAAGGTGGATCAACAGATAGATGTCCTCGAAACATTGTGCATAGTTATTCTGGAGTATCCCACTATTCCCTTCTCCCATCCCTAATTTATAAAATAAAACAGAAAACAACAACATACCCCTGGATTAAATATTGACTGAGCCAAGAAGTAAAGTGATAGACTGTGAATGTCAAGGTTGTTAACGGTAACCCAGGGGGACCCTAAAGTGTAAAAATCCAGCAGTCCTTAACCACTTAAGCCCAAGCCCTATTTCGGACACTTTTTGTTCACACGTTAAAACCAGTATTTTTTCCTAGAAAACTACTTAGAACCCTCAAACATTATATATATTATTTTAGCAAAGACTCTGGAGAATAAAATGTCGGTCATTGCAATAATTTTTGTCACGCGGTATTTGCACAGCGGTCTTTAAAGCGCCATTTTTTTGGAAAAATTTAGAAAAATCACATTTCACTGCATTTAAAAAATACTAAACAGTAAAGTTAGCCCATTTTTTTTGTATATTGTGAAAGAACATGTTACGCCGAGTAAATAGATACCCAACATGTTACGGTTTAAAATTACGCCCCCCCGTGGGATGGCGACAAACTACGGTCAATAGAGATCTCAATCTGCGACGCTTTAAATTTATTTAACGGCTACCAGTTTAGAGTTAGAGTGTAGCTCTTTTTTTTTTAATTATTGCTCACGCTCTGGCGATCGCGGCGATACCTCACATGTGGGGTTTGAACAGCGATTTCATTTGCGGCTTGACTTGCGTATACGTTTTTTTTGTGCGCGAGCTAACGGTGACGGGGGCGGCTAAATTTTAATTTTTTTTCCCATTTATTTTATTTATTTTTTTAACTTTATTACAGTTTAAAAAAATAAATAAATCTGATCACTTTTATTGCTGTCACAAGCAATGTAAACATCCCTTGTGACAGCAATATGTGTGACAGGTACACTTTATGGAGGGATCGAGGGTCTAAAAGACCCTAGACCCCTCCACTACACTTCCCTGTATGCAAAACGCCAAAAACGGCATTTTTGCATACAGCCGATTTTCAAATTTGCCGCCTTTTGCAGCACAGTAACCCGGACGTGACGTCATGGACACCGCCTCCGGGTTACGTCAACGGAGACCCGATCGATGCCGTTTCCGGCATTCATCGGGACTCCATCCAGCCGGCGGACGCGCCGGCTGGGTGCCCGGGGCTCCCGGTGGGACGGGAGCCCCGAGCAAAGCCACGGAAGGTGGCGGGAGGGGGGGGGACGTCCCCTCCCGCCCCCCCGGGTACCGATCGAGCAGCTCCCGAGCCGCATCGGTCGGTACCGACGGAAAGCCAACCGTCGGCTTCAAACCACGGTACCGGGATGGTGTCTCTAGCTAGAGGCATCATCCCGGTACACTACCGCAAAGTTTACCGACGTAGACCTACGTTAGTATGCGGTAAGTGGTTAAGGGGGCAGTGCTACACTCAAAAGGGTTTAGGTCTGGAGACATGCTTGGCCAGTTCATCACCTTTACCCTCAGCTTTTTTAGCAAGGCAGTGGTCATCTTGGAGGTGTGTTTGGGGTCGTTATCATGTTGAAATACTGCCCTGCAGCCCAGTCTCCAAAGGTAGGGGATCATGCTCTGCTTCAGTATGTCACAGTACATGTTGGCAAGTAATCCATGTCCTTAGTCTGCTTGTTTTCAGCAAACTGTTTGCGGGCTTTCTTGTACATCATCTTTAGAAGAGGCTTCCTTCTGGGACGACAGCCATGCAGACAAATGTGATGCAGTGTGCGGCATATGGTCTGAGCATTGACAGACTATCCCCCCACCCCCCACCCCTTTAACCTCTGCAGCAATGCTGGCAGCACTTATACATCTATTTCCAAAAGACAATCTCTGGATATGACACTGAGCACGTGCACTCAACTTCTTTGGTCGACCATGACGAGGCCTGTTCTGAGTTGAACATGTTAAACCTCTGTATGGTTTTGGCCACCGTGCTGCAGCTCAGTTTCTGGGTCTTGGCAATCTTCTTATAGCCTAGGCCATCTCTATGTAGAGCAAAAATTATATTTTTCAGATCTTCAGAGAGTTCTTAGCCATCAGGTGCCATGTTGAACTTCCAGGGACCAGTATAAGAGAGTGAGAGCGATAACACCAAATTTAACACACCTATTTCCCATTCACACCTGAGACCTTGTAACACTAACAAGTCACATGACACCAGGGAGGGAAAATGGCTAATTGGGCCCAATTTGGAAATTTTCACTTAGGGGTGTACTCACTTTTGTTGCCAGCTGTTTAGACATTAATGGCTGTGTGTTGAGTTATTTTGAGGGGACAGCAAATTTACACTGTTATATAAGCTGTACACTCACTACCTTACATTGTAGCAAAGTGTCATTTCTTTAGTGTTGTCCAATGAAAAGATATATTAAAATATTTACAAAACATTGAGGGGTGTACTCACTTTTGCGAGATACTGTGTATATATATATAGATATATACTGCTCAAAAAAATTAAAGGAACACGTCAATGGGGAAAAATATCATGCTGGTTATCTATACTGATATGGACTGGGTAATGTGTTAGAAATAAAGGGATGCCGCATTGTTTGGTGGAAATGAAAATGATCAACCTACAGAGTGTTGAATTCAAAGACACCCCAAAAAATCAAGGTAAAAAAATTATGCAGCAGGCTAATCCATTTTGCGGTAATTGTTTGAGAGAGAGAGAGAGAGTGAGAGACACATCGGTTGTCATTACAAGACAGCCGACCATCGGCTATGGACACCGGTAACGAGGTGATGCCTCTAGCTGCAGGCATCTCTCCGGTACAGCCCTTTCCCAAAATATCGGCAATATCGGTAACCTCAGGGGCTGATTCCGATATATCGGGGAAAGTGCATATCAGCATTGCCGATAATTGGTCGATCCCTACTACTTTGGTCTGACTGATGCATTTTTGGGGTCAATAGACATAGGCATTGCTTCAAGTCCTGTCAAAGTTGTGTCAAAATCGCTGTAAAATCACCTGAAATTGTGCGACTTTTAGGTCCCACAAGTGTAAAAGGGGCCTTAATGGTTACAGCTTGACATGTTTGGTATCTATTTACTAATCTTTTACATTTGATCAAAAAATTGGGTAATATATTCTGCTTGTGTGCATTTTTTTACTCAAATTTTGCACTTGCTCAATCCAAATATCCTGTGAAATAAAAAATTGGGACCTACCGCTATTTTATTCTCCAGAGCTTCTGCTTTCAGGAAATATTTAATGTTTTAGGTTTTTTATTAATCTAAAATGGGATAAAGTGTTTTTTTTAACCACTTGGCGACCACCCACCGCAGATTTACCTCGGCAGGCGGCCGCTCCTGGGCAAACCGTAGTACTACGTTGCTCGCTCAGGAGACTTTAGGGGGCGAGCTTGCGCCGCCGCTGCCGTGCTCCTGCCCCCGCTCGTCAGCCGAGGAGCCAGTGCGTGTGACAGGCGGCTCTGATGCCCGCTGGCCACTCACAATCTCCCCCCCCCCGCTGATAGCGAAGGACAGACGGCTGATGTAAACACAGCCGTCTGTCATTCTCCCTGGAATGATCACAGAGGCTATGTGATCCTGCTTTAGAAGATCACATGTCTCTGTGATGATCTCACAAGTCCAACCCCCCCACAATTAGAATCACTCCCCTAGGCTTACATTTAACCCCTTGATCACTAATAGTATTAACCCCTTCCCTGCCAATGGCATTATTACAGTAACAGTGCATATTTTTAGCACTGATTACTGTAGTAATGTCACTGGTACCCCCAAAAGTGTCAAAAATGTCAGTTAGCAGTCCGATCTGTCCACTGCAATGTTGCAGTCGTACAAAAAATCGCAGATCGCCTCCATTACTAGTAAAACAAAAAAAAAAAAACAATAAAAATGACATAAATCTTTCCCGTAGTTAGTAAACGCAATAACTTTTGCGCAAACCAATCAAAATACGCTTATTGCGATTTTTTTTACCAAAGATATGTAACAGAAAACAAATTGGCCTAAAATATTTAAAAAGTTTTGATTTAAATATGTCATATAGCAGAATGTGAAAAAAATATATATTTTTTTCAAAATTGTCGCTCTTTTTTTGTGTATAGCGCAAAAAATAAAAATCGCACAGGTGATCAAATACCACCAAAAGAAAGCTCTATTTGTGGGGAAAAAAGGACATCGATTTTATTTGGGTACAGTGTTGCACGACCGCGCAATTTTCTATTAAAGTAACGCAGTGCCAAATCGCAAAATAGGGCCTGGTCATTAAGCAGCAAAATCCTCTGAGGCTAAAGTGGTTAAATATTGGCACTTTTCCACTGCAAGTACCGGCTCGGCTCTACTCGGCCCTGCTTGGCCCGGTTTGCTTTTCCACTGCTGGTACCGCATGGTACTGTGTTGGAACGGTTCGGTACGGTACGGTATGGTTTGCTTTTCCACTAAAGTAGTACTAAAGTTAAGTGGGTGGGATAACAACGGGGTGGGTGGGATTCTCTGACCAATCAGTGGCTAGTAGTGACTGCATGCAAAGGATTGTGGGATATGGTACCGGGTATGGTACCTCTTGGAACCACAATCGAGGTGGTACTGTTTTTGAGAGCCGTACCGTTCGGTTCCATGCAGTGGAAAAGCGCCGCCGTACCGTACCGAACCGTTCCTACACCGTACCATGCGGTACCAGCAGTGGAAAAGCACAAAAGCGAGCCGGACCGTTCGGTTCCATGCAGTGGAAAGGCGCCAAAAGTGTGCGAAAGTTGCATAAACGGCCCTGGCCCTGAAAGGGTTAAATGCCAACCAATTTTTGGCTCTATGAAAGGAAGAAAATAACTTTTGAACTGGCATGAAGATGTTAAAGCTTAGATGAGCTTTTGGTGATTGGGTTTACATTTCCATTATTAGGCTCCGGTGATGAAGCGTACGTTTTGCTGTTTGATCTACTAATTCAGCTTCACAGTTTGTGCACTGAAGGCGTTAAGTCGCCTTGCTGGTGGCAGTCATGGCTGCAGGCGCTGCGCCGTCCATTTGCATGGCGGGCTGTAAGTCATTCATTATCCTGTATGAATGGTACACACAGGCCTCTATGCAAATGTCTCAGCATGTTGTTTGTAACTCAATTACTGGCCGGCAAAACATTAGAGGAATGTCTGAAAACCGCACAAGGCCCCCCGGGAGGAACTCAACGTTTAAGGTGTGGCTACACAAGGCTTTGTGTTTTCTTACTAATTGCCTGCGTGCTTCACACTGTGTTGTTACCCTGTTTATAAAGAGGTGACATTTGTATGTGACTGAAAGTGTTTCTAAATTTACAAAAAAAAAAAAAAAAAAAACACTGCCAATTAACCACTTTAAAGCGGAGTTCCGGCCTCAAAATCGATTTTGGGCCATCCGCTTGCTAAGGGGAACCTGACTAAGAAATGGATACTGGCGTTTTTTTTTTTTTGGTCACTTACCTTATTATAGAAGAAAATATACTCACCTTCCTTCCACTTCCTCCCTCTGCGGCCGCGGCCTGCAACGTCACTTCCGGTTTGCGATGATTCCTGGGAGCCGAACGTCATCGCTCTCAGGAATCAATGCGCCTGCACCGGCCCCGCTCGTCACTTCCGGTGCAGGCGTGGAATTCACTGCTAAACAGCTTCTGGGCATGCCCAGAAGCTGTGCAGGGATGCCGCGCCTTCCCCCGGAAGTGACGAGCAGGGCCGGTGCAGTGCATTGTGGGACTCCGACGTCACAAAGAGGACACGAAGAGGGACGCTGCGGTTTCAGCTGCCCACACCTGAGATGGCAGCGCTGGAGAAGAAATTTTCAAGGTAAGTATTTCTTCTTTCAGGTAAGTGCGACCCGGGACAGTTCAGAGGCTATCCATTGTAGAATGTACTAGCCCTGACTGTCCCGGGGGTATTTTTAGCTCAAATTGACCCCCGAGGCTGGAACTCCGCTTTAACCACTTGCCGACCGCCGCACGACTATCTACGTCGGCGGTCAGCCCCTCACAGGCAAACTGACGTAGGTCTACGTCGCTTGCTTGTGAGGGTCTAGGGAGCGAACGCGCGCCCCCAGAGGCGCGCTCCCGCTCCCGCGTGGTCACGGACCCCCCCGCGCGTGTGACCGGCGGACTCGATGTCCGCCGGCCACTCTGCGATCGGCGGGGGAGAGGGAGAAAGTCAGGCAGCTTGTGTAAACAAGCTGCCTGTCATTCTCCTCGGTGTAAAGACACTGATCACACGGATCTACTATGTAGATCCGTTGATCAGTGTCCTTACAGCTCAAGCCACAGCCAATCACAGTAGAAAGCACGCCCCTAGGGACACACACAGCCCCTCCCTCCCAAATAAAGTTAACCCCTTCACTACCAGTGTATTTTTACAGTAATAGTGCATATGTATAGCACTGATTACTGTAGAAATGTCACTGGTAACCCCAAAAGTGTCAAAAATGTCAGTCAAGGGTCCGATCTATCCGCCCCAATGTCGCAGTACCGCAAAAAAATCGCAGATCGCCGCCATTACGCGTTAAAAAAAAAAAACAACAAAAATGACAAAAATCTTTCCCTTTGTTAGTAAACGCGATAACTTTTGCGCAAACCAATAAAAATACGCTTTTTGCGATTTTTTTTACCAAACACATGTAGCATAAAACAAATTGGCCGAAAATGTTAAAAAATTTTGATTTTTACATTTTTTTTTGGGGGAATTTCATATAAAAAAATGTGAAAAATATTGCTATTTTTGCAAAATTGACGCTCTTTTTTTGTTTATAGCGCATCATCAAAAAATCGCACAGGTGATCAAATACACCAAAAGAAAGCTCTGTTTGTGGGAAAAAAAGGACGCCAAATTCGTTTAGGTACAGCGTCGCACGACCGCGCAATTGTCCGTTAAAGTCACGCAGTGCCGAATCGCAAAATACCCCCTGGTCGTTTAGCAGCCAAATCCTCCGGGGCTTAAGTGGTTAATACCGGAAGATTTCCCCCCTTCCTGACCAGGCCCTATTTTGCGATTCAGCACTGCGTTAATTTAACAGACAATTGCGCGGTCGTGCAACACTGTACCCAAATACAATTGAAGTCCTTTTTTTCCCACAAATAGAGCTTTCTTTTGGTGGTATTTGAATACCTGTGCGATTTTAAACAATAAAACAAAAAAAGAGCGACAATTTTGAAACAAAAAACAATATTTTTCACATTCTGCTATATATCATTCCCCAAAAAATAAAATTTAAAAATCAAAATTTTTTAACATTTTAGGCCAATTTGTTTTCTGCTACATATTTTTGGTAAAAAAAAATCGCAATTAGCGTATTTTGATTGGTTTGCACAAAAGTTATCGCGTTTACTAACAAAGGGAAAGATTTTTGTCATTTTTGTTGTTTTTTTTTAACGCGTAATGGCGGCGATCTGCGATTTTTTTTGCGGGACTGCGACATTGCGGCAGACAGATCGGACCCTTGACTGACATTTTTGACACTTTTGGGGTTACCAGTGACATTACTGCAGTAATCAGTGCTATACATATGCACTGTTACTGCAAAATTACACTGGTAGTGAAGGGGTTAACTTTATTTGAGAGGGAGGGGCTGTGTGTGTGTGTCCCTAGGGGCGTGATTCTAACTGTGATTGGCTGTCTGTTGAGCTGTAGAAACAGTGATCAACGGTTCTACATAGTAGAACCGTGTGATCACAGTTTCTACACAGGGGAGAATGACAGGCGGCTTGTTTACACAAGTTGCCTGACTTTCTCCCTCTGCAGCGGCGATCGCAGAGTGACCGGCGGACATCGGGTCCGCCGGTCACAAGCGCGGGGTGGGGTCCGTGACCACGCAGGAGCGGGGCGATCTGCGATTTTTTGCGGGGCTGCAACATTGCGGCGGACAGATCGGACCCCTTACTGACATTTTTGACACTTTTGGGGGGACCAGTGACATTACTACAGTAATCAGTGCTATAAATATGCACTGTTACTGTAATAATGACACTGGCAGGGAAGGGGTTGACCCTATGGGTGATCAAAGGGTTAAATGTATGCCTCATGCTTACTGACGTGTGATCGCCGCCTCTCCTCCTCCGGCCTGACTCCCGCTGTATCTAAACACAGCGGGAGTGAGCCTCCGGCGGCGTGCGTGCGTCGCCGAGACTACTAGGAGTCCAGCGACATAGGTCTACATCGCTGGACACAGGGGAGCCACACTAGGATTACTGTCGGCAGTCGGCAAGTGGTTAATATCCAATAATCAGCTGTAGGAGATAAGGAAGGATTTTTTTTTTCAGTATAAATTGGACTACGTGTTATGGGGGATTTTGGCCTTACTTTATAACAACTAGGGTTGCACCCGTATTGGTACTAAGCATTTGCACTAGTAGTTACTTTACCCTTGGTTCACACAGGAGTGGTGCGGGAAACCGCATGCGCTTTGGACAGGAACTGCACCGCATTCCTGTTCAAATCCCATGCCATTCTTTAAATAGAAATAATTATCCCGCGCAACGGAAAATTATTATAGAGAAGAATGGAGTTGCTGCCACCCCTGTTTTTCCCTAAGGGGAAGTTTAGATATGAAAGTAGTTGTGTGGGGTAGGCGCTACTCATTGTAAATAATTAGTAATACAATGGTGGCGTGCTTCACTGTGTAAAATTGTGTTTTATATCCATAAACATAAAAAATTGTGCATTTCAATATACAAATGTATGCATCATAAAAAAACAAAACAAAATTAATATAAAGTGACCAGTGCACCGTGGGTATAGGTGGAAGCTATATACCCATGGTGCACTGGTCACTTTATATTCATTTTGTTTTTTTTTATGATGCATACCTTTGTATATTGAAATGCACAATTTTTTATGTTTATGGATATAAAACACAATTTTACACAGTGAAACACACCACCATTGTATTACTAATTATTTATAGTGAGTAGCGCCTACCCCACACACCCACTTTCACATGCCATTCTTTGCAGTGCGATTCGAGCCTATTTATTTTGTATGGGCTCAAATCGCACCACAAAGGTAGCGGTTCTCAGTATTGGTGCAACCCTAATAACAAATTTAGGATTCTGAGAATGCAATTTTTTTTTTTTTTTACTTAGTTTTGTCTTTTGGTTTAACACAATCGACGTGTTTTTTTCCAGCTGGGCTTAGGGCTCATGCACATGGAGGCATTTAAAAAAGGAAAATATCTGCGCTCAGTGTAGAATAAATTCAAAAATCTTTGAATTTTGAAGTGGTTCTAAAGCCTAAACATTTTTTATCCTTAATGCATTCCTTGCATTAAAGGAGTTGTAAAGGCAGAAGGTTTTTTTTTTTTTTTATCCTAATGCATTCTATTCAAAAAGACAGAAAACCTTCTGTGTGAAGCAACCTCCCCAGTACCCCCTAACACTTACCTGAGCCCCATCTCTATCAAGCTATATCCATGAGTCCCTCAGCCCTCCGGGACTCTCCCTCCTGATTGGCTGTCACACAGCAGTGACGCCATTGGCTCCCGCCTCTGTCAATCAAAGTCAGTTAGCCAATGAAGAGAAAGAGGGGGCGGCGTTGAACTGCAGCTCCGTGTCCGATTGGACACATGGAGCTTGGCTCGGGTGCCCCATAGCAAGCTGCTTGCTGTGGGGGCACTCAACAGGAGGGAGGGGCCAGGAGGATCTGGGCTTCCCTGTGCAAAACCACTTCACAGAGCAGGTAAGTATAATATGTTTAATATTAAAAAAAAACTCAAGACTTTACAATCACTTTAAGGTAAAAAATATTTAGGTATCAGCATCCCCCCTCACCTCCTCTTTTACTTACCTGAGCCCTTATTCAATCCATGCACCATGCAAGTCTGCAGCTCTTCTCTCCCCTCACTTCTGGGTCTCTCTGGCTTTGCTGGGGCCCTGGGAGCCAATCAAAGCCAGTGACGAGGAAGCAGGGGGGGTCCCACTGTCTGTGTTAATGGACGCAGTAGCGGGCTCAGGAGTGAGCCAGCACGAGTGCCCCCATGGGAAGCGGCTTCACATGGTGGCACTGGACACAGGGGAGGAGCCAGAATAGTCGGTGGGGGACCTGAAAAGAGGAGGTTCACGGCCGCACTTTGCAATTCCATTGGACAGAGCAGGTAGGAATAAACATGTTTGTTATTTTTCTTTTTAAAACTGTTTTCCTTCACAATCACTTTAACAGCTGCATTCACAATATTGTACACACCAATATTAAACAATTGAACAGAGAAGGAAAGTGTTGCGCTGGTATTAATCATATCATAAAGTGCATATAGTTAAATAAAATGGAGGCATTTGCCCATGTAAGGTAAAAAAACAGGTGTATTTCAGCATTCAGGAGTCACAAATGGTGCGTACAGCCTGTCAGATTCAATGACAGGCTGAAATGAGTTTCTCTACACATCCGAGCGGTATTCATGAATAGGGATGTAAGCCATGAAAGTCCAAATTCAGGGCATACATCTCTGTATACATACGGCCCTGTACACGAGTACTGCTTGAATATGCACAGATCAGCATTCAGCCCCTGTGTAATTCAGCTTGGTATTGATTTTGGCAGGCAGATAGCAGCGTGCTGTATGCACCACCCAGGGGCGTAACTACAGGGGTTGCAGGGGTTGCAATTGCTACCGGGCCCCATGCTCCAGGGGGCCCGGTAGCAAACCAGTGGGTGAACTTCCAGGATCTCAAAGGTCACACTTGCGACCGGGCCCTGGCATTGCACCACTGTGGGGAGGCCCCAAGATTGCAGGAAGGGGGCCCACTGCAGAACTTGTGAAAGGATCCTGCTGCGGGACCATAATAAAAGGCCATGCAACGAGAGTAAAGAGCCCCAGGATCAGTGGGAAGAGCCCCGGTCTTGAAGGGAAGGGCCCCGGCCAGGGGTCTGGGGGGCCCTTCATGGTTTCTTGCATCGGGGCCCTGAAGGTTCTAGTTACGCCTCTGGCACCACCTGTGACTCCTGGGCACCAAAATACAACCTATTTTTAAGCTGCATGAGCAAATATGTCCATGTGTGTGATCCCTAACTATATAACTATGGGGTTGATTTACTAAAGGCAAATAGACTGTTCACTTTGCAAGTGTGGCTGCACTTATTTTCCTTAGAAAATGTAATGTGGTAAAGCGTCACTTAAAGTGGAAGTAAACTTCCATCGATTATTTGTACCTGTATTTATTATAGGTTTACCTATAGGTAATGTAAATATCTCCTAAATGTGCGCCGTTCAGCAGATATTTACTGTATATGACGTCATCGGCACATCCGCTCTGAAGGAATGGCCACCAATCCTGTTTCTTGAGAGCCTTGTGCCGTAAAGAGCCAGCTCCCGCATGCATGCATGGGAGTGACGTAACATGGCTTCGGCCAGTAACACAGCCAGGGTCTGCGGACGCTATGATTGTTTTTACATGACAGAGAATCGCCTGCTGCAGGCATCATTCAGATTTAACCACCTAAACTCCAGTATGTCATATGACGTCCACCTAAGCAACAGCTACTTCTCCACAGTCCTACAGACTGACCATTACCAGCGCAACCGGCTGACTTCTAAGGAGATGTCCCAGATGTACTGATCTGCTCTTTCTGTCCTCTCCTTGCTCCCGTGCCCCCAGGAAGGATTCCTCCATGTGTTGCGGAGGGTCCCCAACGCCTGACCCCCAGGTCCAAAATCACCCCCTCCTCAGACTAGAGAGTACCCTCAAGGGCCACCGACAGCCTCCTAAGCACTCCACCTCTATCTTCCACCCAACTTCCCCTGCTGGCATGACTCATGGCTATTTATGAAGTGGCCTGCCTCCTGCCAGCCCATTTGCTGGGGATTGGCTGGGGCACCCATATATATATTCGAAAAAAGCCCCTCCTAGCCTCCACCCATTATGTCCAGAACATTCTCCAATGTTCCAGAGAAAAGGGGGAGGCACCAGAAGAGCTGTCTGAATTTGTCATCCAGCCTCCTTGAGTCATTCAACCCTGATCCAGATTCAACCCAGGCCTGACTTTCAGCCAAACCAATTTACCTACACTAGCTAGAGCAGGGTTTCTCAACCCGGGTTCCTCCTGAGGTTGCTAGGGGTTCCTTGAATAATGGGCAATTTCTGCCTCTCAGATGAGTTCCCAATGACACCATTGTTCCTTTTAGCTATCTGTAAGGGGGTAATTCTTCCCACCGATGACCAGAGTAAGAAGCATTCTATCCACTGACTGTCACACTAATGTGTCATGAGTTGTAGACATTTAATTTTTAGCAGGGGTTCCCCGAGACCAGAAACTTATTTCAAGGGTTCCTCTGTTTTGAAAAGGTTGAGAAAGGCTGAGCTAGAGGGTTCTACAATCTCTAAAAAGCCACCCTTGAACTTCAGTTAGTAACGTTGCCTTATGTTGTGATGATGTCATTAGTCTGCTGCAGGCAGGAGGAAGCATTTCCTCAGTCTTCTCTCCTCCAGTGATCAGACTATACTTTGTAGCAAGTAACAATGTAAGAGGTGCTGCAGGGGCTAATCTGTGTCAGATATTTTCAAACACTGCCAAGAACTGCACAGGCACCAAAATTGATATGCTTGTGTTAGCTCTAGGCTGGCATCCAAGTCCAGGAGGTAGATGATGACCCTGGATGATGGCTAAACAAAGATGGCTCTGTCCTTCTGGAGAGAAAAGCAGATGAAGCCATTCTCAGGAGGAGTACTTGGTTTTTCATGTGAGAGGTAATGAATACTTGGAAGGATTACCCTGGCACATTACCTGGCATTCATATTTAGCAAGAAAAAACATATCTGACAATGAGTCCACTTTAAACAGATATCAGTTTATCTATATTTAGCCATGAATATTTTTTGTATTCTACAGCTTTATCACAAAAGAGATAACGGCACTCATGATTAGAAAAAACAATGACATTTACATTGTTACATCATATTTCACATGCATGATAATTCAGTTTGGGGAAGTAGGCCAATCACAAATGTTTCTGTTTAACTACTTCTTCTTTTTATTATTGCTGTTGGTTATAATCTTCCCATGAAACTGTAAAACAAACTGACTCATTAGTAGGAAATACCTAATATGACTTTTTGACTTCTGCTACGTAATCACTTCTCCATTCATATGGCAGATAAGGAGTCCAGGATTCCCCTGAATTCTCAGAGGCTCCGGTTATTGGAGGTTTCTGAGGAATCGGTTGATTCTGTAGAATTGTTGATGCAATGTAAAAAAGAGCGTTTACTAAGATTACGTTATATTTTCCTGATAATAATGCTAAGTTAACAAAGCCCCAAAGGTTTGTACTACATTGTAGAAGGGCTTTAAAAAAAAAACAACTCGATTATTTTAACAACATACTATTTTAACCACTTGCTGACTGCCGCACGACTATCTACGTCGACAGTCAGCCCCTCACAGGCAAAGTGACGTAGGTCTACGTCACTAGCCTGTAAGGGTCTAGGGAGCGAGCGCGCGCCGCCGGAGGCGCGCTCCCGCTCCTGCGTGGTCATGGACCCCCCCCCCGCGCGTGTGACCGGTGGACCCGATGTCCGCCGGTCACTCTGCGATTGCCGCTGCAGAGGGAGAAAGTCAGAAGGCTAGTGTAAACAAGCCACCTGTCATTCTCCCCTGTGTAGAAACTGTGATCACACGGTTCTACTATGTAGAACCGTTGATCACTGTTTTTACAGCTCAACAGACAGCCAATCACAGTTATAATCACGCCCCTAGGGACACACACAGCCCCTCCCTCTCAAATAAAGTTAACCCCTTCACTACCAGTGTAATTTTGCAGTAACAGTGCATATGTATAGCACTGATTACTGCAATGTCACTGGTAACCCCAAAAGTGTCAAAAATGTCAGTCAAGGGTCCGATCTGTCTGCCGCAATGTCGCAGTCCCGCAAAAAAAATCGCAGATCGCCGCCATTACGCGTTAAAAAAAAACAACAAAAATGACAAAAATCTTTCCCTTTGTTAGTAAACGCGATAACTTTTGCGCAAACCAATCAAAATACGCTTTTTGCGATTTTTTTTACCAAACATATGTAGCATAAAACAAATTGGCCAAAAATGTTTAAAAATTTTGATTTTTACATTTTTATGGGGGAATTTCATATAAAAAAATGTGAAAATATTGTTATTTTTGCAAAATTGACGCTCTTTTTTTGTTTATAGCGCATGATCAAAAAATCGCACAGGTGATCAAATACCACCAAAAGAAAGCTCTGTTTGTGGGAAAAAAAGGACGTCAAATTCGTTTAGGTACAGCGTCGCACGACCGCGCAATTGTCCGTTAAAGTCACGCAGTGCCGAATCGCAAAATACCCCCTGGTCAGGAAGGGGGTAAAATCTTCCGGGGCTTAAGTGGTTAAAGCTATACTTCCCTATTAGCAAATACAGTATTATCTATATATGAGGGTTAGAAGGCAAAGAAGGATTGGATTTGGGACTTTAAATATATTTTTATAATCACCTAACTCATGGGGCCAGTTCACACCATAGAAACTAGGGATAGACCGATATGTTTTTTCAGGGCCGATACCGATACTGATATTTTGGTCACAACGTATCGGTATCGGCTGATATGGGCTGATATTATGTACATTTAAAGTTTTAAAAAATAAAGACAATTTTGGACACAAATCTGGTACTGAACATGTTAGTTTTTGTTTAATGCTTAATGGCTGGCTTTCTGGCACCCTGTGGTGGGTGGCTGGCTGGCTGGCACCCTGTGGTGTGTGGCTGGCTGGCTGGCACCCTGTGGTGGGTGGCTGGATTGCTGGCACCCTGTGGTGGATGGCTGGCTGGCTGGCACCCTATGGTGGGTGGCTGGCTGGCACCCTGTGGTGGGAGGCTGGCTGTCTGGCAACCTGTGGTGGGTGGCTGGCTGGCACCCTTTGGTGGATGGCTGGCTGGCACCCTGTGGTAGGTGGGGGGCTGGCACAGGGGCTGTGGGTGGCTGGCTGGTACAGGGCCTGTGGGCGGCTGGCTGGTACAGTGCCTGTGGCTGGCTGGTATAGGGCCTGTGGGTGGCTGGCTGTCTGGCACCCTGTCTGTGGGTGGCTGGCTGTTTGGCACCCTGTGGTGGGTGGCTGGCTGTCTGACACCCTGTGGTGGGTGGCTGGCTGGTTTGCACCCTGTGGTGGGTGGGTGGCTGGCTGGCTGGCACCCTCTGGTGGGTGGGTGGCTGGCTGGCACAGGGGCTGTGGGTGGCTGGCTGGTAGGCCTGCACGATATTGGAAAAAAAATATATTGCGATATTTTTTTTCCAACGATATATATTGCGATATTGTGGGACCCGTCCTTTATATGGAGAAATATAAAGGAGGTTGGCTGCAGCCCACTTCAGAATATAACCCTGGAAGGGGTTATATAATAGATTATAAAAAGGAAGAGGAAGTGATTGGCGCTGCCAGTATATATGTGAAATAATCTAAATAATCTATATTGACATGGTGTGTATACAAAAAGGGAAAAGTAGATGGATGTATGTATATGTAGAGGAAAATAAATTAATATATAAATCACCTCTGAATGATTAATAATTTATTTTCCTCTACATATACATACATCCATCTACTTTTCCCTTTTTGTATGCACACCATGTCAATATAGATTATTTATTGTATTTCACATATATACTGCTACTGGCAGTGGTGGTAGGAGGCTGGAGCGGTGGACTAGAAAGGAGCACAGCCGCATACATTACATTACTCACTCGTGCACTGCAGCCCGGCCCCACACGTTCAGTGAGTCTCACTCTCCGCCCTAGTTTTCTCAATGGCACATTCAGGGAGCCAATCACGCCGTGTGTAGCGGCACAGCGAACCAATCAGGCGTGCAGGAACGCCTGATTGGTTAGCTGTGCAGCTGTTCAAGGCGTGATTGGTTGGTTCGCTGCTCCATTGAGAAATTCATCCATTGAGAACTAGCTGGGGGCGGAGCCGGAGACTGAACGTGTGGGCTGCAGGAAGTGGAGTGAGTCACTCACTGTATGCGGCTGTGTGTTTTTCTACTGTTCAAGGCGCGCTGCTCACCGATGTGTCGGCTGCTACAAGAATAACTGCGAGTCCTCCCCCGCAATCACTGCGAGTCCTCCCCCCGCCGAGTCCCGACTTCCTGCCTATGCTAATATTGTGTCCTCGGCGATATGAATATCGCCCACGGACACAGAACGATAGTCGATATCATATCGACTATCGTTCAGCCCTACTGGCTGGTATAATGTCTTTGGCTCGCTGGTACAGGGCCTGTGGGTGGCTGGCTGGCTGACTGGTACATTGCCTGTGGCTTGCTGGTACAGGGCCTGTGGATGTGGGTGGCTGGCTGGCACTGGCTGCTGTGGGTGGGTGTATGGCTGTGATACACTCCCGCGAGACTAGTCCCGACACCAGATGAGGCTGTCCAAGGCGAGGGAGGTGGCCTAAGAAGGCAGAATGACATCACAAAAATATCCGCAATATCGGCCAGTTCCAGGGCCGATACGGATATATTGGTTTAAGTGCACCGATAATCGGTCTATCCCTAATAGAAACGCAGTCCGGATGCTTTACTGAATGCACGTTTTTGAGGCATTTTTGATGCATTCCGGTGGGTTCCCCCCCCTTCCATTTTCCTAACCTCAAAGCCAAGTTCCACCCAAAGTGGAACTTCCTTTCATTTGCTTCCTACCCCCTCTGGTGCCACATTTGGCTCCTTTCAGGGGGGAGGGGGGGAATGTGTACCTGTTTTTGACATATACCCTTCCCCACTTCCGGGAGACAGCGCCGCGACACTGTCCCTCAAAAGTTTGCCCCCCTCCTCCTTTCACGCCACCAAGCCAATCCCAATGCACATCGCGCTTTTCGCATGCGCAGTAGGGACCCGCCTGTGAAGCCTCAAGGCATCATTACCGGGTTCCCTTACCGGCAATGGCGGCGGCAGCACCCAACAGCCGATGGAAACATGCTGAAAATGGTGCACACCACCACGGAATCCAATGAAGAAAAGTTCCTTTATTCACATAAGTGGTACAAGGTACAGCAGGGTAGGACAGTAGACGCGTTTCACACGACTGCTACATGCTTGTTCACTACCACTTATGTGAATAAAGGAACTTTTCTTTATTGGATTCCGTGGTGGTGTGCAACCACTTTCTTCTTTTATGCTTCTCCTGGTGGCGAGCCGAGGTTCAGCACCCACCTTGGATCGTGAACTTTGACTAGCCTGAGCGGTGTTATCTCTCTTCATGTTTCAAAAAAAAAAAGTCGCCACCAAAAAACAAGGTCACACACGTTGGACCGACTTTAGCTTTGATTACGGCACACATTCGCTGTGACATTGTTTTGATAAGCTTCTGCAATGTCACAAGATTTATTTCCATCCAGTGTTGCATTTATTCTTCACCAAGATCTTGTATTGATGATGGGAGAGTCGGACCACTGCGCAAAGCCTTCTCCAGCACATCCCAAAGATTCTCAATGGGTTAAGTTATGGACTCTGTGGTGGACAATCCATGTGTGAAAATGATGTCTCATGCTCCCTGAGCCACTCTTTCACAAATTGACTCAGATGAATCCTGGCATTGTCATCTTGGAATATGCCTGTGCCATCAGGGAAGAAAAAATCCATTGATGGAATAACCTGGTCATTCAGTATATTCAGGTTGTCAGCTGACCTCATTCTTTGGGCACATGCAGTAACTCTCCAATAGGAGAGTTAATGCATGCTTAGTTTAGTTAGTTGCTTAGTTGATTCCGATGGCAATTATTTTTTTGGCCAGGCAGTGTATAAAAAGGGAAATTCATATTTTATTTAAAAGAAACAATTCTTAAAAACAAATAATGGCGGCTGATATTCATAAGGTTTCAACAATGCGTACAATGGACAAATGTTAACATTCAGAATACTACAGAGACTGCTGCTGAATCAGCGATACTGGTGAGCAGCCCTGGAGAATAACACCCGATGCGTTTCAGAAATCCTTAACTTCCTCAGGGGTGTACACTGAACTAGAATGCAGCACTTATGCCAGTACACATAAACCCAGGATACAGCACCCAGACTAATAAAACACAATAGTGATGTCCATCCTCAATATCCTTAAGGCTCCCCCTGCAAAAAAGGACAATAAATTAGTATAATGTCGCATGTGTGAGATGAGGCGCATGATGTCATGTGCTTTAGTTTGCACTTGTGCAGTACGACAATTCACTCACAAAACAAAAAAGAAGAAGCTTGTCAGAATGTTTATACTGCTCTGATAAACAGTGTCTATTTATGCAAACAAGCAAGGATCTGTAAGTACAGTAAGGAGATTCTCAACTTATTTCCATAAATCAACAAAAATTTGAGATCGTTTTAGTGGCACTAACCTGAAGATAAGAGGAATACAATTTTGTGCAAATATATATATATTTATTAAATAATTCAGTGCAGAATAATGTCAAAAAGATAACTGGTAATAAACACAAAATGTGGAACAAAATTCAATAATATGTAACAGGTAATGTGAAAAATGCAATCAAAGGATATTATTACAAAATATCAAGGTAACCAAAACCCATAACTTCTAGAATGTGATTAACCACTTGATGACCGCCTCCTGTATATTTACTGTGGCAGTCAGCCGCTTACAGGCAAAGCAACGTAGTACTATGTCGCTTGCCCACGAGCTCCCACCCCCGCTCGTTCCCTGCTTAGCCAGCGCGTGTGACCGGCGGCCACTCGCAATCTCCCGCAGGAGAGGGAGAAAGACAGACGGCTGATGTAAACACAGCCGTCTGTCATTCTCACTGAAGTAGGCACAGAGGCTATGCGATCCTGCTATATAGGATCGCATGTCTCTGTGGTTACTTCACTAGCCACGCCCCCTAACAGTTAGAATCACGCCCCTAGGGACTAACTTAACCCCTTGATCACCAATAAAGTTAACCCCTTCCCTGCCAGTGTAATTTTTACAGTAACAGTGCATATTTATAGCACTGATTACTGTAGTAATGTCACTGGTACCCCCAAAAGTGTCAAAAATGTCAGTCAGGGGTTCCGATCTGTCCGCCGCAATGTCGCAGTCCCGCAAAAAAAAAAATTGCAGATCGCCACCATTACTAGTTTAAAAAAAAACCAATAAAAATGACATAAATCCTGTAGTTAGTAAACGCAATAACGTTTGCGCAAACCAATCAAAATTATTGTGATTTTTTTTACCAAAAATATGTAGCAGAAAACAAATTGGCCTAAAATGTTAAAAAATGTTGATTTTTACATTTTTTTGAGAATTTCATATAAAAAAATGTGAAAAATATTGTTATTTTTTCAAAATGGTCGCTCTTTTTTTTTGTTTATAGCGCAAAAAATTAAAATTTCACAGGTGATCAAATACCACCAAAAGAAAGCTCTGTTTGTGGGGAAAAAAAAGGACATCAATTTAATTTGGGTACAGCATTGCACGACCGCGCAATTGTCCGTTAAAAACACGCAGTGCCGAATCGCAAAATAGGGCCTGGTCTTTGAGCAGCCAAATCCTCCGTGGCTTAAGTGGTTAATAGCTTTCCATGAGCTCACAAAAGATGGAAACAAAATCTAACAGATTTGACACGTGACTTCTCTCTTAGCCAACAGATGTTCACAACTCAATGTTTAAAGGAAATGCATGGACAAAAATTGTTACACCATGCACCAAGACTTGCTAGAAGTCCAAATAGTTTTTGGTAAAATGAACTTCTATTAAGTTAATCTATTTTAAGAATACATCACGACTGCCCCATTTACTATGGGCTAAAATCAGCCTAAAATTCCCAAGATAAAAAAATGAGACCAATCATACTGAAGTTAGAAAGATCCAAATTCAAATCTTGTTGCTATAAGAATAACAATGGTTCAGTCAGATGTATATGGCAAATGAATTGCCTGTAGGAAAAATAGAAATGTATACTTTACCAAACAAACTTATTTCTGTTGCCTGGGATGTAATGTTTGACTAGCCTCCTCAGCTTCAAATGTCTCCCATCAGTCTCAGAACCTCATCAGAGCACCTTGCTCCCTTAATGGTCTGTTCAATTCTCCTCCCGTCTCTAACTTACATGAAACTTTTATCCTATGGGAAAGTAGGCGTGGATTTTGTTTTCCATGTGAAAATACCTCACAAAGGGGGCTTATTCACTAAATAGCTATAACTCTGAAATATCAATAGGGAGCACTGTTGCCTGTATAAAAGTTCGGGAGATTGAATTTAATTCAATTATTTTCTCAAAGATAACCTTCTGACCTAAGCCTTAGAAAGAAACTTAAATCTCATGGGGTTATACCTACATGTCACTAATGTCACTATCCTGTCAAGAATAGTGTCTAGCGTGTAGGATTTAAATAACCTAGATAAGATTGTAAAATAACTTATATAAACATTCCTTTATAAGTGAAGCAATTTAAGTGGAATTAGTACTTAGCTCTTTACACACAAAAAAAAAACCAATGGTATACATAAACTTTCCTAAAACTTATTCAATTTAGTAGGCCTATGTATATGCTTCACATAATATAATGACATAATGATATTGTTGCTAATCCAATTACTACAATTAATAATAATGATTCCTCAAGCATAGTTTTAAATGAGCCCTAAAAAAATATATACTGATCTTTTGTTCATTGTTAAAACTCATACAAAACTGACATCACTCTCATTACAACCTGGCTTGGCACCATCATGGCTAGACCTTATTTTGGTGTGATGTCAGTGCCCCTTTAATTTATGGCTAGAAAAAGTCTTTCCTGAGACTTTAAAATTGTGTGTAAGAAATCTTACCCAAGGTCAATGAACTTACATTTACCTCATGACAAAATGGCTGCTAGGCTGCATAATATAACAATATGTATAAAAAAAATGTATGGGCCTTATTTAATTCCTTTTTAGCCCCCAATAGTCATGACAAGCTATTTTCCCCCCAAGATTTTGCATGATCTCACTGTTTAGGAATGAGATCTCCTTGGAAGTCACCAGTGAAGTAGCCTTCCTAGGGGCATCTGTGAGGCCCTGGTTACATCGTCAGTGTCTAAGAGGATCTAGGAAAAGGGAACCCTTTTTAGGTAAAAAAAAGTAAATTTTTAAAAATGATTTCACATCAGCATGCAGAGATGCAGGTCGATGTGTAGTTGAAAATAGGGGAAATGTCCACTTTAAAGGGAAAGTATCACACAATTTTGCTGAGCACATATTTTGAATTATTACAGCAATGCTCAACTTTTTCACATTACATATTCATTTATTCATGTTATTGTAGCAAGGAGCCCTTTACATCTCTCTAGTTACATTTCTGCGCACACTTAAACATTTAGTTTTACTAAGCTTTGGAGTAACTGCACTTTGCAATTTGCCTTTAGTAAATCGACCCCAAAACCTCATCTTGCACATGTGCAGAACGACAATATGCTCAAGATGAGGTGCAAACTTCATTGTTGGGTTGGCTGTCAATGACATTGGTGGTGCAGGAGCGAGCCACGGCCAAAAATGATACAGTGGAAGTGTGCCAATATATATAAAAAAGACACCTTGATAAGAGTAATGCTGGCCATAAACTATACGAAAAATCGGCCGAAATTCCGTCATTTGGACAGTTCTTTTGTTTTTCAGCCAGTTAATGGGCACGAATCGGTAATCAGTTGAAGGACAAGTTTGGAAAAGAACAAACAAAAAGCTGATTCATTTATGTCCATTGAGTGATTTATCGGTCATTACATGATGACACGATCGTTTGCTCTCACGGCCGAGTGTTCGTTTTTTGAAAATTAGTTTAAATGATTTTTCCTATAGTGTATGGCCAGCATAAGTGTATATGCTTCCCAAAAGACTTTCACATCACGTTGACGATTTTTTTTTTAATAAATGGGGAGAAGGTACTTCTAATAAAAGAAGACATTTGTTGCTGACTGGGGCACTTGAAAGCTTTAGAGACATAATCCATCTTCAGTTTAACATTTTGCACCTGGCCTTGTGACTTTTCATTATGTCTTGTCCGGTGTATTAAGATCAACCTGAGATTCTGCTCCGTTCATTTCCTCCCATCGCCGTCTGGCAGTTTTTTTTTGTCTCTCCTTTGTTTAAAAATTCTTCCATTTGTTTAGCAGTCCATGTTTAATTTTAACAGCTTTGTAAACGGTTTGCAAATCGGGTCTGCTTCCTCCAGGAGACGTGCAAACCTCACAGTGATGTGTCTGTGCAAAATATAACACCGCATTCTCCGAGAGAGAGAGAGAGAGAGCCCACAATGGAAAATCACATCTTTCTGATAGTAGGAAAGATATATTTTTTTTTTATTTCTTTAAATTTTTTTTTTTTTTTTAACACAGGCTTTTATCCTTTAATCAGCATAATGATAATGGAGAGAATTTTTTTACAAACGTCCTCCCTGCACTAAGTGAATATCTATCAATTAACCACTTAAGCCCCGGAGGATTTGGCTGCTAAACGACCAGAGGGCATTTTGCGATTCGGCACTGCGTGACTTTAACGGACAATTGCGCGGTCGTGCGACGCTGTACCGAAACAAATTTGGCGTCCTTTTTTTCCCACAAACAGAGCTTTCTTTTGGTGGTATTTGATCACCTGTGCGATTTTTTGATCACGCGCTATAAACAAAAAAAGAGCGTAAATTTTGCAAAAATAGCAATATTTTTCCCTTTTTTTTATATGAAATTCCCCCCCAAAAAAATGTAAAAATCAAAATTTTTTAATATTTTCGGCCAATTTGTTTTATGCTACCTATGTTTGGTAAAAAAAATCGCAAAAAGCGTATTTTGATTGGTTTGCGCTAAAGTTATTGCGTTTACTAACAAAGGGAAAGATTTTTGTCATTTTTGTTGTTTTTTTTTTTAACGCGTAATGGCGGCGATCTGCGATTTTTTTTTGCGGTACTGCGACATTGCGGCGGACAGATCGGACCCTTGACTGACATTTTTGACACTTTTGGGGTTACCAGTGACATTTCTACAGTAATCAGTGCTATACATATGCACTGTTACTGTAAAAATGCACTGGTAGTGAAGGGGTTAACTTTATTTGAGAGGGAGGGGCTGTGTGTGTCCCTAGGGGCGTGATTCTAACTGTGATTGGCTGTGGCTTCAACTGTATGCAGAGTGATCAATGGATCTACATAGTAGATCCATGTGATCAGCTCTCATACAGAGAGGAGAATGACAGGCAGCTTGTTTACACAAGCTGCCTGACTATCTCCCTCTCCCCCGCCGATCGCAGAGTGGCCGGCGGCGATCGGGTCCGCCGGTCACGCGCGCGGGGGGGTCCGTGACCACGCGGGAGCGGGAGCGCGCCTCCGGCGGCGCGCGCTCGCTCCCTAAACCCTCACAGGCGAGCGACGTAGACCTACGTCACTTTGCCTGTGAGGGGCTGACCGCCCACGTAGATAGTCGTGCGGCGGTCGGCAAGTGGTTAAAAAAAACTGATGCTGCTGTTCATCACTAAAGCCCCGTACACACGCGTCGAAAATTGGCAGGGAATTTTCGGCCAACGTCCGATCTGCCGATTTTCGGCTTGTTAGTATGATGCTTCCGACAACCAACTCCGACTTTTCGGCCAACAAAAATCTGGTGTGCAGACTATAAAATTTTTGTTGGCCGTCAACACAACGGCCGATTTTCGTGCAATCAGTACAGATTTCGACAGGGAAAAATCTGATGAGCAAGTCTGGGCATGCTCAGAGAAGAAAAAACACAAAGAAAACAAACCAACACATGACATCACTTCTGAAGTAAAATTTTGTTGGCCAAGAAAATTTGTGTGCAGTCTAGGCACATTCCAACCAACAAAACACAACTTGGACAAAAGTCGGACGATCGGTCGGCCGATAATCGTTGCGTGTGTACGAGGCATTAGTGACTCAAATCAAACAAAACATATACCACAGCGCAAAAACAGTGAAGTATTGACTCAAAAGATATGTGTATAATGCATGCATATATATATATATATATATATATATATATATATATATAGTGTAAATATAGAGTGCATATAGTATATATATATATATAGTGTAAATATAGAGTGCATGTATAATCTATATAAATATATATATATATATATATATATATATATGACAACTTAGTGTAAAGTTACACCAGAGCAATTGCGCACAGGATGTAAATTGATCGAGTGATTGTGAATATAAATAAATATCAACGTGATTACATATATTTAAATACAACGTGATTGCATAGATAAATAAATATGTGACTAAATAAATATCAACGTGATAGCATAGAAAATATATCAACGTGATTGCATGAAATATATGAACGTGATTGCATGAAATGTGCAAAATATATAAATATATGAATATATATATATATATATATATATATATATATATATATATATATAAATGTGTTGAGCTGCCCGTATGAACAACAATTTGTTAAAAACTTCTATTCAGGCAAGAGACTGCGCTCAAATTAAGCAAAAAATAAATATATATAAATATAATATCAATTCAATCCAAATTGAAATTCCGTGAAAAGGTTTTGTGTGTGTGTATATATATATATATATATATATATATATATATATATATATATATATATATATATATATATTTATTTATCCCTTTAAACAAACCGATGGTGAGTGAAAAGTGTCCAGATAGTGAACTTAAACATATACTCAATGTGTGAACAAACCATGTGCATTCACAATACTAATGTTTTAAGTGTAAATTCACCTTTTCAGAAAAAAATGAACACTGTACACCCTCCCGGGTCCTCACTGTGCTTACCTCCGTAGGCAGGGCTGGGGACAAAGGGTGGGAAGGAGTGATGGCTACCCTGGGCACTGTGGTATCATGTGATGGAGGGGGGGGGGGGGGCACCACAAGGAGATTGTAAGGGAGTGGATTCGTGTTGGAAGGGGTCATTTGGGGGGTGGCAGGGGGGTAAGTATTGTTCTAGGAGGGGAAATTTGGGGCAGGGGGGAGTGCTAAGAGTGGTGATTTACGGGGATTTGTGTTGGGAGGGGGGATGGGGGAAGAAGATTTGTGCTAGGAGGGGGGGATTTGTGCTTGGAGGGGAATTTGAAGTGGGGTATACAATGGGGTTGATTTACTAAAGGCAAATAGACTGTGTACTTTGCCAAGTGCAATTTCTCCAGAGCTTAGTAAATGAGGTAAACCTTCACTTTGCAAAAGTATACCCAATCACGTGCAAAGAAAGTAAAAAAAAAAATAGCATTATTGCTTGCATATGATTGATTAATGAAAGTCAGCAGAGCTTCTGCTCACTAACTAAGCTCTGGAGCAACTGCACTTTGCAAAGTGCACAGTCTATTTGCCTTTAGTAAATCAACGCCAATGTGTACTAGGAAGGAACATTTTAGGGGGTAGAGGATTTGTGAGGGTACATTTTTTGGAGGGGGAGGGCATATGAGTTGGGGGGATTTGGGGAATGGGGGCAAAGATTTGTGCTGAGAGGGGGGATTTCAGCAGGGAGGCAGATTTGTGCTGAGAGTAGGGGGGATTTATGCTTAGGGGGTAAGCATGCAGATTAGTGCTGAGTAATTTTGTGGGTTTATTTTTTTTTTGAACAGGTGAACTAACCCTTTTTCTGACAGATCCCTACACCGTACGGTCTTTTAGACCCCAGATGTCTTGAACCTGTCACTAAAAATTAATCACACCCCATAGACACACTCCTAAACCTTGTGGACAGCCTTCCCAGAAGAGTTGAAGCTGTTATAGCTGCAAAGGGTGGGTCAACTCAATATTGAACCCTACGGACTAAGATTGGGATGCCATTAAAGTTTATGTGTGTGTAAAGGCAGGTGTCCTTATACTTCTGACAATATAGTGAAGATATAGCAGGATACATACATTTAGATACCCTGCATTTAAATGACATTTTTTGGGGTTTTGGTAACCATTTGCATGAAAGACTTTTTTTTTTGTTCTTTTGGATAGTGTTGGAAAGAGTAAAAACACCTGTCATGTTATTTTTAGCTGCCTTTGTCCCAGTGGGGAGATTTGCCCTCACATCCCGTTGTAAAGATACAATGGGAAGTGAGAAGAAGTCTCTTGAAATTAGATGAAAGCCTCTTTAGAGCCGGTTCACACTATTGACTTGGTCAGCCTGGCAAGTCGCCACCGTCGGGTCCATTCAGTAGTACAGGACCGGTTCTAATAGGAGCGACACAAGTCACTCCGACTTAGAAAAAGGGTCCTGTACTACTTCGGGGCGACCTGGATGCGACTTGCATAGACATTCATTATATGAAGTCCGTGCAAGTCGCGCCGAAGTCGCGGTGCACGCGACTTCACAGGTCGCCCCCTAAGTCGGAGCGACCTAATGTGAACGGGGGCTAAGTCTTCATTTACACCTGAGTGACTTGAATCACATTTCAATGTTATTCTATTGTGTCCGTTCACATCTGAAATGTTATACTATTGTTTCTCTTCACGTCTGATGGGCTGTTGCTCAATGCTCAGCAAAAGTACTGTAACTTCTTTAAAGGCCCCAATAGACTTCAATAGGAGTGCCTGAAAAACATGCCTGACAACCCTACTGAACACCTTTGGAACAAATTGTAAAATTGTATCAAATACTTATCATAATTTTCCTTTCCTGGTGCCAGTCTATGGCAGCATACATATGGTAGCTGAGAGAGAATGGGTATGTATGCTGCCATGTTGGCACCAGGAAAGCCATTTTTTTAAGCCAAGTCTTTTCATTCAACATCAGTTCCTGACCACCCTAATGGGCGAGAGTAAAGGCTGTTTGTAGGGTTAGACAAAAACAAATGATGTTGGCGCTCAAGGTGTATATGCAGGCTGGAGCAATTAAAGATCATATATAAAGGACATAAATAAAGGACATATATAAAGGACTGTATCAATGTCCATAGGCAAGGTCCATAAAAGTTTCAGGGGATTGATCAGCAGCAAAGGGCAAAGCTCTCCAGAAGAGTGAAGCCAACTCTGAGTATGCGGATAAAAGACAGAGAAGAGTGCCTCTAAGTGCAATTGTTTTTAATGGTAACAGAGTAGACAATAGTAACTCACATTAAAATAAGAATCGTTGCTCATCTGAGGGGTCCAGTGATCTCTTTTTTTTCTTTGTAGGGGTAGGGTGGTAGATGTTTGTCACATCCCCATGTTTTCCAATTAACTAGTAGGGCACCAAGTCTGGAAAACATTAGAGGCCTACCCCCGGGTTGGTTCTTCTGGGCTACGCTAGGCACCTTGCACAGGGTCTCGCTCTATACTTCACACACATGAGGTACCTTTAATCTGTGACGTTTTCACCAATGCCCTGGGTCAAGGCTGAGTTTGCCATCAGGGAATAACCTGGGAGCTGCAGATCTGATTCGATATTTAAAAGAGGGGACATCATGCCAGCTCCACCCCTACTGAAGAAGTCTGTGATTGGACGTAACGCGTATAGGGGCAGAGCCTGTGCACGGACGCCACATCTTGGCCATCCCTACGGAAGGTTTGACTGTTCTTATTGCATGACAAGCCCACACTGCTGCAAGTGCCCAGTTTGTAAGTACTGTATTTTCTGGCGTATAAGACTACTTTTGAACCTCAAACAAATCCCCCAAAAATGGGGGGGTCGTCTTATTCGCCGAGTATAATATCTCCAAGGTAACCCAAGTATAAGTATTACCAGTAGATGTAATCTCTCAAGACGCTGGCTGTGTGGGAATTCTGTACCGGTATACCGTATGTACCGTAGCTTTGGCTACATACAGTATACCGCGCTGAGCCAATCAGGGAGAGCGATGTATTCTATTATTGAATGCAAAGCCTGGTCGGATTGGCGGAGTAACATCAGCCCGCCTCTCTTACTCTGCCAATCTGAGCAGGCTTTGCATTCAATAATAGAATACATCGCTCACTGTGATTGGCTCAGCGCGGTATACTGTATGTAGCCGAAGCTACGGTACATACGGTATACCGATACAGGATTCCCACACAGCCAGCATCTTGAGATTACATCTACTGGTAATACTTATACTTAGGGTACCTTGAAGATATTATGAGAAATTACATGTATTACAGTACTAGAGTACCTTGGAGAACTATGAGAAATCTGATGTTTTTCAATGGTGTTGCCTTGCTTCGGAGGGGGGGTAGTCTTATACGGTGAGTATAGCCCAAAACCTATGTTTGTCTTATACACCGGAAAATAGGGTATATCGTGTACCTGTTTGAGCCTAATAAATATACCTTTACGGAGAGCACTAGTGGGTCTTGTTTATATTCCCTACATATCGTGGAGCAGAGTGTGGGTTCACAAGAGGAAACAGGAGAGGAGTGAGAATGTCTTCCTGATTGCGATCCCTAGAGGGAAAAAGCTGCATTTGGCTCAATGGTAAAACTTGAGTCAAATGTTGAGGTGAGCAGCTTGTAAGCACGGGGGGGAGCACATACCAGCACTTTTGTTTGTGGATCTTATGCACCAGAACTTTATTGATGGTTAAGGTACGGCATGGTGAATTGCACTAAAGGACAATATTCTAATTATTTAGGTTCACGTGGACTTTTGAATCATTTACTTATTTATAATTTATTTGGTTGCGTATTTTGCACATATTTATATAATATTGACTATTTATTTATTAGCACACTAAGTGGGTCTTTTTAGCCTTGGTTCACACTAGGGCGACCTGTGAGGCGACCTGGTCGCCTCACAGGCCACCGCAGGTCGCCTCCCATAGGGAAGCTACGGACCCGTTCTAATAGGAGCGACACAAGTCGCTCCGACCTAGAAAAAGGGTCCGGAGCTTCTTTGGGGCAACCAGGAGGCGACCGCCATAGACTTCAATGTTATGAAGTCCGTGGCGGCCGCTCCGAGGTCGCGGCGCGCTGCTCGCACCGCAATCTCGGAGGTCGCCCCTGAAAGTAGCGCCGCGCTAGTGTGAACCGGCGCTTATGCTCCTTAAAATCATTTTGGCGTGAAGCCCCATTTCTTATTTGCACTATTATCTTTATATATTTTTTATGTTTTTATGGTTTGATCAACACCGATGTTTACCTATTTGTTCACTTATTGTAATATTGCACTTTTATATGGAATATTAATTATTCGGTTTGAATAAGCAAATTTATATGTTTTTGGAGCTGCATTGAATTTTTGTTATAACCTGACCTTAGGGCAGGTCTCTACTCTTAGAAATGAATATACACCATTTACATTTGCACAACTGTTCTCCAGTTACTCTCGGGTCCCCATGTAAATGTACATCTTCCCACTTTAGTTTGCATTCAGGCGGGCTGTGCCGAATACTGACCTCAGCCACCTGTCCAGCTTTTCCACTATTGGTACTGGTAGCAGCATTGAACCCCACTGTGCACATAGTGGAGGCTCCAACGTGCACTTGACTTTAACTCTTGAACTCCCGTACCTCTGTACAGGATGGAGACCTATGGATTACGGTTCCACTCAGGTTGCAGGGGGGAGACTGAGTGCTTATAATATCTTCCTTGTGGCCAGAGGCAATTCCACCTATAACAGGTACATTCTTCCGACAGACTACTTACTGACTGTATTATCGTTGCTCAAGGCAACCACATGTGTAGCTCACATGAAAGAAATTCTTTAATCTGTCAACCCCTTGTGCTAGTGACCCAAGGTGTATACTAAAGCCTCGTACACACAAAACGAATTTCCGCCGACCGGTCGTCCGTCTTTTGTCCACAGTGGTGTCTGTTGGTTGGAATGTGCTCTAGAGTGCACACAAATTTTCCCGCACGACAGAATTCTACTTCAGAAGTGATGTCATGTGTTGGATTGCTTTCTATGTGTTCTTTCATCTCTGAGCATGCCCAGTCTTGCTCATAAGATTTTTCCCCATCGAAATCTGTACTAATGTAAAAATTATATAGCCTGCACACCAAGATTTTTTCGGCCGAAAAGTCGGAGTCGGTTGTCGGAAGCACCATACTAACAAGCCGAAAATTGGCAGATCGGTCGTCGGACGAAATTTCCTGGCCGAATTTCTACTCGTGTGTACGGGGCTTAAGTGTGTATTTGTGTTGCTGCATTACACCCCTTTGAGTAACTTCAGACCAGCCAAAAGGCAAAGTTTCAACGCTTTACTGAATAAGTGCAAAAATGGTACAAAAGATCCAAAACATAGACGGAACACTCCAATAGACACAGTCCCTTCCTTCATGTGCTGCTCCGGCCTACCTGCACAGGTAGATTCCACATAAACTCAGAGTCCTTCCGAGGCATTCTCCAGCACTGGTGTCTTCGGGGGGTGAACCCAAGTCCTGACAACTTTACATCTGAAGGGCAAACTGTAGCATCTTTGTAGTACTTTCTGGTGTAGCTTTCCCTGGGGAACATGGAAGAAGGGCAAGACCATAGAACACAGAACACAGAAGAAGCAAGGCCAGGCAATCACACCGAACCCCAGTCTCAGCCTACTGACCCCTATATATCACAGGTACAGTGGGTCGGACCCAAAGATCCCGCCAAAAAGTCAAGCAACCGGAAAAGGCTTTTACTTCTAGCGCTTATCTTAGCTCATTTCAACCTGCCTACATGTTTTACCTGCAAGGTGTATGTGTAGGTGGGGGGCATTCCATTGTAATTGCCCTTCATTTTGCAATGCGATGTTTAATAGTCTCATATTGTCAGATGTCCACAAATGTTTGGCCGGAGAGTGTATAATATTTATTTAACCACTTGTCTACAGGGCACTTTCACCCCCTTCCTGCCCAGGCCAATTTTCAGCAGTCAGCGCTGTCACCCTTTGAATGACATTACGTGGTCATACAACGCTGTACCCAAATTAATTTTTTACAGTTTTCCCCACAAATAGAGCTTTCTTTTGGTGGTATTTATTCACTGCTGGATTTTTTATTTTTTGCAAAAAAACGAAAAAAGTCCAAAAATTTAAAAAAAAGTTTTTCTGACAGAAAATTTTGTAAATAAGTAATTTTTCTCTTTCGCTGCTGTGTGCTGATGAGGCTGCACTGATGGGCGCTGAAGAGGCTGCACTGATGGGCGCTAATAGGCTGCACTAATGGGCACTGATGAGGCTGCACTGATGGGCGCTGATAGGCTGCACTAATGGGCACTGATGAGGAGGCACTGATGAGGCGGCACTGATAAAGGGGCACAAAAATGTAGCACTGATAGGCAGCACTGATGGGCACTGAAAGGCAGCACTGACTTGCATCACTGGTGGGCACAGAATGGCCTCACTGATGGGCACAAGATGGCATCACTGATGGGCACAAATTGGCATCACTGCTGGGCACTGATCAGTGCCCTAATTATCTGTACAGGTCTCTCCTGTGAGGAGATGCCACTAATCGGCTCTCCTTTCCTCACACTCTCTCAGGGTGAGGCGAGGAGAGCCGATTACTGGCACTTCCTTGTTTACATATGATGAGCTGTGATTGGACACAGCTGATCACATGGTAAAGAGCAGCATCATGGGCTCTTTACTGATATCGGAAACTGCGGGCACGCAGCGCCGTGAGACTGGGGGCGACATCATATGACATCATCCCAGAACAAGAGAGGATCCCTCCCGCCGTCATTTGTCTATACGGCGTGCGGGAGGTGGTTAAATGGAACAGTATAAATGTACACATATGGGTATAGGGGTGGATTTACTAAAGGCAAACAGGCTGGTCACTTTGCAAAGTGCAATTGCACTCTGAAAGTGCAGCTGTTCCAGAGCTTAATAAATGAGCAGAAGCTCTGCTGACTTCTATCATCCCATCGCGTGCAAGCAAAAATACTGTTTTTTTTTTCCATTTTCCTTGCATGTGATTGGGTACTTTTTGCAAAGTGAAGATTTACCTCATTTACTAAGCTCTGGATCAACTGCACTTTGCAAAGTGCAGTCTATTTGCCTTTAGTTAAGTGTATGATAATTGGTTTTGACGAATATTGTATTATATACCTTTATTTACCTATCTCATTTTGCACTGCAGAAATTATTTATATTAACCACTTTAGCCCTGCTCACTGTGCCTCTACTGTGGCACAGTGGCTCGTTATCGTCCAGCGATGTAGACCTACGCCACTGGACTCCTCCCCTTGTGGGCGGCGCTCGCGCGCCGCCGTAGGCTCGCTCCCGCTGTATTCATTCACAGCAGGAGTCGGGCCAGGGGAGGAGCAGCGGCGATCGCCGCTGCTCTTCCCCGATCGTCGGGGAATCGAGTTTGGAGATCCGCCCGCTTGTGTAAACACAAGCGGGCGGATCTCCTAAGTGACAGACAGGGACAGATTGCAGGGTTCAGCATAGCTGAACCTGCGATCTGTCCCTGTGTCACTCAGTCACCTCCCCCCACACACGTTAGTAAGCACCAGGCATACATTAACCCCTCCCTCTCCAATAAAATTAACCCCTTCCCTGCCAGTGTCATTTTTACAGTAACAGTGCATATGTATAGCACTGATTACTGTAGTAATGTCACTGGTACCCCCAAAAGTGTCAAAAATGTCAGTCAAGGGTCCAATCTGTCCGCCGCAATGTCGCAGTCCCGCAAAAAAAATTGCAGATTGCCGCCATCACTCGTTAAAAAAAAAACCCACCAAAAATGACAGAAATCTTTCCCTTAGTTAGTAAACGCAATAACTTTTAAAACCACACAAACCAATCAAAATACGCTTATTGTGATTTTTTTTACCAAACATAGGTAGCAGAAAACAAATTGGCCAAAAATTTAAAGAAATTTTGATTTTTACATTTTTTTGGGGGGAATTTCATATAAAAAAATTTGAAAAATATTGTTATTTTTTCAAAATTTACGCTCTTTTTTTGTGTATAGCGCAAAAAGTAAAAATCGCACAGGTGATCAAATACCACCAAAAGAAAGCTCTGTTTGTGGGAAAAAAAGGACGTAAATTTCGTTTGGGTACGGCATCGCACGACTGCGCAATTGTCAGTTAAAGTCGCACAGCGCCAAATCGCAAAAAGTGGCCCAGACGTAAGACAGCAAAATGCTCTAGTGGTAAAGTGGTTAATAAATGAGCAGAAGCTCTGCTGACTTCCATCATCTCATCGCGTGCAAGCAAAAATGCTGTTTTTTTTTAAAATTTTCCTTGCATGTGATTGGGTACTTTTTGCAAAGGGAAGATTTACCTCATTTACTAAGCTCTGGAGCAACTGCACTTTGCAAAGTGCACAGTCTATTTGCCTTTAGTAAGTGTCTGATAATTGATTTTTACGAATATTGTATTTTATACATTTATTTACCCAATCTCATTTTGCACTGCAGAAATTATTTATATTAAATATAAGGATGTAACTAGCACTGTACTTTATCATTTTATATAGATTGTTTAGCTTATATTTCTAACTAGTATTGCAGCTTTGTCATGCATCCAAGATGGAAGATTGAAGCAAAAATCAATATACCAGCTGCCAAACATCCCTACAAATCATTTTAATATGAGTAGGGCAGGTGAAGAAAATGCAGCTCCTCTGCAGGGTGTCAGCGTTTGTTGCAGCATAATTGATTAATTCATGGCGTTAGAGTAGGGTTGGCACCTCATCCCTTTAAACCAGGACACACAATAATTACACAGGTTCTGTGGCTGATTAAGGTGGTAATTAAACTCAGTGCCTTATGTGCATTATATCAGCCTCAGAGCCTGTGTAACTGATATCTGTCCTGGATTAAAGGGATGAGGTGGCAACCCTAGGCAGGAAAGGGGTTAACATACATCCGTCCTCCTGAGTGTCACAGATGGGATTAGACGTCAGTGGCTCTCTATGAGTCAGGATCCGTCTCCTGGGGGCATGTGAGGAGTGAACGTGGCGTTTTCTCTCTCTCCCTAATCAATATGAAATGATTGGAGTGATGGGAGTGAAATAGAGGATTCACGGAGGCCATGGATACAGCATCAGTCACTCTCCTGCTGGGGAGAATCCACATCAGCACCAAGGGCGCTCCACCGTATCTTCCATCTCCTACAGTCACTGAGCCATGTATACTGTGCCTGGGGTGTGAGGCTGTAAAGGAGCTGATAGGTCACCCCCTGGTGGATTAGGACAACAGGAGCCCCCCGTGATTTATATAGGAAAATCTCTTCATTTGGTTTATAAGGTCACTGTGACATTGAAGGAAGACATCAGCCAACTTATTTTTAAAGCTCCATGAAATTGTGGTAGGAGTGGAAAGCATTTTCAGAATATGAAAGAATGTACAGCAGGGATCCTCAAACTACGGCCCTCCAGCTGTTGCGGAACTACACGTCCCACGAGGCATTGCAAAACTCTGACATTCACAGACATGACTAGGCATGATGGGAATTGTAGTTCCTGAACAACTGGAGGGCCATAGTTTGAAGACCCCTAATGTACAGCATACTTGTATAACAAAACGATTTTAGAAATGGCGCCACCTATGAACAAATATCACAATATAGCTGCCTTCAATTTCGGTGAAAACCAAAGATTTATATATATATGAGTAGTGGTTGAGGCGCTGTTAAGAATGGATTTAAATAAACCATGAACTCCTAATATGTTATGTATTAGTGCAAGAAAAAATTAGGTGAACTCAAAAAATTTATATACAAACTCAAAATAATTCCCAAAAAACATAATAATGCACAAAGTTTAAATTTTCAACATTGTCCATAGCAGCTTGAATTCTTCCTATCACCCTGTTTGATATGTGCTCTGTATTCCCCTTATATATAGGTGCTCCTTATAAGTGTTCCTCCACCTGTTTTCAAAAGGGCCACTCACCAGAAGGCTGAGGGCCACCAATTTTAATAGACTCCCTTTTCTCCAAGGCCAACTTAACCCCTTAACCCAGGGGCGTAACTACAGGGGTTGCAGGGGTTGCAATTGCAACCGGGCCCCATGCTCCAGGGGGCCCATGCAGCTCCCCTGTACACCTGAATAGGAGGAGCGGTGGGGCAGCATGTAGAGAAATCACTGTCCTCCTTTTTCCTTTTGTAGCTGCAGGAGGAAAATGGAGGAGATTGGTTCCTCTGTATGCTGCCCCCGCCACTCCTCCTATCCAGTTCACTCTTGTTCTGCTGTCTCTGGGCCCCTGTGTGCTCCCCTGGTCCCCCCTACTGTGCTGCCAGGGGTCCGGGGGGCCCTTTATGGTTTCTTGCACCAGGGCCCTGAAGGTTCTAGTTACGCCTCTGCCTTAACCCCCGGAAGATTTTACCCCCTTCCTGACCAGGGGGTATTTTGCGATTCGGCACTGCGTGACTTTAACGGACAATTGCACAGTCGTGCGATGCTGTACCTAAACTAATTTGACGTCCTTTTTTTCCCACAAACAGAGCTTTCTTTTGGTGGTATTTGATCACCTGTGTGATTTTTTGATCATGCGCTATAAACAAAAAAAGAGCGTCAATTTTGCAAAAATAACAATATTTTTCACATTTTTTAATTGAAATTCCCCAAAAAAATGTAAAAATCAAAATTTTTTAATATTTTTGGCCAATTTGTTTTATGCTACATATTTTTGTTAAAAGAAATCGCAAAAAGCGTATTTTGATTGGTTTGCGCAAAAGTTATTGCGTTTACTAACTAAGGGAAAGATTTTTGTCATTTTTGTTGTTGTTTTTTTTAACGCATAATGGCGGCGATCTGCGATTTTTTTTGCGGGACTGCAACATTGCGGCGGACAGATCGGACCCTTGACTGACATTTTTGACACTTTTGGGGTTACCAGTGACATTACTACAGTAATCAGTGCTATACATATGCACTGTTACTGTAAAATGACACTGGCAGTGAAGGGGTTAACTTTATTTGAGAGGGAGGGGTTGTGTGTGTCCCTAGGGGCGTGTTTCTAACTGTGATTGGCTGTGGCTTGAGGTGTAGGAACAGTGATCAACGGTCCTACATAGTAGAACCGTATGATCACTGTTCTTACACAGGGGAGAATGACAGGCGGCTTTGTTTACATCAGCCGCCTGCCTTTCTCCCGCTGTCACGGACGATCGCGAGTGCCCGGCGGACATCGGGTCCGCCGGGCACACGCGCGGGGGGGTCCGTGAGGGAGCGGGAGCGCGCCTCCGGCGGCGTGCGCTCGCTCCCCAGAGCCTCACAGGCTAGTGACGTACCCATATGTCACTTTGCCTGTGAGGGGCTGACCGCTGCAGTATATGTACTTGCGGCGGTTGGCAAGTGGTTAAAGAGGTTGTAAACCCACCTTAATGACTTTTGCCTATAGGTAAGGCTATAATAAGGCTTACCTATAGGTACTGTAAATATCTCCTAAACTTGCACCGTTTAGGAGATATTTACATTTCATGCAGCCGATGATGTCATCTGCGCATGCGCTCTGAAGGAACGGCTACCCATGCCGTTCCTTCAGAGCCCTGTGCCGTGAACAGCGGCTCCCGCGCGCATGCGCGGGAGTGATGTCATCATGCCTCCGGCCAATCAGATGGCCAGAGACGCGAACCAGGAAGAAGGACGGCCGAAAATGTCTGCCGTGTTACCTGTGAGCGGGCGGCACTGCAGGGGCTTCGTTCTAAGGTAAGTATTTCATGATGAGCTAGTATGCGATGCATACTAGCTCATTATGCCTTTGTCTTTCAGGTTTTTCTTTTTTTTTTCTTCTGAGGTTTACAACCTCTTTAAATGCCCTTCAGTGTGAATCAGCCAGAAACACTATATTGCTTCCTGGGTTTGATGACAGGATGGATGGGTGTCCAATCAGCAGCAGAGGTTAAACTCCCAGAATTCCCAAAATATAAACGAATAATCACGCAACATTGTTTCTTATTAGGATAAAAATGAAAAACAATCAGTTAAAAACTCACGTGTTTGTGCCTACAAGTGGCACCCACTAGAATCGCCCTGATTTGTTTGGAATCGCCATCGTACATTCCACCCGCGTTCTACAAGCCGCACGTGACAAAACAGGAAGTGATGACGCTGTACTGAACTCAATGCATTTCACAGAATGGCGCCATCAGGAAGTTGTAACTTTGTGCATTATTATGTTTTTTGGGAATTATTTTGAGTTTGTATATTCATTTTTTCAGTTCACCTAATTTGTTCTTGTACCAATACATAACATATTAGGAGTTCATGGTTGATTTAAATGCATTCTTAACAGCGCCTCAACCACTACTCATATATATATACTTGTACAATATGACACACCTACGTCTGAGTCTTCTCCAGCAATGTGAGGTCTGATTTCCTAACATCTGCTGGTGTCGTTGCCAGGTCCTTTTCTTCATCTTCTGAGTCCACTGTCTTCTAGCTTCACCCATTGGCCAGGTGCTGATGATGTAACTCCTATGCATGCATGCTGGAGTTACATTAACTCAGCAACCAACTCCATTGGGCCAAGACTGCACACTGTACAGTGCATACACCGCAGTCATTGTATAGATTTAAAAAATTGCTATCAGGTTAGTAAAATAATTTTTTGCAAAGGAAAAGTTAGGGGTATCACACACAAAACCAAAAATGTAATATATTGCAGCCTACCAATAGGGATGGGTGTTCGGTTCGGCCTGAGCATGCGTTTGGGCCAAACATTTGCCTGTTCGGCCGGTCGACGAACACTCAAATTTTCAGGGTGTTTACCCAGACGAACACCCTGCACTACACTGAGCGCTGCACAGTGCATTCTGTGCCCTGATTCGGCAAAGCTTTCCTAATCTGGGCTCAGTGTAAGCTAGTTGTTAAGGAGCGGGGGCCGGGAAACCGGCCGCAGCATCCTTAACAACTGATGAGTCATCAGCTGTCAGTGGGTTTTCCTGTTGATAGCTGAATAAAGCACCTTGTCCTCATGTTGATGGGGACAAGGGCCTCTTCCCGACAACCTTGGGCTGTAGTTGTCGGGGTCTGCGGGCAGGGGGGCTTATCTGATTCTGGAAGCCCCCTGTAACAAGTGGTACCCCAGATCCTGCCTCCCCCCCCTATGTGAATGGGTATCGGGTACAAGTACCCTTACCCATTCACCAAAAAAGTGTACCGCATTGATAACAAGACAGTTTTTGACAAATCCTTTATTAAAAAATAAAAAAATAATGTACCTTGATATAAATATGCAGTCAAAAACGCCGTTATGTGCAGTTTCTGGTGTGAATGGGCCCTTAGATGAGGTGGCTGTATTTGTTTTCTATTTTTAGGCTTTTCTCCCTCTCTATTCATCTGCTGATCTGGCCAGTAACACACCTCCGGTATTAGAGTGCCCCCACCCTGGATGAAGGAGCACAGGTGGTACCTTTGGACAGCAGTATTGTCAGTCTGGGGGGGAGTGGAATGTTAGATGTACTAGCAGATTTAGATACACTAACAAATTGATGCTGAAACTCCAGCTAGTACTTTATAAGCAGTTACAGCAAACAGATTTTTTCCTGTTGGGATAAAGGTTATACATAAATGATCACTTCAGCTCCAGAAGGTTTTACCCCCTTCACCAGGCCATTTTTTGCAATATGGCGCTGCGCTAATTTGAACTGGCAATTGCACAGTCATGCAACAATATACCCAAATGAAATTTATATAATTTTTTTTTCACAGAAATTATTGATAGAATTTTATATCCACTGGATTTTTTTTTAAATGTTATTATATAAATGAAAAAATTTGAACATTTTGGAAAAAAAATAATTTTTTTTTACTTTCTCCTATAAAACATATTCAATAAAAAAATTTTTAACCGCTTGCCGACTGCTCACAGTATATTTACTGCGGCAGTCAGCCCCTCACAGGCAGAGCGACGTAGGTCTACGTCGCTAGCCTGTGAGGCTCTGGGGAGCGAGCGCGCACCCGCTCCCGCGCGGTCACGGACCCCCCTGCGCGTGTGACCCGGCGGACCCGATGTCCGCCGGTCACTCGGCGATCGGCGGGGGAGAGGGAGAAAGTCAAGCAGCTTGTGTAAACAAGCTGCCTGTCATTCTCCTCGGTGTAAAAACACTGATCACACGGTTCTACAATGTAGAACCGTTGATCAGTGTCCCTACAGCTCAACAGACAGCCAATCACAGTAAGAATCACGCCCCTAGGGACACACACAGCCCCTCCCTCTCAAATAAAGTTAACCCCTTCACTACCAGTGTATTTTTACAGTAACAGTGCATATGTATAGCACTGATTACTGTAGAAATGTCACTGGTAACCCCAAAAGTGTCAAAAATGTCAGTCAAGGGTCCGATCTGTCCGCCGCAATGTCGCAGTACCGCAAAAAAAAATCGCAGATCGCCGCCATTACGAGTTAAAAAAAAAAAACAACAAAAATGACAAAAATCTTTCCCTTTGTTAGTAAACGCAATAACTTTTGCGCAAACCAATAAAAATACGCTTTTTGCGATTTTTTTTTACCAAACATAGGTAGCATAAAACAAATTGGCCGAAAATGTTAAAAAATTTTGATTTTTACATTTTTTTTTGGGGAATTTCATATAAAAAAATGTGAAAAATATTGTTATTTTTGCAAAATTGACACTCTTTTTTTGTTTATAGCGCGTGATCAAAAAATCGCACAGGTGATCAAATACCACCAAAAGAAAGCTCTGTTTGTGGGAAAAAAAGGACGTCAAATTCGTTTAGGTACAGCGTCGCACGACCGCGCAATTGTCCGTTAAAGTCACACAGTGCCGAATCGCAAAATACCCCCTGGTCGTTTAGCAGCCAAATCCTCCGGGGCTTAAGTGGTTAAAATCACAATTCTTCATATATTTAGGCCAATATGTATTCTGCTACATTCTACATGTCTTTGGTAAGAAAGAAATCCCAATAAGTGTATATTAATTGGTTTGCATGAAAGTTATAGCATCTAAAAATGAATCTTTTTTCAATATTTTATGGACAATAATAAAAAATTAACATGAACAATATCTGTTGTACATTAGGATCCAGTTAGTAATTTCACAAAGAAAGGTACAGATGATATAGAGCATTAATAAACAACATGTGTGGGCAACGTAATTAATTCTATATATTGAATGTAAAGTAAGACGAGTTGCCAGATGCCCCCAGGCACCCCATCTGGGAGCTAACTGTGCCGTGGGAGGAAGACAACATGATCAACCATTCGTTTTCTTGTTCAAAAACATTGAAAAATACTTTTTTTTTTATACTAGTAATGGCAGCGATCAGCGACTTATAGTGGGACTTTGATACTGCGACAATAAATCTGACACCAACTGGCACTTTGTGGGAACTGACTAACTACCACTCAGTGGCGGCTGGTGCTTCATGGGCCGGGGGGGGGGGGCAGATTGACCACACCACCCCCCCCTCCCCAGTCACCCTCTCACCCTGGACATGTGGAGGGCAGTCGGCAGTAAGCAGCGGCGGCTTCCCCATCGGCCTCCTGCGTCTCCTCCCTCCTCCTCCTTGGCCAATTGCATGGCTTCTCCTTTTCGACCAATCGAAAAACAGGTCTCAGGACCTGCTTCCTGACTGGCCAGGAGAAGAATCCGTGTGACAATAGCGAATATTCATTCGCTATTGTCACACAATTGGCAGTGCTCTGCGCCCTGAGCCAACCCTTTTTTGAAGCCTATTAGAGCCTCTGGCTCTAATCACGTGTTTAAAAGAAAAAACCTAATTGGGATCCATGCGCCTGGCGCCCTGCATGTAGATTAGGGGGCTGGACGCATGGATAGGGGGGGGGGGGGGCGGCGCCCCTGAGCCACCAATGGACGGGCTGCCCCTGCTACCACTGACATCTCCAGTGACACTAATACAGTGATCAGTGCTAATAATATACAATGTCACTGTACTAATGACACTGGCTTTGAAAGGGTTAACATAGGGAGATGAAGGGGTTCATTGTGTGCCTAACAATGTGTAATGAGTGTAATATGTGCAGCTTTTTACTACAGATCGATTTGTTTATTTTCCCTGCTTTGCAGGGAAAAGAAACAAATTCATTGTTCCCTCTGTATAGAGCCCTGTGATTGGACACAGCCGATCAGCAGGTCCCGGTTCACATCTGTGCAGCTGTGTATAGGGCAGCCTATTAATTTGAATGGGCTGCCCCACAGAAACACAGGAAAATAATTCCCTGATTTTTTTTTTTAAATTGCGCTGCACCGAAATGCGGACCCATTGCGTAGGGGGGTACCATTAAGCGTTAATGACACCCCTGCATGTCTGCTAAAGAGCAATGCGTTTGTCTGCGTGTCAGCATCGCATGTTACCGCGGCACGCAGTAATGTGAACCAAGCCTTAGAGATGGGTGCGTCAAGACTGAAAATACTTTTCAAGGGCACCCTGACTGTAAAAGTGTTGAAAAACCCTGGTCTAGTGGATGCTGTTTTGTTATTTATTGCTGAATAAACTAGGGCAGTGGGAGCTGTGGGACACTCCATTAGCACTGAACAGTATCAGAGGACACTCTTCACCTTGTCGCTAATCCTAGGACAGTCCCTTTAGTAATGGCCCGGAAAATAGACAGCACTGAGACACCATCAGAAATATCTCAGGCCAAGCAAGCACTAGTACTGATGCGCAAAGGAAACCCAGTGATCATTTCCTCGACTAAATTAACACTATTTTAGTCGACTACAATAGGACTAAAACTAAAACCATTCAGATGACTAAAATAGGACTAAAGCTAAAACCATTCAGATGACTAAAATAGGACTAAAACTAAAACCATTCAGAGGACTATAATACGGAAATACGACTAAAACTAAAATAGCATTTTAGTCAAAAGACTATAACTAAAACTAAATTGACATTGAAAAATGAACACTACTCTGCTGGCCATTTCTAAATCGGCAATACAATTCCATCCAGAGGCTGTAATAATAGCACAATAAAGATTGAACTTGCATTGCACTACCGCATAAGCATAAGTAAGGGGCATCGCCATCTACTAAGCTGCTGAAAAAGAAAAAATTAAGAAAAAGGCTTTTCTGATATTTTTTCTTAACCACTTGCCTACTGAGCAGTTTGAATGACAATTGCATGGTCATGCAATACTGTATTCAAATCACATTTTTATATTTTTTTTCAAACAAATAGAGCTTCTTTTTTTTTAGTTGTATTTAATCACCACTGGGTTTTTTTTTTTTTTTTTGCTGAACAAACAAATAATGGCCGAACAATTTGAAAAAAAAACAAAAAAACGTTTTATAGTTTGTTATAAAATTTTGCAAACAGGTAATTTTTCTCCCTCGTTGATGTGCGCTGATGAGGTGGCACTGATGGGCCCTGATAAGCTGCACTGATGGGCACTAATAGGCTAAACTAATGGGCACTAATAGGCGACACTGATGGGCACTGATAGGTGGCACTGATGGGTGGCACCCATGGGCACTGATGGGCAGCACTGAAGGGCACTGGTAGGTGGCACTAAAGGGCACTGATAGGTGGCACTGATGAGCAATGATAGGCACTGGTAGGTGGCACTCATTCAGGACTGATGATGGGGCACTGATAGGTGGCACTGGTGGGCATTGATAGGTGGCACTGGTGGGCACTGATAGGTGGCACTGGCAGGTGGCACTAACCTGCACTGGTAGAGGGGTAGAGGAATTGTGCTGGGCGAAGGGATTTTTTTTTTGGGGGGGGGGGGATTTGTGATGGGGGGGGGGGTTTGAACAGAGAGAGGGGGGCAGGGATGTGTGCTAGAAGGGGCGATTCAGCAGGGAGGCGGATTTGTCCAAGGGGGAGGGGAAATTTATGCTTTGGGGTAAGCATGACAAAAGATAGGGGTTGATTTACTAAAGGCAGTCGCTCCAGAGCTTAGAAAATTATGTATTGCTTCACTGTGCAAAGAGTACCCAATCACACGCAAAGAAATTGCTTGCATACGATTGGATGATGGAAGTCAGCTCATTTACCAAGCTCTGGATTACTGCATTTGCAGAGTGGTACTGCACATTACAAAGTGCACAGTCTTTTTGCCTTTAGTAAATCAACCCCATAATGTTTATACATCTGGACAGGGGGGGGGGGGCGCAGTTTGGCATGTGCTGTTTTGGCAGAGCTGTGTAAACCCCAGGACTGGATGGACAGAAATACAACTCTTTTGGTGGGTAAAAGAGCTCCCTAGTATGTATTTCATCTGTGTATTTAGCTATTTGCCTGGAGTTTGGCATTAAAGCGGAGTTCCGCCCCCCCATGAAAAAATTGAAACTTAGCCACTACAAATACTGTAGCAGCTGACTTTTAAATAGTAGAACTTACCTGTCTAGGGAGCCCGCAATGTCGGCACCCGAAGCCAATTTTCGTATCGGCTCTCGGGTTCTGCCGCCGCCGCCATCCAGGGTGAGGGAACTCGGCAGTGAAGCCGAAAGGCTTCACTGCTGGTTCCCTATTGCGCATGCGCAAAGCGTGCTGCACTTTCTAATTGGTCCGGCGGTGGAGGAAAAAGGAGGGGGCCGCAGTGCTGTCTCCCGGAAGTGGGGAAGGGTACCTGTCAAAAACAGGTACCTGTTCCCCCCCTCCCCCCTGAAAGGTGCCAAATGTGGCACCAGGGGGGGGGGGGGGGAAGCATATAAGCGTAATTCCACTTTTGGGTGTAACTCCGCTTTAAGTGTCGGTTCACATACATGCAATGCGGGAACCCTGCGAATCCACTGCGGATTCCCGCATCGCACTCGGCTCGCAGACAGTTCACACTGCCATATACTCCCCAGATCAGTTTGCATATCGCAGTGTGAACTGTCAGTTCGGACATGAATTGGATAGAATAGTATGAACACCCATGCGATCTGATTCTGGTGCAGACTAAAAAAGGGTCCTGTGCGACTTTGATCCGAATGCAATGCAAATTCAGCCATACAATCTGTATGGCTGAATTCGCAACGCACAGACATCGCATGTGATTTGCATAGCAATGCGCTGCGAATCACATGCGATGTCTGACATAGTATACGTGTGAACCGGCACTAAATGTTTAGGTAGATAGAGGGCTGAAATAGAAGCGGCTTTTGTTTTTTTGAATCTGAGTGACCTCAAACACACATGACTCTTTATGACTCTTTATTACTCTGAAATTAGAGTCATGCTCATTTCGGATGGCCTCACGACGAATCATCTGTAACGTTTAACTGTTGAGAATCTGCAAAGATTGCATCATGGCCTGATTACACACGGTGATCTAGGAATAAAAATAAACTCCCAACACACAGAGCAAAAGCGAAACGCTACTACAAGAGGGGATTCCCTTTACGAAATGCTGCATCGTTGTTTGTTTTTCCACTCTGAGTTCATTGTACATTCCTCGTCTTCCTCTTGACCCGATACCGCATACGAAATACGCTTCTTTGTTTCCCCCGACGCCCCCCGCTGTGACTGCCAGGGCGGAAATAGATGACAGATGTCTGAATCTGCTCCCCCAATCTCGCTCTCGTTTAGGTTTTTCTCACCGAGGAGGAGACGGAAGCTGGGGCACCTCGCTGCGGTTCCATGTAAGAACAGGACGTCCTCCGTGCATTTTCTGTTCAGCCTTTTCCACTTCGTCATTCAGCGACTAAACCGTCTCCACGTCCCCCCCTCCCCCTCCCCCCTACTTCCTTCCTGAGCCTGATGGCTTCCTTTCCTCACCAGATGCTTCTGTGTGAACCTGTACCATATTCCGGCTAATTAAATAAGACATTGCATTTTTACCTTTACCAAATTAAAGCAGAATTAATCCTGGCCATAGAAAAAATAAAAATAAAACGCTTCCCATATAGGCACCTTATGGCGGACTTACCTGCCAAGCGACCCAGGACAAGGTCATCTAGAGCCCAGGGCGAACGTGCCAAATTGCGCCTCCCCCCAAGATGTATGAGCATTGTGTATCTGCAAAAATCCCTCCCCCTCCCAATAAAAAAAAATTGAGCACTAATCTACATGCTTACCCTCTAAGCATAAATCCCCCCCCCCCTTCCCAGCACAAATCTTTACCCCCCCCCCCCAACCACTCAGCTCAAATCCTCTCATTCCCCATATGCCCTTAGCACAAATCCACCCTCCCTGAAAAAAAATTCCCCCCCTCCTAGTACAAATCCTCTACCCCTCAAATATCCACTCTATGGCCCAGGGGCGTAACTACACGGGTTGCAGGGGTTGCAATTGCAATCGGGCCCCATGGTGCACCATCCAGCTCTGGTCAAAATCTATGAGATGCTGACTGGATGAGGCTGGATGGTGTTGCTAACATGTAGGACAGTATGCAATCAGGCAGCGACAGGAGGAGGTATTCAGCCCAGTAATCTCTGCTCTACAGAATCACAAAATCCTCAGTGTAAATCCCTGGGATCAGGGCAAAAAATAAAAATCGCAGAGGTGATCAAATACCACCAAAGGAAAGCTCTGTTTTTGAAGGAAAAAAAGGACATAATTTTTCTTTAGGTACAGCATCGCACAACTGCGCAATTGTCAGTTAAAGTAACGCAGTGCCGAATCACAAAAAAATGGCTTGATCATTAAGGAGGTTGATCCTATACCGTCTATCTGAGTTCCCTATCCGAGTGAGGAGACACAACGGATCGGTTCCATACATATCCCTCCTGCCTCCTTATCATCGGGAGTCGGTAAGGGTGTTTTATCCATCAGAGGTGTCCCCCCACTTGCTTGCATGTTCAAGTCACACCTATCCAGTCTTATATAAGCTCTCCATACTCATCCTTGTGGTAAGCTGCTGTCCTATTGGGGTGATCCCCCTTCCCCCTCTTTTTTTGGTGTATCTGCTATTTCTCATCTATATTTCGGTAAGGAGTACCTATTGGGGTTCTGTGGCATCCTTTATCACGTTTATTTCACTACGGGAGCAGTGGTGTTCTCAATGCACTTTGGGTGTCTTTTCTTTACACATATTTTTTGGTTTTACGCTATGGCGGTATATTTTTTTGTATCACACATGTTACCACTCCATTGAGGGATCCGCGTTGGAACCTGGTAGTCCACCTGGACCTCATCCCTAGGACGTATTTTGAATATACTGATGGGCCTTTGTTTATCTTATTTCCGGTAAGCGGTACCTGCACAAGTTACCCGTTTTTGTTTCCATATTCTGGACATTATTCGGATTCTTTACTATTTCACCATACAATCAACTTGTATACATCATCCACAGCGCAACTTATTTTATATTGGACATTTTTTGGGTGCTAGTCTCACTTGAGGTTGCTGCTTTTATTTTATTTTTGGATTAGCGCAATTGTTTTCCCCTTTTTTCTAATCAGGGATGATTGCCTGGAACGTAAGAAGTCTGTATTTGTCCCGGGGCGCTCACTGTCCCGCTCAGTGCACCATCCAGCTATGTCCAGCCTCTCATTGAGTTTGACAAGCTGCCTGCAGCGGGTTTGGATGTGCACCTGTGCCCTCTGCCTGCACCCAAACACCCAAGCCTCATGCATCCGGGCTAAACACCCAGTGTGCATGGGACCTAAAGATGGCCATACATATCCCAAATTTTGGCTTATTCCTAAGATTTGGCCAAAATTCAAGCCATAGGTGGTCCTGCTAACACCACCTAGGATCAACAAACGTATGCCGGCCATAAATGTATTGAAATTCAGCTGGTTCAGCAAATTTCAATCCATCTATAGATCGATTTGGGTACAACCAGCCTGTTGTGTTCTTCTACATTCGATATAGCCGCTAGCAGTATTGATTTTAGTCTAAACCAAAAATTAAGTTGCGCAAAAAGTGTCATCAAAGAATAAACAAGAGAATTATCTCAGTGATAGCTGCACTCACAGTATGTCCACATAAACCATACACAACACTAATCTGAAACTGTGTTGCGCTATTAATATAAAGTGCATAAAAACATAACAATCAATTGAAAAGTCCATGTAAGTCAAAAAAACATATGTGCAGAAATGTATTAGGGAAGTTCATGCATGGCCAAGTAAAGTTCATCAGAAAAAAGAAAGTGCTCTTGTGCAAAAAGTTCACTAAGTGCCGGTTCACACATATGAGATGTCAGACATCGCATGTGATTCGCATCGCACTGCTCTGCAAATCACATGCGATGTCTGTGCTTTGAAAATTCAGCCATACAGATTGTATGGCTGAATTTGCATCACATTCGGACCAAAGTCGCACAGGACCCTTTTTTGGTCCGCACCAGAATTGGATGTTCACACCTATGAGATCCGATTAATGTCCAAATTGACAGTTCGCACTGCGATATGCAAACTGATCTGGTGGTGTCGCTACCTTTATATTGGCATCCCCAGCGATTCAGATATGGCAGTGTGATGCGGGAACCCGCAGTGAATTTGCAGGGTTCCCGCATCGCATATGTGTGAACCGGCAGTAATACACATATTCCATGCGCCAATGTGGATAGAGAATTCTTCACACCAAGAAGTGCACACCCCACTCACAAGCTGCCCGCCAGCTAACGTTACTCCAAGATGAGAGTTTGGCTGCACCTTTTCCCAGTATCCCCATGGGATGGATGCATATCAAGAGCCGCGATTTCAAGGTGAATTACCACATAACCAGGATGATCAACAGTAGGCTAAGTGAAAGGGAGAGACAAAGGAGGAACTCATTCTGTAGTAATTAAAAGTTCAGGCTTTTTAATGAAGGTTAAAACTACTTACAAACAGGCAGGGATAAAATGGCATATAATGTAGTCAATCACATACAGACACCCCAGGTAAGATAATGTAGTCAATCACATACAGACACCCCAGGTAAGATAATGTAGTCAATCACATACAGACACCCCAGGTAAGATAATGTAGTCAATCACATACAGACACCCCAGGTAGGCGTAATAAGGTCACTGTTGTAGCTCCTCCCGACGTGTTTAATTTTTAAGAACATTATCAAGGGATGAAGGATATAGTGCCGCGGGAGGCATTGCCCCATCAACCCTGACTGTGTTGATGGGGGAATCTAACAATCTTCTCCCATGGTTGAAGAAAAGAAAATAAATTAATCTATGGCTTACCTTAGTCTGAGAAATTGAAGGAGCCAGGTGATAAAAGCTGGCCAAATAGTGACTGCAGCCAATCTGTTGCAGTCACTGTTTGAATATTCAGACTTTTACGGCTGTCTGTTGGAATACAGAATTGTAATTTGTGTAACAACTACTGTACAGTACATCAGTATTTATTAGAGATATATTCTTCAACCAATAGATGGCAGTAGATGGCATCTATGGTATACTATGTCTTTCCCCTGAATAAAGTTCCTGTTTCCTGTCTGCAGTTAGGCAGCAAAGCCTGTGTGGAACATGCACTGTTTGTTCTGTAGAGCTATATACAGAATTTCTAACACTGTCAGAATACAATAGCCAGCAGCAGGAGATTCATCCATCAGTGGATTTTGGTTTTGCAATTGGATACACTCTTTGCCATAATCTCCAATTTTTGCTCTTTAGTTAACTGTTTTTATCTCTTTGTTCTATCTCACTTTTGTTTTATTTCAAGATCTAAATGTTGTTTTTAATTAATTTATTTATTTATTATAGGCATTTATATAGTGCTGGCAATTTACACAGCTCTTTACATATTGTACATTCACATATTGGATAAATTGCAGAGAAAAGCAACCAAGAGTCCCCCACCCTCCCTTACACATACCTCCCAACTTTTGGAGATGGGAATGAGGGACACCTATTAGCAAAAGTCTGTAGGCATAGGACACACCCCCTGACACACCCCATTAAAGAATTATACATGATTAAACCCACAAGTGCTTTTTTTACCACTACTATTCCTTTATATTGATTTTTGGAATTTACAAATACAACAATTCAGAAATATGGATGAAAGGCTTAGCACTGGGAAACACTTTTTAAAAGATAAAAAGTGCATTTTATATACAATATATATAGATAGATAGATAGATAGATAGATAGATAGATAGATAGATAGATAGATAGATAGATAGATAGATAGATAGATCAGACCAAAGTGAGAGATATATGAGGAGGAAATAAGGACAGAGGAGCTCTGTTCCAAATCAGGATCTTAGGATTGCATCTTACCAATCGTTAGATGTGGAGGATGAATTAGTTTTTTTCCCCTCTGTTTTCAACTGGTGATCTGGCCAGCAACACAGCTCCTGTATTAGTGTGCCCCCACTCTGGATGAAGGAGCACAGGGGTATTGTATTACAGTCACGTGCTAGTTTACGTTTTTGTGGTTGTATTTGACACTAATACAGTGATCAGTGCTAAAAAAAATGCCCTGTCACTGTACTAATGACACTGGCAGGGAAGGGGTTAACATCAGAGGCGATCAAGGGGGTTAAGTGTGCTTCTAGGGAGTGCTTTCTAACTGTGTGGGGGAGGTGCCTGGGGGAGGTGCCTAGCAAAAACACAAGATCTCCATCTTCCTCTCTGACAGTATGGCGGTCTACCTTGTTTACATAGTCAGACCATCATTCTGCCTCTCCTGTGAATGATCTGTGGGTCCCGGCAGACATTGTGTACACTAATTGGCTCCCACTGTGTCCAATCACAGCAGAAGTGGGTCGCCGGGTACAGGTATGTGATTTCGCGCAGGAGGGTCGCCCTGCTGCAGTATATCTGTGTGGGGCATAATACACTAACAAATTGAAGCTGAACCCCAGCTAACACTTTATAATCAGTTACAGCAAACTGTTTTCTCCCTTTTATGATAAAGGTTTGCATAAACAGATGTAGCACCCTACAAGGTAGGTGCTAGGTAAAAGCATAATGGGCTTTGGCTGCCTAACAGCAGGGCCATGATTTTAAGCTGGACTGTCATGTCTCACAGGTGTGGCTGCTGAGAGGGGAGTCTCCCCACTGGCTCCATCAGAGGATTCTCATTGGGCAGTGGAGGAAACCCAATCAGTGGCCCATTCAGGCCTGTATCTACCCCAGAAGGCAGATTCCCAAAGGATTCTGGGAGTGGGTATAAGTTTGAGGGGAACGCATGACACAGCGTCTTTGGCGGGAAGCAGAGTTCCAGGAGGGGGAGTACGGCTGTCTCTCCTCCTGTCATAAGGATCGGGTGTCTTGGGTGGCTGCCTGAGTATCCAGAAGGGAGAGCTGAGCTGAGCTGCAGAGAGGATCCGGTGTGCCCAGGACAAGTGGAGAAAGAGGGGTTCAGTTCCAGGAAAGCCTTCCAAGGTCGTGAGTACTGTGAACTGCCCCCGGGGTCTGCCTAGTGTAGAGGGGACCACTTCGGTGAAGGTCCCAGGGATCCTGGAGCCTGAAAGTGTCAAGGGGGTTGCCTAGTGAAAGGACCCTGGAAGTGTAGAGGGGGCGCCAGCGATTGGCCCTGAAGAGTCAAGTGTGCAGTGTTAAGAGTTGCAGCAGTACAAGCAGTTACAAGGAGCTACCTCAGTCAGTGAAGGGCTGGAGGGAGTCATACACAGGACTTTTGAGCTAGACAGAGTGTCAAGAGTCAAGGATCATTACAGTCCTGGATCTTCTGAGTTCAGGAAGCGTTGGTCGGCATTCAGCTGGCGTCAGGACAGCGCTAATCGGCATTTTCTACAAAGTGTCCCAGTTAAACCTAGTTGAGGAGTATCCCACTCATTCCCTTTATAAAATAAACAACACAAACCAAAGATGTCGGAATGGTCATTGTCTCAGTTCTCACACTTGGGTTTTCAACTTAAATGTGTTGGAAGTGTTCCTGGTAACAATGGCAGACCCACATCAGGTCCAATCCATGGAAATATTGCTACACAAACAAAAGCTGAATATTGTAAACACCCCTGCCAGTCCTAAATGGTTTCCCCCTTCCCTCTAAACTGACATTCTGGAGGTGGGCTTGTTCTGAGAAAGAAAGCCTAAAAAAGAAAACAAATGCAGTCATCACAGCTAAGAATTGATTAGCTGCAATATAATAAATGTTTTCTTTTGGGTTTAATGCTGCTTTAATTGTGTACAAAGGCAGGAACTGCAGTTTATGATCCTGTGAGCTATTTCTGGATCTTCTTTGATAGATATGCAGAAAATGTTAATCTTATCAGGCCACTTAGGCCTTGTGAGTGCCATTATAACGAGCGGATGTCACTGTTACATGTACATGTTTCGTTATGCAACAGTGTAGCCTGTTCGACTTCCTGCGGTGGATAATGGCAGATTAATCTGTCAGCTGGCAAATAATCCCCGTCGCGCTGGGTAAATTTGCTAATTAGGTTCAGTATTAAATATTGAATTGCAGAGCACCTCAGGTCAGACTACTTGTTGTCAGAGATCTTAGGGGGATATTTTTTTAAGTACCATATGATTGATCCACCTATCATTCATGTCTTCTATACCTCCAAAGGAGTCACCACCATAACCCCTTGTCTACCAAGGTACGTTTATAAACGTTTAGTATTCAAGGGGTAAAACAAGCTCACAGCTCCAGCTTGGTATTTTTCAACCATGTTTCATGTAAAAGTGATCCTGGCAGATATAAAACCGCCCGACCACTTTTACAGTACCGATGTCTCTCCACCCAACTCCCCACCCTGACTGATGCCAGCCGCTGCCAGATGTAGTTTCAGGATTCTCCTTTCCTTCTGGAAGCCAAGTAAAAAGGTTATATGAATAAAGCCGGCACACAAAAATGGCTTCTTCCAAGTAAAATTCTTTATTCCAACAAGGATAGCGGTGACAACATGACAAATCTGACGCGTTTCGGCTTTACGCCTTCCTCATAGCATTGCTATGAGGAAGGCGTAAAGCCGTAATGCGTCATTTGTCATGTTTTTACCGCTATCCATGTTGGAATAAAGAAATTTACTTGGAAGAAGCCTTTTCGTGTGCCGGCTTTATTCATATAACATTTGGTTTGCACGTTCAGCCTGAGCACCGACACTTAGCTCTTTATCTTTCCACAGTGCGGTGGAGCTAGGGTGAGTTATTGTTCAAGTAAAAAGGTGTGCACGTGCGTGCAGAGAAGACACCCCTCAGGGACTGTTGAGGAAGAAAACAAAGTCATAAAATTAAAAGGCAGATGCCAATTTATTAGTATAAAGTTTAAAACAGTCCATCAGTCCAAGAAAATACCGCAATATAACGTGTGGAAAACATGAACACTTGACATGTACACCCCAAAAAAAATCAGCTGGTGAGAAGATCTTAGATACGTCCTCCTGGAAGCCTGGGGTGAGGTTAAACTACTTTAGGATGCCCAGTGAGAGGATTTCTGTTCTCTGACAATTTCGTTTGGCAAGGCATGGTCTACCGTTGCCCTTTTCAGGAAGCTGGTGCAATCTGGTTGTTCAGTCCATCCCATCATTTGATATACATCTAATGTCAGGACCTGGATCACCTGCTTATAGCACTTCGCTTCCCAGAGTGGAAAGTTGTTTTTTCAGTGTCTGCCAGCAGGTGTCTACCAGCAGTCAGCAGACCCCACTAATCAGTTTCCACCTGATGCTGGCTGCTGGGAGGGTATTTAGGTCCTCCACTACTAGGGCCTCTGGCTTCAGTGTTTTGCTTTGCTGCCAGATACTGTGTGCCATTTATTCTGATCTTGACCCTGATCTTGATCATGCCCTGCATCCTGTACCCCGCTGCTTCTTTTCTGTTCCCCTAGTTCCTGATTCCAGTCCTGGTTCCCCCTTCCCATTCCTGCATCTCCAGTTTACCATGTTGGCTTGTGTTCCCTATTTTGTATAAATTGTATAAAGTTAGTTTTTTCGTTTTTTATACTTTTGTCACTCAGTCGGGTTGTTAGGTATTTGGGTTTTTGGATCACTTGTATCTTGACGTTTGCTGTGTTTTCTGTTTGCTGGTGTTTGGATGGATTTTGTCTCACTGTAAATAAATCTCACTGTAAGCATACACGGTCTAACCCCAGTTTCCTGAGTGTAGCTACACAGATTTGGCCATCCCTGATGCTGGTTCCTGACATTTAGAACAGACCACATTTCAGTCTCACTCCCCGGGAGACATTTATCCCCACCCACAGTCTTCCCAGTGACTGAATAGTACCACCTAGACCCCGCCCATTTGCTATAGTGGCCTGTCCTAACCCACCTCTAATTTTGGGGTGCAACTCACTTGTGGCCTACTGCAGTGAATGCCTTATTGACTTCTGGCAAATGTGGAGTTATTCAAACTCCAAGGGTGACTCTGATCCCAGACACAGCATTATTGGGACTGAAGTTCAAGATGATGGACTGCCCAGCCATCTTCATTAGATCTACACAAAACTTTATAAACAAATTGAGTGTATTCTTTAAGTAAGCCTTGTGTTACACAATTTTGGTAAATCTAAAGCTAGGCACGCACACTGCAATCCTATTATTCATGATCTATTAGATCTTCCAACAAATACATAATGCAAGGGCCTGCCTGATTGGATGGAATTTGAATAGATTAACTGGATGAGCCCTCATATTTCACAATTTTGGTAAATCTACAACTGGCTGCACAATTTCATTTAAATCTATTAACAACTATGAAATGCAAGGCCTGTCTGATTGGATACAAATTGATGGCATCGTTTAGATAGGCGCTTATATTACATATCTAAAGATTGCACAGTAAGTTTGTAATGTGGGCTTTAGGCCTCATGCACACAGGGCATTTGAAAAAATGAGCTGCATAGCCAGTTCTGGCGCCAGGAAAAAGCAGCTGTAAAACCGCGCTTTTAGAAGCGTATTGCATTGGCGTTAATGTGCGTTTAGCCACGTTTAGCAGCGTTAGCGTTTAGCAGCCTTTCTCTGCCCTCTTCTGTTTTCAAATCCAACTTCCACAGCCTAAAAATACTTGACGCAGCTTAAGGCTGTATACAGCGTTAACACGCGTTTAGCCGGCGTATTTACAGCCTAATGCTGCTGCTCCAGAACACGCTGGCCCTGGGTTTTTTTTTTACAGCTTGAAAATGCCTATGCCACTTACTATGTGTGCATGAGGCCATAGAATAACATGGAGGGGCATTTTTAAGCTAAAAAAAAAAAGTCTGACGCTCCTAAAAGCAGCTGTAAAAACGCCCTGAGCTAAAAAAAAAAAGTCTGACGCTCCTAAAAGCAGCTGTAAAAACGCCCTGTGTGCATGAGGCCTTAAATGTAATGCAAAGAAGCCGCAAATCTGATAGCTTGCATGTTAAATTAGGATGGAAATCTGCCTCAGCCTAGGTCGGTCCCTCCCTGGCCACGCCCCCTGATGTGTCTCACCCTGCCCAGTGCTTAGTCACACAGGTCTATAATTAAAGTGATTGTAAACCAGTGGCGGCTGGTGAAGTTTTAAGATGGTGGGGCGCCAGACCACGCCCTTCCATTTTGACTCCTCCCATTTCTCAGAAGCCCCACCCCTGATAGACTCCACCCATTTTGTCCCCTGTATTTTGCTTGCGTGAACAAATTCTCCCAATATATCACATATTAAGGGGTCCATCAGTACTAGTATATCCCATAATAGGGAGCAGGGGCCCTATTATGGGATATACTGTGAGAGACACCCTATTATGGGATACACTGACTGAGAGTGGCACAAACCCCACAGTACGGACCCCCCCCCAGTACAAACCCCTCAAGCACAAACCCCGCACAAACCCATCAAGCACAAACCCCACAGTACAGGCCCCCTAGCACAAGCCCCACAGTACAGGCCCCCTAGCACAAACCCCACAGTACAGACCCCCTAGCACGAATCCCACAGTACAGACCCCCTAGCACAAACCTCACAGTACAGACCCCCTAGCACAAACCCCACAGCACAGGCCCCCTAGCACAAACCCCACAGTACAGGCCCCCTTTCAATGCAGTGACCAGCGTACATGCCCCCCTTCAATGTAGTGACCAGCATACATGCCCCTTTCAATGTAGTGACCAGTATACATGCCCCCTTTCAATGTAGTGACCAGTATACATGCCCCATTTCAATCTAGTGACCAGCGTACATGCCCCCTTTCAATGTAGTGACCAGCATACATGCCCCCTTCAATGTAGTG